>NC_081438.1:16646057-16964719 GCF_949786415.1 Peromyscus eremicus | reverse complement strand
GCACATAAGCCACAGCATGCTCATGGAAGTCAGAGAAGTGGATTTTTTCCTTTTATCATATAGATACTGGGGATTGAGCTCAGGTTGTTGGGAGGCAAATGCCTCCTGGTTTTGTATTTTCTTTGACATTGGAAATGGGGGGGGAAAAGCTGAACATGTCTTTGTGTTCATCTTGTCTCTCAAATGCATACACACATACATATGTACTATATATATGTATGTATATATATATATATATATATATATATGCATGCACACACAATTTTAAACAGACATCCTTGGCAACAGATTTTTTAAAATTTACTCTATAACCTGAGATTAAGGTATTTTGAATTGCGAAGACTTTTGATAGAATAAAATAAAACAAAACAAAAATTTAATATATGTATTTATGAGAAATGCATGGGGAGAACAGTGAGTGTATCAGAGGGCACTAAGACCTCTAAAGCCACAGAACAGAGAGCCTAGATGTAGGGGCTAAGGATATATCTTGGTTGGTATAATGTTTACTAGCACACAAAAGCCCTGTATTCAGTCCACAGCACTGCGTAAATCAGGCATGGTAGTGCATGCCTGTAATACCATCACTAGGGAGGTAGACACAAAAGGTTCAGAAGTTCAAAGTCATCCTTGGCTACATTAAGCATTGGAGGCTAGTCTTATATATATGTAGTCTGAGCTACAAGAAACCCTGACTCATACACAAATCAATGCAAAAAATTACAATGGTCCTTGTATATCTTGGGAGGAGCCAGGAGTGACCACTGAGAAACCTGACTGAGGCCATAGAATATTGTTTCTGAAATGGTCCATTGGAGTTTAGAGGAAAGCAAATGATTTTAATACCCAGAGAAATAACATGAAAGAAGAAAATAATAGGTGATTAAGAAAAAAAATGATTGGGACTAGAGTGATGGCTGAGTAGGCATGAATGCTTGCTGGCTTACAGAAGACCCAGGCTCAGTTCCCAGAACCCACGTCAGGTGGCTCACAACTATTAACTCCAACTCCATGGGATTTGATGCCCTCTTCTGGCATCCATGGACACTGCACTCACATTCACACATATACACATATATGCAGACACACAATTTTAAAAAAAAATCTTTACAAAAATGAAAGTAAAAGAATGGCTTTCTTTGTGGCAATCTGGTAAACTAAAATTTTACACACACTCTGTCTACAAGAACTTAGAATGCTGGGCTTTATAACAGTGTATTTTCTCTTCAATGTCACTGAACCAGGTGAGAGAGATGTAAAGACATGGAAGTGTGCAGGTGTTACAGGGTGAAGCAGGAGCCTGAGACATTACTCTGGAGAAAGAGAATGACAAGATAAGGTGATTTTATATTTGGTGAAACTACCTATAAAACAAAGCATTAATATGCTTTCCACACTGATGATCTGGTTATTCATGTATTAACAACTGCAAGCAATCTCATTAAAATCAGGAGTGAGACAGAGGTATCCACAGCTGCCCTCTTAATGCACTGTGCTAGCCAACAGCCAACAGCCATGTATGAAGAAGATCTGTGCCTATTAGCTATTGTCCTCTGTGCTATAGAGACTAGAATTTTGCTTCACATGGTCCAGGAAGCACATTGGTAGGTCATCCATTCTATCTGGTGTCAATCATTTCTATTCCAAGGAACAGCAGAAGAAAATATGGGCAAGCACTTCTTAAACATGCTTACACTTTGCAATAACTATGCACCACAGAGTATTTGACAATTAAATGCAATGAACTATCCTCTTGGGCTTAGAATAGATTTTTTTCTACCAATGCATTGGCTCCTGACTGTGCTGTCAGAATTACTCTAAGGGAAGAATCGCAATGCCAATTCTTCATGTTTCTCAAAACAACATGCATCTTTTTCACTGTCCCTTCCTGTCCCCTCCCCCACCCCCAGAAAACAAACAAAGATCTTGAAGTCAGGAAGTCTGTCTTCTTCATAGCTTAATGACCAACTGATCAAGTGCAGGGACAATGAGTTTAGTGGACAGATGTCTCTGGAGAACTTTCCTTAGAAGTAGAACCATGCATCACTACCACAAGTGCTTAGTGGTTGTCTTAGTGAGGGTTTCTATTGCTGCAACAAAACACCATGACCAAAAAGCAAGTTGAGTAGGAAAGGGTTTATGCAGCTTAGACTTCTACATTGTTGTTCATCACCAAAGGAAGTCAAGATAGAAACTCAAGCGGAGCAAGAACCTGGAGGTGGGAGCTGATGCAGAGGCCATGGAGGAGTGCTGCTTACTGGCTTGCTCATCATGGCTTTATAGTCTACTTTCTCGTAGAACCCAGGACCACCAGCCCAGGGATGGTACCACCTACAATGGCTGGGCCCTCCCCCATCAATCACTAATTAAGAAAATGTCTTACAGCTGGATCTTATGAAGATATTTTCTCAATTGAGGTTCCCTCCTCTCAGGTAACTCTAGCTTGTGTCAAGTTGACACAAGAGTAGCCAGCACAATGGTGAAGCATAGGGACTTTGGAGCAAGACTAACTGGGTCCACAGCCCAGCTCTGCTTCCTGCTTTTCAGGTAGCAAGTGATCTCCACTCTCATTTTCTCCAATCAAACCTCTGCCCCAAGGGCTTTGTGCCATATTAGCAGGACTTCAGATTTTATTTCTAGTGAGATAGCAATCCACTGAGGAGGTTTGAGCAGGGAATGGATGCAATTTAGGTTATATTTCAGAGGGATTACTGGGGCTGCTGTGTGAATAAATGAGGGGAGATGACAAGGAAGAGCAAGACCAGTCAGGATGCCCTCAATGCCAGGCAGCGGTGATGGAGGGCTAAGGTCACCTGTGCTAACAGAAGACACTGGACACAACCCTAAGACAGTGGTCCTTCAAGTGATAGGGAATGGTGATTAGCAACATTCTAGAACTTGTAAGAAATGAAAATTCTCTCATCTCAGATGAACTGAACTAGAGACCCCAGAGTGGGGAAGGTTCCCAGACACTTGTCTTGGATAAGTGATGCTCACCCAGATCTGAGAGACTCTGCCCTAAGTTATTGGCCCTGCCCAAGCAGGCAAGCAGTGATGTTAATGTCAGCTTGGAAGATGGGAGGAGGACAGATTGGGAAGATTAAGTGTTATTACTCTAACTTTGAGGTGACTGCTGGAGATTTAACACATGTCTTGCATGCCATTGGATAAAGGACTTTAAGATTAGTACTTAGGCGTAGGTGGTGTATAAATTACATTTCAAACTCAGGGACTGGAGGAGGTCACACAGGAGTGGTCGGAGATGGCAGGCTGCAGATGTGAGTGATGAGGTGAGCCTCCTTCAGTGGCTGCAGTACTGTGGCACAAGGTAAGCCTCACTATGTGGAAGATATGAAGTCGGTGCATCACTGGGGCTCTGTCCTGGTAGAGGGATCATTGCTCTCTGGCTGCCAAGGTTAAATTATCTGATCATAGCTCGGCGGTGGTGGCACATGCCTTTAATCCCAGAACTCGGGAGGCAGAGCCAGGTGGATCTCTGTGAGTCCGAGGCCAGCTTGGTCTACAGAGTGAGATCCAGGACAGGCACCAAAACAACACAGAGAAACCCTGTCTTGAAAAACCAAAAAAAAAAAAAAATCATCTAATCATTATAACCTCAAAGAGGTAGATGGCCACAGTGGCTTTACTGTGAATGTCAGGATTCTCCCTAAGTGGTCCTCCCCTTGCTTAATTGAACTTTAATGAAACTATTTCTATTTGTGTGTTGTGGCAGAGTGTGGGGGGATAACAACTAGAGAGTGTTTCTCAGTTGTATTTGCAATGAATGTGTGGATAACTCCTCTTCAGGATGAGAGGACACATCTGTGTTGGTGTGGGTGTGGCACTGCATGCTTAGCTGCTTGGGTATTTCTGTACTTGTTCATCTTATGTTTCTCTCTCTCTCTCTCTCTCTCTCTCTCTCTCTCTCTCTCTCTCTCTCTCTGTGTGTGTGTGTGTGTGTGTGTTTCATGTGCATGTGAATGGGTACATGTAGAAGCCAGAAGTCAACCTTATGTACCTCCCCCCATTTTTTATTCTTAATACATCTTGACCACAATTTCACCTTCCTCTATTCCTCCCAGCCCCCCCCCCCCAAAAAAAAAAAACTCTCCTCTTTCCCAGATCCACACCTTATCTGTTTTACTTCAGAAAAGAGCTGGCCTCCCATGGATATGAACCAAACACACAGTATACAAAGATACAAGAGAAAAAAAAGAGGGAAGGGGAGAGAGAGAAAGAGAGAGAGAGAGAGAGAGAGAGAGAGAGAGAGAGAGAGAGAGAGATCAATAAAATGATTCCTAATGACAGATAGTCTTCTGTACTCCTAGGTCAGCCCAATCATCATCAGAGAGGCCACTTTGTATTTTGACACAATGTCTCATTGATTCAGAATTAACTCATTAGAATGATATATTGATTACTCATTGATTAGTCAAAATGTCTCTACCTCATTAGTTCTGGTATTATAGGCATGTGACACCATACCTAGCCTTTTAGGTAGTTTCTAGGGATTGAACTCAGTCCTCATGCTTGTGAGGTAAGCACCTCACTGAATGAGCCGTCTCTCCAGCCTTCATGTCTGTCTTGGCCAGCTGTAGGCTATCAAGGCAGCATATACTTGCCCCTCTACAAGGTTTCCAAAGGCAACTCCCTGCCCCTCTACAGGAACCTGAAAGGCAACTGAGATACAACTGAGTAGGAAATATTTCTGCAGTAAGCCAGAAGCATGTGTTGAAAAGTTGCAGACTCTTCTGTCTGCTTCATTGATGAGCTGCTGCTTAGCCTGGCTCAGCATTTATTCATTTAAATAACATTTGACATTGTCAAGTTTGACTCAGACCAAACCCAGCATGGGTGACTCTATGAAATCTCTCTCTCAAAAACAAAAACAAAAACAAAACAAAACCCCAAAACCAAAAACAAAAACAAAACAAAACCCACAACGTTTATTAGTAGTTTTGGCTTCTTGTTTCCTTTTGGTTTTGAGAAGACAAACATGTACCCCGAAACTTATTTTATTCAAAACAAATGTCTAGGGAACTGGAGAGATGGCTTAGGGATTAAGAATAGTTGCTGTTCTTGCAGAGGACCTGGGTTCCATTCCCAGCACCCACATGGCCCTTCGCAATCATCTGTAACTGCAGTTCCAAGGGACTGGATGCCCCTTTCTGGCCTCTGCAGTCACTGCACCCATGAGATGCACATACATGCATGCAAACACCCCCTACACGTAAAATAATAAATTTAAAAAATTTAAACATAAATGTTTAATTTCTTGTATTTAGAAAAATAAAACATTATGACACACAGAAGCACAAACCTGCATTGAATTTTCTTCAAATTACAAAGGTTGGGTTATTTCTGTAGGCAAAGTTTTACTGTGTGCATTGAGATGCATTTTAGGTAAACCTTATGAATGGATTGTGGAAAAAAAAAACTTTCTCAGCACTTTCTTTTTTTTTCTTTTTTTCTTTTTTTTTTTTTAGGGAAGGAATTTTTTTAAATTTTATATTTGATCAATTGACCTTTGTGTTTTAAATTGGGTTAAGGATGATAGATGGCCATAAATGAATAGAAAGTGTCTGAGCCTGTTCCCCTTGGAGCAGAGCGTGAAAAAAATCAAACCATTCTGGATTTGCAAGGCTTATTTCTGAGACAAATCTGTAATTGATCCCAAGGGGCCAGCTACCAGCCAAATTGCATGAGCTCAAAATCAATAAAAATCTGAACATCACTTCAGATCTTACATGCATCTATCTGTCTACACGAGAAACTGCTGGTACCTACACAGTCAGATATATACTTTAAAACAAATCAGATTCTCAGTTAGTCATTCACACACATACAAAATCCAACTGCTGTTCCCCTAAGATGGTTGTTTGATCCAAAGGGAGCTGAGCCAATGGGAAGCCTGTGTGGGTAATGCAACTTTTGGCTGTGACCCACAGAATTAATTCAGGTGAGGCATGGTTTTACCTCAAAGGGCATTCCAACATGATTACAGAAAATTCCTCCAGCGCCCACCACTCATCAATAATCACATGATGTCACTCTTACTGGAGCTAAAGATGATCCTGATGATTCTCTTTGGTCTCTGAGCCATTACTCCTATGGGCTGTGTCATATTTCCATATAAAAAGGTCCTTGCTGCATTGAGACAGGAGAAGCATTTGGCGTGTTGGTCACAGACCCTGCTGGGAAACTGAAGTCAAGAGCTGCATTAAAACAACGAAGTTTTTCTAGAAGCTACGGCATTTTCCCCCTTTGGAGAGTTTAATTTGAAGTTTCGGGAACTTGGGGGTGCAAAGAGAGGAGAAGGAATGCATCAGGATGACTTCGTTAGAGCAAAACTTTTAAGCACAAAAGCTCCCATCACTACATATCTTAACAGGGCTAGGGTGATGGAGCAACAGTAAAGAGCATGCACTGATCTTGGAGAAGGTACAAATTCAGTCCCAAGCACTCACATAATGGGGTTCAAAACCACTGTAACTCTATCTCCATTGGATTCTGTACTCCACTCCGGCCTTTGCAGGCTCCCTGCACTCACATGATGCACATGCCCATACATGGATACTGACATACACTTAAGTACAAATAATTATTAAATAATTTAAAAAATCTGAGCTGGATGTCTTCACTGGAGTTTCTATTGCTGTGATGATAGCATATGACCAAACATCATGACCAAAAAGCAACTTGGGGGAAGTGCTGTTGGTTGTTTTTACTCTTTACTCTTTTTTGAGAGGGTCTACCACCCAGCTCCCAAATAAATACACACACACACACACACACACACACACACACACACACACACACACACACTTCTTTCTTATAAATGCCTAGCCTTAGCTTGTTTTGTTTCTAGCTAGCTTTTCTTAACATAAACCATCCCATCTACCTTTTGTCTGTGGGTTTTTACCTTTCTCTAGTTATGTATATCTTTTCTTTCCTTCTAATTTCATGTCTGGCTGTGTGGCTGTGTGGCTGTGTGGCTGGTTCCTTCTTTTCTCACTCCTTGATCCCTTTTCTCTCTTTTTCTCCTTCTATTTATTCTCTCTGCCTGCCAGCCCCACCTATCCTTTCTCCTGCCTTGGTGTTGGCTGTTCATCTCTTTATTAGACCAATCAAGTGTTCCAGACAGGCAAAGTAACACAGCTTCACAGAGTTAAACAAATGCAACATAAACATAACACATCTTTGCATCATTAAAGAAATGTTCCACAACATAAAAAAATACAACACATCTTAAATTAATATTCCACAAGAGGGAAGAAAGGGTGTATTTGATTTACATATCCTTAGTCACAGTCCATTGAGGGAAGCCAAGGAAGGAACTCAAACAGGGCAGGGACCTGGGGCAGGAACTGATGCAGAGGGAATAGAGGAGCTGCTTACTGGCTTTCTCCTCATGGCTTGCTCAGTCTGCTTTCTTATAGCACTGAGGACCACCAACCCAGAGGTGACACCACCCCTACAATGAGCTAGACCCTCTCCTGTAAATTAGGAAAAATGCCCTATAGGCGTGTCTGATTATAGCTTGATTTTTTTTTTTTTTTGGTTTTGCAACACAGGGTTTCTCTGTGTAGTTTTGGAGTCTGTCCTGGAACTCACTCTGTAGCCCAGGCTGGACTCGAACTCACAGAGATCTACCTGCCTCTGCCTCCCAAGTGCTGGGATTAAAGGCATGCGCCACCACTGCCCGGCTATAGCTTGATCTTATAGAGGCATTTCTCAGTTCAGGTTCCCTCTTCTCAGATGACTATAGATTGTGCCAAATGGACATTAAACTGTCCAGCACACTAGATGGGATGGTGCACACCTTTACTCAGAGCACTCAGGGGACAGAGGTGTGTAGATCTCTGTGACCTGGAGCTCACTTTGTTGATATGATAAATCACTCCAACCAAAAGCAACTTAAGGAAGGAAAAGATTTATTTATTTTCCACTTCCAGGTCAGAGTTCATTATTGAAAAAGTGAGGGCAGGAACTTGAAGCAGAAACCATTGAGGAACACTCTTTGCTGGCTCACCCCAGGCTTGCTCACACTCAGCTGGCTTCTTTATATGGTGCAGGACCAAGGGCCTAGTTGATGGCACTGCCCAAGTAGGCTGGTCCTCCTGTGCCAGTTAATAATTAAGACAACCCCTCATAGACACACCCACATAACAACCTGACGAAGACAATTACTCAACCAAAACTCTTTTTATCAGGTGATTCTAAGCTGTTTCAAACCAACAGCTAATGTTAACTAGGACACACTCCCAAAATTATCCTTGAGAAAGACTATCTTAAGTCCATTAAAGGGAGAATCATAGGTCTCAAATGATCCCAGTTGAAGCTATTCTTAGAAGTACCTTCAGTCTATTGCTCCTCTTAATAACACAAAAATGTAATATCTTATATGAAGATTTGACCTCTTAATAGCAACTATATAAGGTGACATAAAATGGGGGAAATGTCCTAATGGAAGGAAGATGGGTATCTGTGACTGAGGACAGTATTTTCATATGAGAAGAACTTGACAAAGGGCTTTCCCACAAATCACCAAGAATGAAGAATAATGTATCTGAAAAAAAAATTGTCTTGACAAGTCCAAGAGTGTTTTAAAAAATAGCAGTGTCAAAGGCACACAGGCAGACTGTGAAGGAAAACTTTTTATTTAACGTGAGTGAAAACCCATTATTTCCCTGTGACTTTATACGAAAGGAACAGTCAAAAAGACACTAATTTTGCAGGTCAATTATTTTGAATTAAAGGTACTCAAAAAAACATCAGGTGAAACAATGTCACTGTGACCTCTTCTGTGCTTCATACAAAGAAGAAAAGGGGCTGGAGAGATGGCTCCATCAGTTAAGTGTTTGCTATCTGAACATGAGACCTTGAGTCGGAGCTCCTAGATGGCTCCATCAGGTAAGTGTTTGCTATCTGAACATGAGACCTTGAGTCGGAGCTCCTAGAGGCCACATTGAAAATCTAAGTGCACAGGCTTATGTTTATCATCCCAGCACAATTAGGAAGTGGTGGGAGTAAGCACCTTGGTCCTTTCTAGAATATCAATAGAGCCAATCAGCAGGCTCCAGATTCAGTGAGAGATCCCGTTTCAAAGAATAAAGTGGAGAGCGTCGAAGAAGACACCCAGTCCTGACCTCTGATCTTTATAGTCTCAGGTGCACACACAGGAACTCCTACACACACACACACACACACAGACACACACAACTACTACTACTACTAATGATAATAATAATATAATTTTCACACGATTCCTTCATTAAAAGAATAGCATCCCGTGCTTCATTGGAGGGTCCAATCAAATCCAGACTCAATCCTATACAGACTTCACTAAAATAGCTCTTAATCTCCCCACACAACTTCCATCACTTATTTACAACTACTGTTATCTGTCCAACCCGCAACGTGAATTGGTTCTAAAAGGCCCATTGGGTCTTTATTTCTCTCAGAAGCCTCTGGAAAACTCATCATAATAACAGTGTGTGCTTCTCTCCTGCTGAGATGCACCTGTCAATTTGATTTTCAGAATGAGCTAAAAGGAAACTGTATAAAGGAGTCCCCATTCCTCAAAACACACAAGTGAGGGAAGCTTAGGGAATTTCATTTCAAATAAGACTCTTTTCTATATCTCTAAGACTACACATTTAACTTGGAATGAAACTCAAAAAAAACAACAGCGACAACCCACAAACATTAGTCTGGTAATTTGGAAGGTGGAACCAGCCTCCTGTCCACATAGTGAAATGCTATGGAATGTCAACCAACCTAGGACTCTGGTGACAAACTTTCAGAGCATGAGCTACAAATGGCTCAGAGCTGAGTCTCTCTAGGGAGAGAACCTTCTGTCATCATTCCCGGATAAGCTGATAAGCTACCACTGTGATGGTAGATGGTGGAGGAAAATTCTGTGACAGTCCAGCCCCACTGGTTGGATCACGACAGTTCTGTGGAGCCAGTACAGGCCCAGAACCATTCTTTTTGTTTGTTTGTTTTTTTGAGACAGGGTTTCTCAGTGTAGCTTTGTGCCTTTCCTGGAACTCACTCTGTAGCCCAGGCTGGCCTCAAACTCACAGAGATCCGCCTGGCTCTGCCTCCTGAGTGCTGGGATTAAAGGCGTGTGCCACCACTGCCCGACCTCAGAGCCATTCTTACAACAGACAGATTGCTGGCTGCTGATGTTTCAACTTGAACTTGGTACTCAGTTTTTCAGTCCTCTGCCTCCCTGGGGGTAGAGGGGACTCTGTTCAGGGAACTTCCCTCATAAACCGTGTCTCCAGGATTCCTTCGCTGAGAGGGTTTGTAAAGATGGTTTTGCTAACACATAAACAGGTTTGTGTGCTTGCATACAGAAGAAACAGGAAAAAGCTCCAAGCCTCCTGGAGGACAGAGATAATGGAACATCTGAAGACAGATGGGCTGAGACGAAAACACAAGTGTGTTTCCTCAAATTTGTCTCACGCTTTCCCAGAACTTAGCTCTCACTGCCTCATCTAACAATAGGGCATTTTGCGTGAAATATAGGTATCCAGCGATGTTTCAAGATTATGCATCTGAGATGCGGCAAACATGATGCGCGCATTCCACCCTGCAGCAATCAGCCGCAAATGAGTTTCAGCTGTTGCGCTCTTTGGATGCCATGGTGGCTCTGAGTGAGGCAGGGTCTTTAACTCTTCTGTGATGATTTGAATAAGAATCATCCCTATAGGCTCCTGTATTTGAGTGTTTAGTCATCAGGGAGTGGCCCTACTTGAGAAGGATTAGGAGGTGTGGCTTTGTTGGAGGAAGTATGTCACAGGGGACAGGCTTTGAGTTTTCAAAAGCCCAAGCCAGTCCCAGTGCTGGTCCAGTGTTTCCTGCTACCTGAAGATCCAGATGGAGAACACTCAGTTCTTTCTTTGGCATCATGTTTGCCTTCGTGTTGCCATGCTCCCTGCCATGATGGAAACTGACTAAATCTCTGAAGTTGTAAGCAAGCCCCCAATGAAATGCTTTCTCTTATAAGAGTTGCCTTGGAACTGGGTATAACTGTCATCAGAGACCAGAGAGACTTCATCCAGCAACTGATGGGAGCAGATGCAGAGTCCCATAACCAAACATTAGGCAGAGCTTGGGGAGTCGTGCAGAGGGCAGGGAGGAAGGATCAAAGGAACCAGGACAGGAATGCCATGAAAACACAGTTGACAGAATCAACTGATGGAGATTCATGGGGACTCTGAGACATCAGGGAGCTTGTAGGGGTCTGACCTAGGTCCTCTACATATATGTAATATACTTGGTGTTTTTAGTGGGACTCAACAGTGGGAACAGGGGCTGTCTCTGACTCTTTTGCCTGTTTGTGGGACCCTTTTCCTCTTACTGCATCACCTTGTCCAGCCTTGATATGATAATATGTGCCTGGTGTTATTGTAGCATATTATGCCATAATTGGTTGACATCCCTGGGAGGTGTGCTCTTTTCTGATGGGAGATGGAGGGAGATGGATATGAAGGAGAGGGGAGGTGATGGGAAGAGGCTGGGGGGTTGGAGGAGAGAGGCTAGAGAGAGGAAACTGTGGTCAGAAGGTAATATATGTGAAAAGAATTTTTTTAAAAAAGGAGTTGCCTTGGTTATGGTGTCTCTTCACAGCAACAGACGAATGGCAAAGATACCTGGGCTGTATGTGGTGCTATGAACTTAGACTCATTTCCAAATCCTCTCCTCACCTCCACACAACAGCAACAGCAGCGCCTTCACATACCATGTGATCATTTCAGAACACAGACCCACAAGGGCAGGGCTGTGTCTAGCTAGCATGGCCTGGCACAGAACTTAGCAGCAGATAATTGAGACATTTACTGGAAGTACACACGTCATTTTTTTTCCAGTAGGAGTTTTGGTTTAGTTTCCTTTCCAGACGTGCCTCATAAAATTGTGAAGCTCCCAGGGAGGGTTGTAGACATGTGTGGAGGTGAGTCAAGGTGAGTGGATCTACTTAGGATACATGTTTGATCATCAGAGAAATCAAGGCTTGCCACACATAAATGAATCTGAGATGCCTGTTTGGATGCCTTTGTGCCTCTCGGCAGGGGGATCACCAAAGAAGAGAAGATAAACCTGTCAGTACCCTCTGAAAATAGCAACATAACTCAACCTGGGGTCCTCCAAACAGCTGGATTTAAAATTGAAAGGAATTATTTTGTCTGTCATTAAGAATATAAAAGTAGGACACACACGATAGGAGATCAATTTTAAATCATCCGAGACTTGCAGGAAAGATTTTTTTCCTGGGGCTCTTTTCAAGAGGACTAATGTGTGTTCCTGCCATGGCCTTTTAATAAAGAAATCATGCATTATGCAAACATTAACATTTAAACCAATTATGAGCAATTGTAGCCAACTCTTTGAAGAATATAGAACTGAGTTATGGCTTTTTTATGAATATGATTCCTTTACTAAAATAAAACCAAGAGAGTTATGCCCTGTGCATCAGCTTAAGCTGCTGGAAGAAAACTCATTTCCTGTATTTATCCTTTCAAACGAGAGGACACTATCAAAGAATTTTATGTGTAAATTATGAACTCATTGTCAGTGAACGTGGAAAATGTGTTAGCTCCATGATATGCATTCACCTGTTAGCAGGACGCTGAGGGAATCACACCATCCTACATGTACCTGCACATACGTATATATACATACACACACAGATATACACATACACCTGCACACACACACACACCTGCATACATATAGCTGCACACAAGCATCTGCGCACACACATATGCATACACACATGTACCTGCACACACACATGCTCACATACAGCTAAACAGGCCAATGCACACATGCCCCTGCACACATACACATGTACATGTACCTGCACACACAGACACCAACACATAACACACACAGACACATGCATGCACACATGTATCTGCACAAAACGCTTGTATACATGGGCAACTGCACACAAATAAATATTTTATTACACTGACTTGAGCTCAAGGAAACAGCTTATGGTCGGGAAACGTTAATTAGAGAGTAAAAGCTTTAGAAGTGAAGAAACTTAGGAAACTACCAGACATGTAATTGAATGATGGCTTGCACAAATGCCCTCCCTCAACTTCCTGAATACCAAGTTTTTTTCCAAACCACAGTTTGACATTTTTATTGTGATTCTTCATAGTTTATGGTAAAGGGAAACAACATCCATATTTATAATGCAAATTACTTGCGTGCACCGTGTTTACTGCTCTCCCTCTATGACATGCTCGTCATAGAAATTAATCTTAACAGCTGTGCGTGACATTCTGTACAGAATCCAGTAAATGTGCCCTTCTTATGACTAATGAAAAAGTCTTTCCCCCCCCCTGCAAGAAATGAAAGGCTTTTAGAAAAATATTTCACTTTTTTATGCTGAGATGAGTGTTCTATAAATGTCATCTTTCTCTTTCTATTTTTCAACAACTAAACTAAATTTTATAATGGGGAAAGGGAAAAAAAAAACAAAGAAGACATACCTACTTTTGCTCTCCCAGGTAATGGAAAATTCACACCAATGTGAGATAAATGGCCCGAGTCTGTGACAGGTTCTGCCGTGGGGATGCCATCATTCCTGCTACCTGTGTCACCTGGTTTCCCACCCGTGATGAGCCTAAACTAGAGACACATGTAGTCAACCGTGACAGGACACCCAGTGTCCAGTTTTACAAGGAGCCCATCTGTATCCTGCAACAACCGAGTATGTTTCCCTCAATCTCACAGGTTTCTGGAAAACTCATTTTCATGAATTTTCATTATTTCATGGGGAGAAAACTTTCTCTAGAAACTTCACACATGTCAAATATCCACCATGATCAATCTTCTCTGCTTGAGGGAGGTAAAATCTATATGACACGTTGTAACTTTATTCTCAGCCACTAAAGCACAGGTCAGATGTTCTTGTGACTTTCCTCACCACTGTGATGAAATGCTGGACACAAGGCATGTCAGTGAGAAAGGCCAATTTTGGCTCACAGTCCAAGAGTATGTGGCAGGGAGGCATGGTGGTAGGAAGTGAGGCGTCTGGTCACATTGCATCTGCACTCAGGAAGCAGAGAGATGAGTGCTCAATTCACTTTCTCCTTTGTATTGAGTTCAGGAGTCCAGCCCACGGCACAATACTTCCCACATTCTGGATGAATCTGATGGATCTCCTCAGTAAATCTGGCTAGAAAGCTTTCACAGACCTGCTTAGAGATGTGACTTCTAAATTATTTTAAATTCCATCAAGTTGACTGTCTAGGTTACCCGTCACACCAGGAGGGATGTGGGGCAATACAGCTATCAGCTATATGCATGTGCTTTCTACTGGGAATTCCTAAGAATGTGGTTTATAACTTAGAACAAAAACATTTTAATTATGTTTTATTTTATGTGTGCAGGTGTTTTGCCTGCATGTATCTCTTTGCACCACATCTGTGCCTGGTGCCCTCAGAGGCCAGAAGAGGACTTTGGATCCCCAGGAATTAGAGTTACAGATAGTTATGAGCTGCCATGTGGATTCTGGGAAATGAATCTGGGTCCAGTGCAAGAGCAGCCAATACTTGTAACCACTGAGCCATCTCTCTAGTTTCATGCCTTAGGGATTGTAATCTGACTCCCATTCTCCTCTACATTTGTCCTGCAAAAATGATGCTCCATCAGTCACAATAAAATTGTGTGTATTTGTGATGGACAGGTCTCAGGAGCCAAAGTCCATGCTTGAGAGCCATTTTTTTCTGGGCAGTTCCTCACATTTTCTTTTAGCATTATCAAATAGATAATATTAGTTATAGACTTTTTCTCTAAAAATGTGTGACGGGCTTGTTTTTGCTGTGTGTATTCAAAGCTTAAAAGTTCAACACAGAAGCATACAGACCCACTTGGGTTTATCTTGGCTCACAGTTTGAGGGTTCATAGTCTGTTATCATGGGGAAGGCATCATGGGAAGAGTGAGTCTAGCTATGGCAGCAGGAGTGTGAAGTAGCAGAGTTGAATTCCACAGTCCATAGTGCAGAGCACACACACGTGATTACCACTGAGTACCAGATATAGGTGACAGGCCATATCCAGAAACCTCATAGAAACTACTTCCCAACATTGGCCTCATAGTCCAACACAACATCTGCACTCACATGTTGGCTAGTTTTTATTAAATTGACACAAGCTAGGGTCATCTAGGAAGAGGAAATCCCAACTGAGAAAATGCTTCCACCAGATTGGCCCATTTCCCTGTATGTTGTGCATTTTCTTGATTAAGGATTGGTGTAGGAAACCCATGCCCTCTGAGGGCAGTATCATCCCTGGACTAGTGGTCCCATCTCTCTCTCTCTCTCTCTCTCTCTCTCTCTCTCTCTCTCTCTCTCTCTCTCTTCTCTTCTCTCTCTCTCTCTCTCTCTCTCTCTCTCCATATATATATATATATATATATATATATATATATATATATATATATATATAATGCCCAGACTGAGCAAGCCATGAGGGGCAAGTCAGTAAATCCCCATGCTCCATGATCCCTGCTTGAATTCCTGCCCTGACTTCCTCCAATGATGGATTGTGATGAGATAATGTGAACTAAATAAATCCTTTCTTCCTCAAGTTGCTTTTGGTCATGATGTTTATCACAGCAACAGAGAGCAAACTTGGACAATTCCCAAACACAAGAGCCTTGCTTGCTCCATGTTGAGATAAATGTGGCATTATTAAGGAATGGTCTGAATTGCGTGGGTTCTGGGCTGGAGTGATGGTTGAGCAGTAAAGAGCACTTGCTGCTCTTGCAGAGGTGCCCTCTTCTGGCCTCCTTGGGTACTGCACTCATGAGCACAAAGCCACACAGAGATACAAACATCTATACATTATATAAAATAATCTCTTTAAAGGTCAGGGGAGAAGTAGATTCAGAGATAGAGGGTGGTGTCGGGAGTGAGGATTCAAGTGATTGCTTAGGAGAAAGAAAGGTAGAGCAATCCTGTAGCTTGGCAGAGTAGAGGTCAAGATTCCACTACCATGAGTGGGTTGTGTGGGCATAATGGTTATTTCCCTTAGATGTTCTGTAAATTTTGAAAATGGATCCTCACTCAATCCTGACCCATTGGATGAGGGTCTGTGTGGATGGTGTTCATCACTTAAGTAATTTTTTTTTTGTCCTCAGTGCCTCATGTTAGGTACCTATGGCTGCTTCTGCTTCTTTCAAAACTTAGATGAGATGGGATCTCTGGCACAAGGTTCTCAGGACTCTAGTGCACAGTAACACCCTCTCTGTTACAGCATGAGTGCAGATGGTAGCTCTAGATGGCCATATTCTATTTTCATTTACAAGTTTGGAAGCTAGTTAATATCAAGCAAGACTTAGAACCATGTCTTGTGATCATTTGATAAAGTCTGAAGCTCCAATATTGAGTGTAGCCAAAAGTTTCCCTGTGTCCTGCCTGATCTGCAGCCGCTCAGACCCAAATAAACGCATACCGGTTTATATTATTTTTAAACTATGGCCATGGCAGGCTTCTTGCTAGCTAGCTCTTATATCTTAAATTAACCCATTTCTATAAATCTATACTTTGCCACATGGCTTGTGGCTTACTAGTATCTTTATATCTTGCTTCTCCTGGCAGTGGCTAGCAGTGGCTCCTCTGCTCACTTTTTCTCCTTTCTCTCTCACTAGTTAGAATGTCCTGCCTAACCTTATTCTGCCTCACCATTGGCCAAATAGCTTTATTTATCCACCAATCAGAGCAACACATATTCACAGCATACAGAACAACATCAGCCATCATTTCCCCTTTTCTTTATATTCAAAAGAAAAATTTTAACTTCAACATAGTGAAATTACATAAAACAAAACAGATACCAAGCAAGAATTATAGTTATAATATCTAGTCTATTTATATTTGGCAAAATTAAAGAAGATATCCTATCTATCCTGTATTTGTAAGTCTAAGGTTTCATATCTACCTTATCTCTTATCATACCCAAGGAAAACCTTAATTATAACTATTTAGTCTTCAACTACATCAAAGACCTCAGAAGGATACAATATTGTCTAAGTAAACAGGAAGGGCATTGTAAGCAACTTCCAAAAGACTAGAATGACAGAGACAGCTGTCTGCCTTGACAGTCACCCAAAGTTCCTCTGCAATTGTGGGGCATCCATCTTCAGCCCGCAGGCCTAGAGTCTCTCAGTCACTTTTCTCTGTGTGCTGTAGAATGTCTGTCAGTTTCTTCTACAAAGCAGGAACCTGATGGACCATTTTACCTTGCAAAGCTCAGTGGTCACCTTCCTATGGGTCCTGTATGTCCAGTTGATACATTTTGTCAAGCAGTCTAGGCAAGAACAGTTTCTTGCCTAAATGTCTACTTTTGCCAAGAAGAAGAGAAACTCCATATGGAGTGTCTTTGATGCCCATCTTTCTCTCTGAAGTAAATCGGTGCTGTCAGGAGTAGACATACATGTCTCATTGTCCAGGAAAGTCTAAGTTTTTAAAACATTTTAAATGCCGTGTTCTGTAGGTCTTTGAAATGTTTAAAGATTATCTACCTAATTGAATTATACCTATATATACACAAAAAACTTAGCATGACTATAAGTTTGACTATCATAGAAGACTAATTATTAATCTATACTTCTTAATTATCCATTACAATTTAAATGAGCTGCACAAACGCAATACCTTAAACAAGAGTAGAAATATAATACAGTATAACAAAATTAAATTTGTATCAATAAACTAAAATCTATACCAATGTAAAATATTTTAAGCAAGTTGCTCTTTAAAAGTAGGTTCAACAATCCACCCTTTTTTCCTATCATATCTATATCTTATATTACCATATCAATTGAGCTCTGAATATTGGATAATTCCTGACTGTCTTACTTAGGGTTACTATTAGATTACACTGCTTTCTTATACGACCCAAGACCACCAGCCCAGGGTTAACACCACTCACAGTGAGCTGGGCCCTCCCCCATCAATCACTAATTAAGAAAATATCCTACAGGGTTGCCTACAGCCTGATCTTATGGAAGCATTTTCTCAATTAAAGTTCCCTCCTTTCCAATGATGCTAGCCTGTGCCAAGTTGACATAAAACTAGCCAGCACAGCAAGCAGGTCCTACACACACAGTTGCAGAAAGCCAATGACTACTGAGGTTACTGGTTCCTTTACATTTGCAAACCAGACACTTGTCAAATGACACTTTTCCAAAGCATTTTGAGTGGCATGCCCAGCAGCTGACACTGTTAAAGATGCATGGCAGGAACCCTGGAGGTCATGATTCTGTTATCTGTGCTTGGAGTAAGTGTGACTTTTTCCATAATCAAGCCTTTTTTTAAAAAAAGGTGTGATCTGGCTGGGGATGTGGCTCAGCTGGCAAAGTGGATGCACAGGAGGCATAATGTCCTGCACCTTACAAACCCCGAGTGTTGGCACATGTCCATCACCCTGGCACTTCTGAGTTAGAGGGAGGAAGATCAGAAAACTCAAGGTCATTTTTGAGATACGGAGGGGTTTCTAGCCAGCCTGAGCTATATGAGACCCTGTTTCAAAACAGAAACACATGAAATCTGCACTAAAATGACCTCATCAAGTTGTGGCATCCAAGATGTGGCCACCATCTGTGGCTCTCACATTCACCCTCTAAGTAAGAGCTTTGGGACAGAGGGTAAGGGAAAGATGGCCCAGGCTCACCCTAAGGTTTGAGGCTACGCATTTATCTTCTTGTCATTTCCAGTAAGACTCTGGCTGTTTCCCCTTCATTTTGAATTTTTCTCCTTACCAGTACTTTGGGCTGTGCACAAGAGCCTGGCAGGGTAGAGGATGGAGAGGCATTTAAGGCAGGGACAAATCTGGCCCTTTTCTGTCATTGCTAGCTGTGGCCTGTAGCTGGGCTCTGGGTTCACTAGTCTGTGAAATGGGAAATTTACAGAGGGTGTAATGACCAAAAAGCACAAAGTTTCTAAATGTGCCACAGACTCTGTGTTTCTGAAGCCACCGTGGTGACAGGTGCCATTTACCCAGAACTCTGCTGAGTGCTGGGTCTGGGGAGAAGATGACAGAGGTGATACCAGGTGACCCACCAGAGAGATGTTGGAAATTGGGGTTGTTGCTTTATGCGTATAAATATTACTATTTAACAGCAAGCGATGTTTTTTGAGCACACAGGGCTTCCAAGGTCAAGATTGAACACAGCCTCCATCTTCCAGCAGCCTTCCCTCATCTTGTCTCTGCAAAGGTCTTCACGGATCAGAGAGAACAGGTGACAGATTCCAGTTGTGACCTGTATGCATGCTGAGGACATGGGACCAACACTCCTTTTGTGCAAAGCTCACGGGAAAGAAACTGTATGCGCCTCAAGCCTAGCAAACTTAGGACTCCTGGGATCCTGACCTGTTAGAACAGTGGTGTTCAACCTTCTTAATGCTGTGACCCTTTCATACAGTTCCTCACATTATGGTGACCCCCAACCATAAAATTATTTTCGTTGCTACTTCATAAGTGTAGTTTTGCTACTATTGTGAACCATAATGTAAATATCTGTGTGTTTTCCGATGGTTTTAGGCGACCCCTGTGAAAGGGTTGTTCGATCCCAAAGGGGTTGTGACCTATAGGTTGAGAAGTACTGTGTTAGAATGACCAGCAGCAAGGCCATGGGTCAAGAGTAAAACTGGCCCCAGCCTTCCAACCTCAGCCTGAGCCGCCGCGGGAGCTGTGGTTGGTGCTGGGAGAACATCTGGAGACAGAACCTTCAAACAGACAATGACATTAGACATCACCAGGCCTGGATGAAATGATAGCTTACCAATGCTGGGTGAACTTTTCATTTTATTTCCACAAGCAACTTCTGGGATTTTTTTCTGGCTTTACTTTTAGGCCCTATGTTTGTGGACTGGCACAAATGTATTTCTCTCCACACACAAACATCACTTGATCTGATCAAAAAAGGTAATGGCCTAGATGAGGGTGGTTTATAGACATTTAAAAACAAACAGGGAAACCTCTCATAGGATTTGTTTGCACACCTGCAAAGAAATGCCACTCACATGCCCGCCTCACAGAGAGAAAGGGCTGTGCATTTCTTTGAACTAAAATACCTTTCATCTCTGGAGTTTAGTTGAAAGAATAAACAGAACAAAAAGCATCAAATATGGAGCTAGTGGATCTCATTAGATGAAAAATTAGCAGAAATGAGTCCACGGGGTTATGTTGACTACGTCAAATAATCGTCTTTCAGAACAGAGAGAAAAACAAGAGAAAGCTTTAAACCTCTTTATGTATGAAATCAACTTAATTATATTCTCACTCCGACACTTACAGTCCTATGCTTTCTCCATCTTTTTTCTCCAAGGCTTTAACAAGCTTTTACTGCTGGTGACTTGTGGGTAAGCTGCTGACTGACCACAGTAGGGGAAGCATAGCCATCCCAGCTTCCTTGTGGCTTTGTGGTGGCTGATGATTCTGGTCTTTTTCTGCATGTAACATAGTTTAGACCATTAATCAGGGCAGACCAATCACTTGTATTTTCATTTTTCGAAAGGACCCATTTCTTACATACTACTTACGTAATTATGTTATTTTAGGGTGCTCACTCACCCTTATTCCATGACATTTTTTCTCAAAAATAACTTCTTTTTGGTTCCCCCATTCAACATGTGAATCCTGTGTTGTTTCAACAGAAAGGGGAAAGAAAGCCACCTCGCTCGCTCCACACTCATTTGATGTTCTCTTCCCTCCCAACCTGAGCTTGCCTTTTAGTTTTGCTACTTGGCCACACTAAAGGCATCCACTGGCTTCTACTCCCTCTCTTGCCTCTCTCTTTTCTGGACCACCATATCCCCCTCATCACTGATTGTATTGGAAATCCATTTGATCCCCCTGTTGCTACCAGCTCAGCTTCTCCTAAGAGAGTTTCCTTTATTCTTACAATTTTAACTGAATATCCCAAATCTTTTGTGTGAAATTCTGCCCGATTTTCATGTGGCCTCAGAGTCTCACCAAGGGGATAGAGCACATGGGACAGGAGGGTAGAGGAAGGATGTATTCAGTCACAGGGAAGCCCTCATCTCCACTGGGTGTGGACTTTCCAAGGAGGATACTCCTGTCAGCAACCCCTCACTCATGTAAGTCTAATAAACTCTTTGGTTCCTCGGGGTGAAGTTTGGTGGAACTCAACTTTGGGGCATCACTTGAATCTTATGAGGGGGCGTGTGTAGACATTGTATAGTCCCTGCTTCTACCACACCAGTGTGAAAATCCCTGTTACAAACGTGCAGTTTTCTTTTCCTCCAAAGCAGAAAATACAAGTTACAAGCACGCTTTCAGCATCAGCTATTAAATAACAAAATCAGTCTAAATGACATCGGGCAGACGTGCATCGGAGAACAGATGGCTTGCTCAGACTCATTGGATACAGACTACCTGACAATTTCAGACATTGTTTGATTCCCCCAAGCCAATTTCACTTCCTTGCAGCTCTTTATCATCTTGCCAATTCCTGGAACATTACAACAAAATACACAAAATAACCCCCTTTTAACTAAAGCCGGCTTGTTTGGAGAAGATGGAAGGATAGTATTTTCCAGACCCACCTGGTGAAGAAGGGAACAGACTCCAGTTCGGACAGTACCTCAGCTCTGGCTGCTCTCCCTGGGCAGGCCCCATCTTCTCAAGCCAGTGTGCCTTCTAAATGACAAATCGGATTTCCCCATGGATCTTCAATCCAGTCACGGAGTGTCACAAATGCTCATGCTTTAATGAGAAATGAAGGTTTGGTTAACCCAAATAACATGGTAAGCTAAACACCAAAGAGTAGACTGCCATGTGTGATGCTGTCCAGTTATCAAGAAGTAATGGCCATGGGACACTCTGTTGTATAGAATGGCAATTGTCCCATAGTAGACCAAGTAAAGATAAAAACGGTCATGGCAGGAACAGGAGCAGAGGCCAGGGAGGAAGCTGCTTATTGGCTTGCTCCTCATGGCTTGCTCAGCCTGCTTTCTCCTACCATCCTGGACCACCAGCCCAGGGATGGCACCACCCACAGGGAGCTGAGCCCCTTTATATCAATCATCGATCAAGAGAATGCCCGGGTAACTCTAGTTTGTGTCAAATTGACAAAAACTAACTAGCTCAGGGTCCCAGCAAGGGCCTGAGATAAAGTGATTAAGGAACCAGCCGTGTGAAATTGGCTCACGTGAGTCCCAACAAAACTCTCTCGTGTTGCAAAATAGCATTAAATTGTCATCGCCCAGTTGTTCCCATGATTGCATAAAATACTTCAGCAATGTTTGCCCAAGCTAGTAAAATAAACGTCTTATGTAAAATGTACCGATTAATAAAAGATGAGCATTATTAATTCAGCTGTCCCTGCTCATCTAAATCCCAGCGAATTTATTTCTTTTTATTCACACGGAGAGATTTTTGTTATTTTTGAAGTTTTGGATTTTCAATGTAATTATGGTCTGGTGCACCCACAGACAGGTTCTCAGGAGTAATGCTGGTCACGTCTATATTTTTTTTTCCGGTTCTGAATCTCAGAAACATTTCATTAAAATGAGTTTTGCACCAGGGTTCACCCAGTGAATTGAGTCTCTGACAGCCGAACAACGTGCTGTCTGCTCCTTGCATAATTTTTAAAACTCTCTTTACGTATTATCAATCATGCGGCCCGGCAGATTTCTTTGTTTTCTCAGACTTGGGACCTGGGAGTTCAGACTGCTATGAACGTGAGGGAGCGAACTCTGGACAGTGGTGCTTACAACTCTTGGCTGCCTCTTTTAACGTTCAAGTTTGTGTTGCAAAGATAAATGAAGAAGCATCGTGAGTGACTCCGAAGTCCCTGGCTACAGACATCCTTACACACCTGCACTCAGGACAAGCTTGGAGGAAAGAAAAGTCCTCACGATGGAGGGCCTGAGGTCAGCTGTGACACAATTTATAATGAAGTCCTTGTAGAGACAAATGGCTGGATCTGTGGCACCTTCCGAGTGCACTGTCTACACTTAAATGGTGCAAGGGAACTTCAGCGTCACCTCTGATTTCCTTTTCCTCTAAGAGCTATTTGCAATTTATTCTACCAGAGGACCCTGATTTTATAGCCTCTTTTGTGTACTGTGTGTGCACATTTCTGTGTGTGAGTGCAGGCAAGCATGTGCCACGGATGCATATGGAAGTCAGAGGACAACCTGGATTGGCAGTCTTTGTCTCCCATCCTGTTGATGGAGTCTCTTTGCCCTTTGACCTCTGTATGCACCAGGCCAACTGGCCTGGGAGCTTCTGAGGGTTCTCTAGTTTCTCTACCTCCTGTCTCCCCACAGCAGCACTGTGCTTATAGACATTCATGCTGCATGTCCAGCTTTTATACAGTGAATTACTTTTCTGTAGCTGTGATTAAAAACACCATGACCAAGGCAACTTACAGAAGGAAGAGTCTATTTGGGCATTCCATTCCTGAAGGAGAGTCAGTCCGTAATATCTGGGGAATCACAGTAAAGCTACAAGCCCTCAAATCTTCCTCAAATGCTTCCTGTAATGCAAATTTAATTGATCTTAATGATTAAAAAAAAAAAAACACTTGGGGTCATATATAGGGGTAAATGCTGAAAGATCAGAGAGACAAAGGAGCAAGCCACAGCCACTTCTTAACTCACCAACTCCTCAGCCTGAAAGGGGGCCAAGCTCCTGTCTCCACCTGCCTTATTTTCCTCTCTCTGCTCAGCCATATCACTTCCTGTCTCCACCTCCCTAGTGCTGGGATTAAAAGCATGAGCCTCTACTGCCTGGCTTTGTTTCTCTTTTAGACTGGATCAATCTCGTGTAGTCTAGGGTAACTTTGAACTCCTGATCTTCCTGCTTCCTCCTCCCAAAGTGCTGAGATTAAAGTCATGTGTCACCACTGCCTGGCCTCTGTGGTTAGTTAGTGGCTAGCTCTGACCTCTGATCTTCGAGCAAGCTTTATTTATTAGATCACAAACAAAATATCACCACAGCTGCCTCCAGTGATACCCCACTGTTGAACAGTCCACAACCCCCCCAACAACACTACTCACTCGAGGACCAAGTGTTCAGATACCTGTGACTGTGGAGGACTTTTCTCACTCCAACCATCATACGCTGGGGATTTGAACTCAGGTCTTTGTTCTTACATGGCAAGTGCATTCCCCTCTGTGCTTATCGTAGAGCCATCTACATTTCTATCACATTATGACATGACTGTCTTCCGATTGCAAAGGGGTTACGTACGGCTACAGTGGGAAAGAGTGGGTGTGTGACTTGGAGCATCATGGTCCAACTGGCTCTGTAGACTCATTGATGTCTGGAAGCCTCAACTCACCCTTCTGTAAAACCACACTGATGTCATCAGATCCCCTCTAGAGCAGTGATGCAACAGGGCTGAAGGATCGGTTTCCTAGGAAGTATGATCAACCCTATAAATAATCAAACATATTCCTCTATAATAGACATCTTTTTATGTCTCTTACTTTTTTTTGAAAATTTCTTACTTGTGTACTGAATTTACATCATTTCCAACCCTCCCTCTCCCCCTTCAATTCCTCCCATGCACCCAGACTCCCTTTCAGATTCATGATCTCCCTTTTAAATATAACTGTCACATGTGTTGTTACACATATGTAGATTTACACACATACACACACACTCACACTCTAGTGAGTCCGTTTAGCATTGCTCTTGTGTACATGTGTCTAAGGTTCGTGGGGACCTTAGAGGAGAATCTACTACTGCCATACAAATTATAGAATTTATACAAAAATAATTTCTAACTGCATTATAAATAATTGCCCATATACCCAGGGAATAACTATGGCTCTCATCTCTTATTAAAGAATCATTTTTAATTAAAAATTTTATACAATATATTTGGGCATTTCTAGAAGTTTCTTTCTGTAGGAGAGACCATTATAGAAAGCTGCACTGGTCAAAATACAAAGAACAACTTACCAGGGGCTGTCCAGTCCTAACTGACACATTTGCAATACAACCCCCACAACCTAGGGCTCCCCACAACCTAGGGCTCATGGAACATCACAGAAAAGGGGTTGGAAAGATTGTACGAGCCAGAGGGACCCGGACACCTGCTGCGAGATTGTGTCTTCTATATGTGACAGGGAAGCTGCATCCACACAATCTCAACACTATGTCTGCTTAAACAAAACTTGCTTAAAGACGACGCTAGCAGACATGGCAATGTGGGTGGAAGAAATCTCACAAGGCCCCGCCCCTAAATGAAGAATGACAGGCCATGATTGGCTGCTGAGAGAGGTCGGATCAGTCTTCTCCAAGGATGAGCCCCCTTATAGGTTAGAGCAGACATCTTAAAAAGATCCAGGCCAATTGTTTGGGGTCTCCATGTTACAAGCCTGTGGTTCTTAACTCTTTCAACCAACTTTTTACCATCCAGAAAACCTCTTTGCCCTTCTCCACCAATTATTTAGATTAATGTCAATTTCATTATGGAAATATATACAGGAGGTCAAGATTCAACTTAAATTTCATGGTAGCTGTCGTATAAATATTCACTAACTATTCCTTATCTCAGTGAGAAGATAATAAGCACCCCTTTTGAAGCATGTGGTTCAGTGGGTCCATGGGTCCCTCAGTGAACTGCTAAATGTGCCTTCCAGCTGGTGGCTTCTGATATAATTTCTAGATGCCAAGAAATTAAAGGACAGAGCAAGGATTACAGTCAGTCTTCAGGGTTTCCAAAATTCCTTGAAAGTATCCCAGAATAAAATTTGAGAATTTTCTTCCCCCAAATCTCACTCTTCCTTTTCCACAGTACTCAGTACTGACCCCTGTTGGTCAAATGCCTCTCTGTTACTATTGAAGGGTTTAAATACATAGATTTTTAGCATCATGGATGACAAGACACTGGTGAATCATTAAAGTCTTTAATCCTCAACTTACCTTATATTGACGTCTCCTTCTGAAGTGGGTGAGAAGATCAAACATGGAGATGTGTGAGAATTGAGTTTGTAGGCTATTTTTGTTTTTTTCTTTACAGTTCCAAGAAAATGCTCAACCAAGTTCAGCCATCAGTGTCTTGACTTGACTAGAAGGGATGCCATCATCAACAAAAGAATAGAAATGTGGAGGCCAGCATGGAAACATGGATGCTGATGGCTTTTAAAGAAGGTTCCTTACAGAGGTCATGAGTGCAGTTTAAAGGAAGTGTGACAGGACACTTTCCACCTGAAACTTATAGTCAGGAGTCTGAAGAATCACCAGGCTGATTTGTGTAAAGACCAATACACATGGGGGTTGAAGGGGTAGACAAGTTAATAACTTAAACTTTTCCTTGAGCTTCCAACATCCTTATTTATTTATTTATTTATTCATTCATTCATTCATTCATTCATATGAGCATGTCATGGCGCATGAATGAGGTCAGTGGACAACTGTGATAACTGGTCCTCCTTCCACCATGTGGATCGCAGAGGTCAAACTCAGGTCATCAGTCTTTGCAACAAGCACCTTAACCTGCTGATTCGTCTCCCCCACTGTCATTAGAAAGTGTTTGACCGGTTCATATGATTTTACCATGCCCTCTATCTCGTTGAGGATGTCTCTGGGGGAGTCAGACGCCGGGAGGAATAGACTATGAAGGGATGTGGTAGGAAGCATCATGGCTTACCCAGGTGTGCCATGGTTTGAGTGTCAAATGTGTCTCACAGGCTTACACGTTTGAACATTTCATCACCAACTGGTAGCCGTGTGTTGAGAGATCGTGCAACCTTTAAGAGATGAGGGCTGCCGGGCGGTGGTGGCGCACGCCTTTAATCCCAGCACTCAGGAGGCAGAGCCAGGCAGATCTCTGTGAGTTCGAGGCCAGCCTGGGCTACCAAGTGAGTTCCAGGAAAGGCGCAAAGCTACACAGAGAAACCCTGTCTCGAAAAACCAAAAAAAGAAAAAAGAAAAAAAAAAGAAAAAAGAAAAAAGAATAAAAGAAGAAAAAGAGAGAGAGATGAGGGCCTAGTTTCAGAAGTGCTGTGTGTGGTTGGGGGGGAATCTGCTTCACCAGCTATTTTTGCCTCCCAGTCCACTAGATGTGAGCAAGCAGCTGCCACCCTCAGAGTTGCACACCTACATGCCTCCCTCACCATGATGGACAGTATCCCTTCAATCAGTGAGCCTGTCCTCCCTAAGCTGTTTTTGTTGAGCATTTGGTCACGGTGACATGAACCTGGCTAATCCAACATCCTAATCTCCAGAGATTGTGAGTGCTTCACTTTAGCCGGCAAAATGGACTTTGTAGGTATCCGTAAGGATGCTGAGGTGAAGGGATTATCTTGTTTCCCCAGATGAGCACAGCTCAACCGTGTCTTTAGACTTGGGCAAACTTCTAACTTGGGGTCAGATGAGCTGTGGCTACAGAAGCATGGTCAGGGGAAAGGTGTGCTATGCTGGAGAGTTTTAACTGTCAGCTTGACACAACCAAGAACCACGTGAGAAGAAAGTCTTCATGCTAATGCTGCTGCTTGGCAAGGAGGGATGCTGAGGCTCAAGGAGGACCAAGGTCAACTCGAGGGTCCCAGGTTTAGATATGAGCACTGTCTCTTCAAAGTTTTTTTTAGCACAAGAAGGCCAGCAGGCTATGGGAACGTAAGTGTTTTAAATAGAACCTAACCTGGCAAATAAACAGGTCACTCTCCGTCATCACTAGTATAACATACATCCCAGAGCTTCAAGGGCTTCTGCTTTGTTTTCTAGACAAGGACTCACTGCCTATCCAGGCTGGCCTTGAACTTGAAATCCTCCTGCTTCAGCCTCCTGAATGCTGGGATTGTGGATGAGCACCACCGCTCCTGGCTTAAGCATCACAGCATTCACCAAGGAGTCTCACCATGTGGCAGAAGTATGAGAAGACTCAACCTAAATGCCTGGAGATGCACACCCCAGTCTACACACTGTTGTAAGCAGAAACTCACTCTCTCGTTTAAGTGACTTGTGTTGATTCCAGTAATAATTATCCTCACTATTAGATAGCTGAACACTGTTCCCTATTAATTCAGGAGTCTCACCTTCATGATTTCCACAGGCAACATCAGGACAAAGGTTGGGATCTGTCCCAGTCCCCTCTGCAGGGACCCCAAGCTCCCCCGTCAGGCTCTCTTCTTTATTCCAGTGATTACAGCCTTTCTCTGACCTTGAGGGCTGAAAAAGTTCCTCTCATTCAAGAGTTTTTTAAAAAAAAAATCATATTCTCTCAGTCACTCAGAATGAATGCATTTAAAACCCAGTAGACTTTTCTTTGATGGAATAGATTTTTCTCTGAAGCCATGTACACTAGGTGGGGTAACCAAACTCCCGGGAAAGGATGAGAAGGAAAAAGAAATGTTCAAGGAAAAAAAAAAGTCGCAGTCAATGTCTCTTATCACAGATTCCTACAGGTTTGTCTCCAATGTCCGTCTCTCATCTGGATCACAAGTACAAGTGGCAGGAACATAGGAGGGAGGGGCCATCCTATGGGCTCACCCCATCATACCCAGGAGGAACAAGCAAGATGCTGATTGTTCTGACTGGTTCTCTCCTTTTGCTTTGATAAAATGAAACAAATGATGAATGTTGTTGTTATCAATTGTTTTCCTTGATTTTTATTTTTGGGCACATAGTCTTTGTACATAGTACTGGGTTTCATAGAAACAATTGTATAGATACATAATTATATATGTAAATAATTATGTAGACCCAATTATATGTTAATTATTTATATATACAACACACACACACACACACACACACACACACACACACACACACACACACACACACACATATATATTGTATAGGAGAAAAAAAGCAAATTTCGTGCCTGTTATTACTTTACCAGTTATCCAGCCAATGCTATAATCCCTCATCTTTACTGAATAATGAGCTAATTTTCTTTTTCTATCATTCTTACACAATTCAGTGGATAATATTCTTTATAAACAGATATCCTTGACCATCATCCTCAATGACCTTAATGCCTAAGCAAAGAGGATTCATAAGGCCCCCACAGAATATCTCTCCAAGTCCTGTTTGCTCCCTCACCTGATGTTAGAAACCTCAGCACTAAGAAAGGGTGAAACTGTTCAGTCGGAAAAGCATAAAAATCTGTATTTGATTTCAGAGAAAGCCCAGCAGGGTGATGCATGCTCATAAACAGTATTGGGGATGCAGGAATCAGGTTGGTCCCTGGGGATCTCTGCCACCCAGTTTAACCTAACCTGCAAGCACCAGGTCAGTGAGGGACCCTGCCTCAAAATACAAGACAGATTGCACCCGAAGAGTGACAGCTGAGGTTAGAGGGAGTCACAGTGGTTGGGGATTGAAAGCCTCACATCACAGGAACAGTGTAGAAGTCACATTTCAGAGCCAGGATCTCTGAATGGGTAGAACTGGGCCCACCACCTCTGATGACTTTTTATATTATTATTATTATTATTATTATTATTATTATTATTATTATTATTATTTTCTATTCATTTTACATACCAACCACAGATTCCCCTGACCTCCCTTCTCCTGCCCCAGCCTTTCCCCCCAACAAGCCCCCCATTCCCACCCCCTCCAAGGCAAGGTCTCCCATGGGGAATCAACAGAGCCTGGTACATTCAGTTGAGGCAGGTCCAAGCCCCTCCTCCCTGCACCAAGGCTGCTCAAAGTGTCTCACCATAAGCACTAGGCTCCAAAAAGCTGGCTTATTCACTAGGGATGGGTTCTGATCCCACTGCCTGAGGGCCCCCTAAACAGTTTAAGCTAAACTACTGTCTTGCCTATCCAGAGAGCCTAGTCCAGTACCATTAGGGCTCCTCGGCTATTGGTCCCCAGTTCATGCGTTTCCACTAGTTTTGGCTAGTTGTTTCTGTACTTTTTCCCATCTGATGACTTTTAAAATGGTATATCAATTCTTCATTTTTACTGCTTTCCTAAATAAAAATATTAAAGAGGGGAGAAAAGCATCTAAGGCATTTTAAAAGCTTTTAGTGGGATCAAATCAGCCACTAAAATGCAAACCTTTGAAATACTAATAGCAATTCTTTTTGTAGCATTAAAAATGGTTAAATTTGTAGGCTAACCATTTTAACTATGCTCTGGCACTAGTTTTTCCCTTTCATTGTGCCTGTGTCTTTGGGAGATAAATGTCAATCAAGTAGGTGAGTGAAAGCAAGAATGCTTTCACCTCAAAGACTATTTCTTACACCCTAGAAGATTGAAGAAGGCTCTCCCTATCGATAATAAATCTCTCCCAATGCATGGATGATGATGTCTGTACAGACCGTGTTCCAGCCACAGCATGTGACCTCTGACCTTGCCAATATCAAAATTAGCCTGACAGCTTCACTTACAGGTGAGACAATGAAGCCCACGAAGTGCCCATGACCCCTCTTCGGTTTAAGGTCAAGGAAGGCTAAGACACTCACTGACTTCTAAGTTTACAGTCCCTCTACTGTGCCTCATACTTACAAACAATATACTAATGAGTCCTGAAGTCTCTGGGACACAGGCTCTGCCACCTCGGGGCATTGTGGACCACACCACGTGACTCCCTTCCTTCTCCAATGTGACAGGCAGTCACACTGGATTGCAAGGGCACAGGATCTGTCTTTGTGGGATGGAAACTTCAGGGCTAATTGGCTAGACAGCCAAGAAAAATCAACGCCAAAGCCAAGCAGATGCTTGGGACTCTCTTCAAATGTAATAAAAACCCCACTGACTCTGATAGTCATTCTCTGAGGCTTTGATCCATAGGTGTATTTCACCAAAAAGACCCCAGCGTCCCATTTGACTCGGGCCTTTATAATGAAAATGTTTAGTTTCTCTTCTCTATCTTTGCTCGAGTTTAACTGAACTGGCAGAAAATGGTACCATGTAGTGTGAGACACCGCTCAGCTGACATTTCTGCATATAGGAAAATGGGATCAACGTGTTTAAGTTAGGCTTGGCTGTTATTTGCTAAATACGTTTTCCAGAGTGGACTGCTTAGGAATGTGGGGACAATATAGGACATACTGATATGGGAATACCGGGAGAAATGCACAGTTCAGAAAGGGTGAATTTTAGAGGGGAGTTTATTATAGATTCATAGGTGGCATAGTGTGTGTGTGTGTGTGTGTGTGTGTGTGTGTGTGTGTGTGTGTAAGAGAGAGAGAGAGAGAGAGAGAGAGAGAGAGAGAGAGAGACAGACAGACAGACAGACAGACAGAGACAGAGAGAGACAGAGAGAGAGAGAGACAGAGACAGACAGAGACAGAGACAGAGACAAACAGGCAGACAAAGACAGAGAGAGGAGAGGGAGGGAGAGAGAGACAGAAATAGAGAGAAAGAGAGGAGAGAGGGGGAGGAGAGAGACAGGAAGGAGAGAGAGAGAGACAGAGAGACAGAGACAGAGATCCTTCATGTATAGCAGGGAAAGGTCTCAGGACATAGAGTGCCATTAAAATATGAATCTGGGGGCTTTTTAAAGGATTGAAGGCAGAAACTGGGGTGATATCTAAGAATGAGGTAGAATTCAGTAGGCCCAACTGACAGGTGCCTCTTGTCAGCTTCTGTCACATCATCACATGTAGCCTTTAGGCAGAGGCACCCATTTAGGAGATAAAAGACACAGGAACCCGAAGTGGCTTCCAGCAGGGCCACTCTCTCAGAAGGGCTGTTTTGGGGGTTCCTGCCCTACATGGCCAGTTTCTAGGCCCCGTTCTCCTCATTATGAACATGCAGCCATCCATTCCAAATTCCTGGATCCTCTTTGCAAGTGTGACTCTCATTAGGAGGACGGGAGATGAGCCCATATCCCAGCATGCCCCGTTTCGAGGGAAGCAGGAAAGGATACAGCCACAACTTACTAGTGGCTATTTTCTTCTTGCAGACATAAGTCAACTTGGATTCTTGTTTAAAACCCCACAGACCTGCAACATCAGTGGAGGAAGAAAAGACATCCATCATCTCAGACTGACAATTCCCCCAGGGGGTGGGGCCGCTCTGCCCGTCATGCCTTATGGTCAATTATCCAAGATCATTCTCCCATGCCTCCAGTCTCAGACGTGGCTTCATGTCTTAAGTAGCAAACGGTGGTCCCTCTGGCCTTTGAGGTAAGAGAACTGTAAAAAACATATTCAGAACCAACAATCGCCTGCCCCTCAGGTGGGACTCGCGATGTGAGAGTTAGTCACCTGGAACAATTCAATCCATGAAGCTCAAATCCCCAGCCAGACCCCTAAACTGGAGGATTTATTCTACTTTCCGAAGACTTGGCTCATGCCCATTGCCACGTAAAACACAGAGAGAAAAAGCAAAATGCTCTCCAACGTTTACAGATAGAGGTTAGGTAGCACACCACAACGTCTGGATGCACTTCAGATAGCATGTATTTCATCATGGTGACACAAACTACTGACAACTTACTGACTTAAGACAAAGGGAACTTAGCCACAGTCTGGGAGGACAGAAGACTGCAGCCACGGGCCTCTGCAAGTGCATACCTCCCTGCTTCTTCAAGAGCCATGCTTTGGAGTGTTCTCGGCCGCATTTGTGAACACATCACTCAGTTCTGTCTTTGCATGAATACCTGCCTCTTTCTCCTCCTTCCCAACTCTCCTCCTTGTTTCAGTATTTGGACTTCAGTCTAAGCCTAAGTGGAGGATGGCCCGTTTTAAGAACCTCAACTTGCTAATGCCCACAAACATCCCACTTTTACATTTCTTTCACTGGTGCCAGAGGTCAGGGTTAAAGGGTTGACACTTCTTCTATGGGGACACCATTCACTCCACTGCAGCGAAAAATGGGGTCTCATAATCACCAGCCTTCCTCATTTTCTTCTGTCTGGACAAATTAATCTCTCTTGCATCATACAGCTGTACACTTGCATATCTAGGATATGATTCCAACATATGCTATGTACATAATTTTGAACTATCCAGACCAAAATTTCATTGGACAGTTAATACAATATGAAGGGACCCAGGAACATGGAGGGTGACGGATCAGAAGCTTAAGGCCTGTTTGGCTACATAGCAAGTTCAAGGCCAGCCTGAAGAGACCTTGCTTCAAAAATAACAGAAGCAAAACAAACAAAAATTGGGGCGAACATTTATTTAAAACTCTGCAAGCGAGTGAACAGCTCAGCTCCTCTGAAGAAAGTAAGTTTTGTAGAGTTGAAGTGAGAGCCATCTAGGTTTGCTTATTGCTTTGACCCAAAGCAAAGCAGACATTGTCTTATTTCTTTGACTGGGGTGCAGTTCCCATCAAGCTAGTGCCTCACTGTCCCCTAGAAGTGTGTGTGCTGGCTACATTTGAAAGGGAAGCTACCCCTTCCCAAAGGCAGTGCATTTGGCCAAGTAAACAGAAGGACTGTTATCTGGTAAACAAACCTAAGAAGGGTTTTTGTTAACTAGAAAGCAGATCTTAAGTCAGTTTCTGTTTACCAGGAACCTCCCTTAACCTTCCCTCAAAGGTCAACTACAACAGGCAAGGGCATGTAGTACTGGATTCCTGACAGTGTGAATCCCCGACCTGCTGAATGTCGGATAAAATCTGCTGGCAGTGTGATTCCTCAATAAACCTTTCTTTCTACCCATGAAGTGGTCTAGCTCAGTGGTTCCTCTGCACCCACCATTGCTTATAGTAATTACAAATGCCCTAAAGTAAATGATCCAAGAAAGGTAGTTTACCTGCCTCCAAGATGGCTAGTTAAGTCCTAGTTCAGTCCTGGGGCACCGAGGCTGCCTTTGCCCTACCTACTCATCTCACCAGGATACCGAGTACTGAAATCATTCCCACCCTCTTCTCTCTCTAACTCCTTGAAGACCTCACACTCCCTCTCAAGTTCATGAGCTATTATTTAATTATTGTTTTACACACACACACACACACACACACACACACACACACACACACCTGAGTCCATTTAATGTTGCTCATATGTACATGTGTTTAAAGCCAACCACTTAGGACTTTTTAATCTGATGTAAACTTGGAGGGAAAAAAAAAGAGGTCTAAGCATAAATGTACAAGTTGTGATTTTCTAATTGTTTTTGTTGTTGTTTTTTTATTTTGGGTATCAGATCACCCTGCAGCTGGAGTCACAGGCAGTTGTGAGCCACCCTGTGTGGGTGCTAGGAACAGAATGTGGACCCTCCGGAAGAGGAGGAGGAGGCAAGTTGCTTCTCCAGCCCATGAATTGATTTCTTATGAGAAATGTTTAATCACTCCCACACAGACCTTTCCAAAATCAACCCCATAAAATCTTCCAGTGAGATCTAACCAAACACAAAGACTCCAGCAAACTCTTTAAGATGCTTGATCACAAATCCTAATTACAGTATCTGTCATCCATCTATCTACCTATCTGTCATGTATCTATCTATCTATCTATCTATCTTTCTTTCTTTCTTTCTATCTCTCTCTCTCTCTCTCTCTCTCTCTCTATATATATATATATATATAGTATACTGTGTAAATATAGATATTTACAATACAATTCTTCTATTTAAAATGCAGACTGTAATAGCTTTTAGTATATTCACAAACTTAAACATACATCACCACGGCCAATTTTAAAGTGTTTTCATTACCTTGAAAGGATAATGCACACCTCAGCCATAGCTCCTAGCTGTCCCATCCACTCCTTTCTCCCACTCTTCGGCATCCACTGATGTATTTTCCTCTCTTCATTCCTGAGCCTTCCCACAGATAGGGTCATATAACATTTGTTCCTCTTTGACCTGCTTCTCTCACTTAGCATAATGTCCTCATGATTCATTCACGCTGCATGTGTCAGAACTTCATTTTCGTGGACAAATGATGTCTCGCTGTAGGGGCGTGCTTCATTTTATTTATATTTTAGTTGCCGTGCCTTCGGGCTGTTTCCACATTTTGCCTCTTGTGAATAACTCCACCATAACCATTCATGTCTAAGATTTGGTGTGGATGTATGCTCATTTCTGTTGGAAATGCTGGGTCAGCTGTGGGTCTTCTAACCTAGAGATTTTTAGAGCAGTCACTAAGATGTCCACATCTAAAGGAGAAGCAGGATGGATGTCACTTGGGTCTCTGAGGTTCCCACGGCTTGACCCTCAAAGCATCTTAGTTGAATACAGCAAGCAAACCCCACATTGTGTATTCTTGGGTCCTGTCCCACTGTATCAATATCTTTCCTTGCAGTGTCTAAGACATGCAAGCCTGAATCACAGAACGTTTTTGATCCTAACCAAATAAACACTTCACCTTCAATTTCCTTATATGTACAGTGAGGATAAATATCTCCCTTGCAGTAGAGCTATGCAAGGCTGAAATACGATGACTTTACACAGAGCAGAGAGTGTTCTGGAAATGAAGACAGATGACAGAAACGCCAGTTGCCACTCCTAGTTTTATTAGTTTTTTTTTGTTTTTTTTTGGGGGGGGGCGTTAAGATTCTCACACTCCACCAGCAGCCTGAAGCCAGACACTGAAGGCATGAGTCACTGCTGATTACAATCATCCCTTTTGAATTTCTAAATGGTAGGGCTCATGGCTCATCTGGTCATTTTTGCTCACTCTGTTCCTATTGCTGTCACGAGTAACACAGAGGGTCCCAAGCCCTGGTCATCAGAGTTGATGGCGCCTTCCTTAGTGACTAGGAAGCCTGAATAGGGAGCTCTGTAATGGAATGCCTGACCTCCTTTGAGCATTGGCTCCTTGGTAGGGTTTCCAGTGGGAGGAACTGAGACTTTGGGGTGAAGACGAGAGACTGGCCAAGAGATTTTTTTTTTCTGTATGGTTTGTTGGCTCAGCTTTGTCGGGGTTCCTTACAATGAAGCCTCGGCTACCCTGGCTTTGGCTGTCATGGTTCTTATTGTTTCTGCTACAGGCTATTTCCTCTGGCCCTTTTGGCTGGTGTGAAGGTGCAGGGCTGATGCATGGACTTCACACTGACAGTAGCTCCCTGGTGCCTATACCATCTCCTACGGACATAGTCCTAACTCATCCATTTAGATGCTACCTTTAGGGCCTGAGGAGAAGTGTGAAGGCCACAGTTTGGACCCCCAGCATCCAGGTAAATGCTAGGTGGGTGGGTGGCTCCCCATAACCCTAGAATTCAGGAGGCAGAGATGGGATCCCTAGAGCAAGCTGCCTAGCTATGAAATTAGAGTCAGCTAATATAAAGAGAGTTACTGTCTTACTGCCTGAGGTGGAAAATGAAAGAGGAGGATACCCAACCATATCCCTTGGCTTCCATGGGCACATTCATGCATGCAAACACATGTGCACACATGTACGCATGCAGAGAGATGGAGATTGACTTTGTTAAATTAATTTTCATGCTTTTGATATCATGTAGTTTCTATGAGGAACCTGATGGGTGACTTTTTATGTTAGCAATAATCAGTGTATCTAACCTGTCTGTGTTCTTTCACATTAAGTCTTGTTCTGGCTGTGTTCACATACCTAGCCAACATCCTCATAGTGTCAGTGTGCAGTATGGATTCTCATCATCTCTCCCATTTTTTTCAGATGATGAAACACAGGTACAGAGATCACGGCTAGTTAGTAACAAAGCTGGAACCAAATCCTCATTGGCCTGCTCGTCACATCTATGCATTGGTCTTTATGTGGTTCAGACCATCTGCAGGGTCAAAGTGCTTCACAGAGGACACTCAGCTAGCTGCTTTGCTTGGCAAAATGTTGACAGTGAGATGGATTACACTCTTTGGACTTCATGAGTCACCATTAATTGCGTGAATCCGTGTTCAATGTGACTAGCTGAGACGCTTGAGTCTACGCAGAGGGACTGTCAATGAATCTGCTCGAAAAGCTCACAGTTTATGTGTGATCATCGTAGAAGGGCCAGGGTTCACACTCCAGGCAACACAGACCCAGGCAGAAGCAGGATGATTTAGATAACAATCCATGGCTTAGGAAACATCATGTTCTCATTAATAGGAATAATAAAAGGCTGGGACCCAAATTTAGGTCCTCACACCTGTATGGTGAGCACCTTACCTACTGAGCCAGAGCCCTCCCCCCCCCCCAAAGCCCTTCAGCTCACTTTTCAACTTTTTACCTTAGCTATTTGACAGTCCCAACTTTCCTAATCAGCACAGCTTTTTTATTGAACCTTCCTACGAAGTAGCAGGTTATTCATCTGATTTATCGCCTTCATGGGAATCTGGTATTGTAGCCCTTAACATTTCTGTATAAATTTAATATAACCAGCTTGCCAGTTTCCTAGAAGAATAAGCCAGAATTTATGCTGAGATTGTTAGGCACAACTGGGGTACATTCCCTTTCCTTGGTCATTTCCTTTTTGTGTGTGAGTTGAAACATTTTAAAATTATAGATTCATTTTCTTTACCTGTTAGAAAAGTAGTTGGCTATTTCAGCTCTTCCTGTGTGCATTTTCAGTTGGGTTCTCTGTTACCTCTGAATCTTTGAATTTATTCATCGTAAAGGTTTCTATATTAGCGTTTTATCTTTTTAATGTCTCTCACAAGCACTCACCCTCTTTTTATTTCGGGCATCGCTTTCCTGCCATTTCCGTCTTGATTTCTCAGCCCTCTGTGGACACTGTGAGCTTCTCAGCGTGCCAGCTCTTTTAGTAGCTGGTGGAATTATAGTTTGCTTATCGCTAATTAATTCCTGCTCTTTCTTGATTATTTTGCCTTTCTACTTTCCTGAGGTTTAATTTGCCTTCTAATTGTTTCAGATGAATGTTCAAGGGATGGTGTAGAACCACTCTTTATTACCAATGCGGGCCTTTCAGGATGAAAATTCCATTCGGTGAGTACTGATCTATCCCTTTCTCACCTGTTTCTGCCTCAAATTCCATGATGCCTTGCCAGTCAAATGCAGACACTTTAGAATAATTATACATTCCAAAAGATTTCAAACTTCTGTAAAGTTTTGAAATCTGTGCTTATACATTATGTCTCAGATTATAAATGTCAGATATTTTTCCAAGGAGCTGGTCTTTTTGGTATTGTTTACACAATGAAGAGTTTCCAATCTACTTCCATGTCTACACTTGAAGTGAATCTCTTTGTAAATATAATTTTTTAATCTAAAAAGATATTTACTTTATTAAATTTATTAGAAGAATTTCTTAGAGGAGTCAATCTCTTTACATGTAATTCATTTCCTACTGGAATAAGCTGTTAAATTACCCTACTCTCCTCTGCTTAAAAAAAAAAAATCTATGTATGTATGTGTGTGTGCTTATATGTATTTCTGTGTGTGTGTTTCTATGTGTGTTTGTATGTTTATCTCTGTGTGTTTATCTGTGTATGTGTATCTATGTATATATCTGCATTAGTGTATGTTTGTGTATCTATGTATGTGTGTCTGTGTATATTAGTATATATGTGTGTATCTGTATGCATGTATTTGTGTGTGTATGCATGTATTTGTAAGTGTATCTGTGTATGTGTATCAGTGTGTGTGTGTGTGTGTGTGTGTGCGCGTGTGCGCGCGCGTCTATGTATGCCTATGTGCAGTCCCCTCAAATGACTTTGATCTCTGCATCAGGTTTCATTGCTCCAGTGTTCCAGCCTTTGCAGAAGCTAGAGCACATTGACATTGAGGGTTCTCTCCTTGGTCCAGCACTCGCTCAGCTCAGATTTCTGCTTGTGAGTCCTTTACCCTTGGGGAAGACACCAGACAAAAGAGATGCTTCGTCGTAAATGTCTTAGAGAGAAAGCACAATAGTCCAGTGGGGATTTGTTTTCCTTCAGACACTTGAACGTGGAAGGACCGACAGCAAGCTCTGAGGTGTTCTCTCTGCTCACATAATTTTCAAAATTACCCAACCAATAATAAAAAAAAATCACAGACAAGCTTAAAGTTTCCTAGAAACATGGATGAGCACTTCAGAGCCTCAAGTTCCCATGATAAACGCAGTTGATATTTCTTATATCTCTTTCCCCTAGACAAAGAGAAGCTGTCTCTTATTCTATGATCCTAAAGGGTTAAAAGCCTTCCCCCGGCCTTTTTTTTTTTTTTTTGGTTTTTCGAGACAGGGTTTCTCTGTGTAGCTTTGTGCCTTTCCTGGAACTCACTTGGTAGCCCAGGCTGGCCTCGAACTCACAGAGATCCTACTGGCTCTGCCTCCCGAGTGCTGGGATTAAAGGCGTGCGCCACCACCGCCTGGCGAGAAAAAAAGCCTTCCTTTAACACACAGTTACCACACTCTTTCTAAGGACCACATGCTGTCCCAGTATCAGAGATGCAGATGGGCTCAGTCTTGGAATCCGGAATGTTAATTCCAGGACACTGAGGCAGACCAAGGCCCTCGGCAAAGTGACTGTAGTAGGGTCCCATTGAATAGTAAACCGTTTTCCTTCCCATTGTTTTAGACACTGTGTTCATTATCATTCCACAGAGTCACTCTTTAGACAACACACATTTATCATCCTACTGTTGGGGAAGACCTGAGTTTCAGAGAAGTCTCCCAACAATGAAGGTATCCTCACGCTTTCCAGAGCCCCCAAATTAGATACCAGACATCCCCATTCAGTGTCCAGGCACTTCCAGGCCTGCATGGCAGTGTTCATAGAATTTGATCTCTGTTTCTGTCCTCAGAGCTCTCTCTGTGACTATGACTTCCTTCCCTCCTTCTAACAAGGACCTTTGTGATGCCTTGAGTCCACCCAGATGACCCAGGACAATCAGTTGGTTATTGCTCTAGACTTCCCTCAGCTTCCTAGTCCTGTGACCACCATGCTATGGGGCATAGAGGCTACTCAGTAGAAGAGAGATGGTTTTTACTGCAGAGTCACATGGGGGACTTTCAATGTTTTAGTTTGCTTCCTATTGGTGTAATAAAGACCATGACCACAAGCAACTTGGGGGAGGAGATGGTTTGTTTCATCTTCCATTTTGTAGTGCATCATGAAGAGAAGAGTCAGAGCAGGAACCCTGAGGCAGAAGCTAAAGCTGAGGCCATAGAGGAACGCTGCTTACCGGTATGCTCAGATCTTTTCTTATACACCCAGGACCACCTGCCTAGGGGTGGTACTGCCTCCAGCGATCTGGGTTCTCCCACATCACTCATTAGGCAAGACAAATTCCCAGAAGCCTTGTCCACATGCCAATCTGATGGAGGCATTTTCTCCATATGTCAAACTGACAAAAACTACAGCACTTTGGGGAATGGGAATCAGCACTGACCAAAGAGACAGTTGCCATAATCTGCAGTTGGCGTAGGCTTTACATTATGTATACAGTCTGCAGAACATCTTCTCTAAGAAACATTTTCCAGGTGATGGACAGGTCCAATTGGATGGGCTCTTTCAGGAAGAGCAATGATGTACCCTTTTTCTTTGTCAGGAAGCCCCTGCTAGACAATGACCTCATAAGGCTTATGGCTCCTGGTACCAGATATAGACAGTTATTAACTAATGACCATCCAGGTAGTTCAGGATGCCATATCTGTGTCCAGGGTCAGAGCTGTGACTCAGGTCTCATCTTTCTGACAGATACATACAGCCCTGCTGCTGCCTATTACAAGGTCCCAGGTGACCTTCAAACCTTGTCATATCTAACTAGATACCCAAACGAATGAACTCCATCTCTCCATTAAATCAATACTTCGTTATGTCCTCAAAATTCTTTTTGCTGTGGCAGACAGCAAGCTCACAGACTCTGAGTGTAAGCATTGAGTATCTTCGAGGGACCAATTATTCTACATGTCCTATTAACATACCCATGTGATAGCACATTTAACCTTCTTCCTTATGATGAAGGTATATACTTAATTAATAATAAAAGTACTAATAATTGGTGCCAAATGTACCAAACCACATCGCTGCTGGAGATCTCTGGAATCTTTTAATCAATTACAGAAGGGACTCCATCATATCTCCTCAGCAATCTTATAAACTGAAAACCACCCCAACAGCAAAACGTATGAACAAAGCCATTTCTGCCATGCTTGAAAATGTCAGGAACTCATAGCAGCAGGGCATTCTTATACAGAAGCAGCTGAGTTATGGACAGTTCAGCTGACTTCTTATTGGGGTACTCCTTTGCGTTAATCAAAGCCCCTAATACATCCCGCTTCATTAATTCAGACCACTTCCCTGGTGGATTTAGAAATTTGAGAGTACAACACAAAGCAATTACACAGATAATTTGATAACTGCTACTGTGATCTCCAACACAGCAGAGGTCAATGGATGCAGCAAACAGCCCTGCTAAGAGGCCTATGAAACCCCATTCACTTCATCTATGGCTGTTTTCCCATCAATGGGGCAGAGTGCCTGGCTGTATTGGGCCCCTTTCTTGTCGTCTGGATCATTATACCTAGCAAAAGCAGTTTAAGGAAGGGAGGGAGGGTGTCCTGGTTGGTTTCTTATCAACTGGCCCAAGCTGAAGTCATTTGAGAAGAGTGAATCTCAATTGAGAAAATGCCTCCAACAGATTGGTGCGCAGGCAAGTCTTTCTTTCTTTCTTTCTTTCTTTCTTTCTTTCTTTCTTTCTTTCTTTCTTTCTTTCTTTCTTTCTTTCTTCTTTCTTTCTTTCTTTCTTTCTTTTTTTTTTTTTTGATTGATGATTGATGTAGAAGGGAGCAATTCATTGTAGGTGATGCCACCCTTGGGCAGGTGATCTTGGCTTGTATTAGAAAGCAAACTGAGCAAGCCATGGGGAGCAAGCCAGTAAGCAGCACTCCTCCATGGTCTCTGCTCCAGTTTCTGCCTTCAGTTTCCTGCCCCAATGTCCCTCAGTGATGGAGTGTCAGCTGTGATGTGAACAAATCCTTCCCTCCCCAAGTTGCTTTTGGTCATGGTGTGTACAGAGATGGTTTCATCACTGCTACTGTGACTTGCAGCATAGAACAAGGCGAGAAAGTTTACTTTGGCTCACAGTCTGAGGGCACAGGGGGACCTCAAAGTCTTTTATGCCCTAGAACAGTGGAGGACCCATGGCTCTGGAGGTTCTCTCCCTCACTGCACTTTACAGATGGAAGAATTTCAAGGTCTATTAAATAAGAATTCCTTTCTGTCCTTGATGTCCGTGCTTTTCTGGACAAGTGCATTTGTTTCAGGGATTGTTGCTTAGGAGCTAGGTCCCTCACACCAGCTGCTGTGTGGGAAACGGGGCGGGGAGAAGCATGCAAAGGGTTGTTAAAGCTGGTGAAAAATTTGCCTCTGGCTGAGAATCATGTAAATCTTAGTGTTATAACGTTAAGCAAGGTGCTGAGTCATTATAGCATTCAATTATTTTGATGCTTCAAGGCAAATGTTTCCAGGCCTGGAATATTAGTCTATTTGACAGGCAGCAAATGCTGTTGTGTTTTATGGAGTGATGCCCATTTGTAAAGACATGAACTCATGCCACGCTGCCTGCTTTCTGCACCACCATTAACACACCAGAGACTAACAGAAGGGGGTCCCCTGTGTCCTTTTATAAGGTGGATAGAGCTACAGATTTCTGTGGAACAATTACAATTCCTATGGCTGTGATTAAACCCTGTGACCAAAAGCAACTTGGGGAAGAGAGGGTTTATTTCATCTTACAGCTCGGAAGGAAGTCAGGGCAGGAACCCGGAGGCAGGAATTGAAGCAGGAGCCATGGAGGAGTGCTGCTTGCTGGTTTGTTCTCCATGGCTTGCTCAGCCTGCATTCTTTATAACCCAACACCACCTGCCCAGGAGTAGCATCACTGACAGTTGCCTGGACTCTCCCACATCAACCATCAGTCAAGAAAATGCACCACAGACTTGCCCTCAGATCACTCTGATAGAGATAATTCCTCGAATGAGATTCTCTTATCCCAGATTAGCTGATCTGTATCGCAGTGATGAAAACTAACCAGCACATACTCCGATAAAACCTTATTTGCAAAAAGCATGGAGCAGGCAGATATCAGGACTGTAGCCTGATGATGGTCATGCAGGTATCTTCAGGACTGTAGCCTGATGATGGTCCCACCTGCTATGTTATCCGTATCTTTTAAGTCTCCTCCATGGGCCTTAAGGAAGGACAGGGGTTCCTCCGCTATCTATTCACAAAACACTTTGATTTCATTGGTTATACAGGAACTATTGCGTATTTGTTAACAACTGTCATGTGTAAGGCAGTGTGATGTACACATCACATACAGTATGTCACATATCTGTCATCAGTGTAGATAAATAATAACAGCGGACATGTAGAGTATCCACTATAGTCTTCAGGTCAAACCTGCCTTTTCCCATGTGTTTTATAAATAAAGTTTTATTGACACACAGCCCTGCCCACTGCAGCTGGTTTTCCATCAGCAAGGCTGAGTTCCAGTATTAGTTGCCTTTCTTGCTGCTGTGACAAAACGCTTGTCAGAAGCACTTTAAGGAAGAAAGGAAGTTTTCATTTGGCTCACAGTCTGAGGGTGCAGTTTGTCACAATAAAGAAGTTCTGGAACCACATCATTCCACAGCTCCGTTGACAACCATTAGGATGCCCCATCTTCTGCGTGTCTGAACATTCCTGAACGTACCAAATGTCCTCTTGACAACTTTGTGACAGGTGACACTAAACAGGAGAACACCTGTGTTCTTCAGGGTTGCCGGCCTGCCCCACCTCTGATGTCCTGAGCTGATGACACACCATTGAAGTTCCCAGGCTGCTTTGCATGCTCTGATCTCTGGCATCCACCTCGATTGAGGGTTGGCATCATATCTGTGTGGTGCTCTGGCTTATTTCGATCTCTCTAACATAAGCCATATGGCTACTCTTGGAAGAGTTGTGTGAAAAACAAGACAAAAAAAAAAACAACCACTTTTATTGCATTTATCATTTTGTTTTGTTTTGTTTTGCTATGGGAGCGTGCTACACAGCACATGTTGTGGAGGTCAGAGGACCACTTTCAGGAGGCAATTTTCTCCTTCTACTGTGTGTGTCCTGGGAATTGAACTCAGGTCTTCAGCCTTGGTGGCAAGAGCCTTTACTTTACTGAGCCATCTTGCTGACCCCAAATTCGTTCTTATTTTCGACTGTGAGGTTTAGAGTTTTCAGTAGCTGCTTCCACTTCAAACACTTCTCACCCCTAACATACAGCCCTGCACACTCACTGAGATATTGGCTATGACTGTTGAGGGACTCTAAGTTTCCTACACCCACAATGGGCACTTAACACCCTTCAAAACATAAGCAGCTTAGGTAGGACATTGATGCATTTGTCTCAGAGCCTGAAGAAGGCAGGGCAGATTCATGCTATATTCTTATCATGGTCACTCATCTGGGCTTCCTTTCAGAGAGCTTGGCTATGGTGCTGTACAAGACCACCATGCCTAACCAACTTAAGCCTGCTGGGGTACTTGAGCCAGAGTCTTCTTGGACCAATATATTTTACTCCTGATTCTCTGTGATTCATACAACCATCTCACCATGAATATCATCGTTGCCAAATTACAGCGCTGGGGCAGACCTGATTAAACCCATTGATTCAATTTTAGTGTGACTGAGTTATTGACGTGGCTGTGAATTATCTTATTTGTGTGCAGCCAAAGGCCAGTAACAGAATTTCAGGAGAAATTATGTCTGGGTAGCATGGGTGAGAACATGTCTAATTCAGGGACCTTCTCACACCAATGAGAGGTCTTTTCCTGGGGCATTAAGGTTGACAGAATTCCCTAGTGTATTAATCTCATCTATCATCATCCCTCTGGGTGTGCTACTGGAGAGATAGGTAATTACAAAACAGGTTAAAACAATTTATGCGGATTTCTTTGAGTTTCTGTTGTTAGTTTGTAAATGGCACATTTTGTAATTCTAGAGTAGGAATTGGTTGTATCATTTCAAGTCTAACATACCTGCTTTATGTGGTGATATATTGTGTACCTCAATATATTGTGTACCCTAATAAACTTAACTAGGGATCAGAGGACAAAGCCAGCCACTAGATTAGACATAGAGGCCAGCCCATGTTGGCATACACCCTTAATCCTACCATTTGGGAGGCAGAAATCCATCAGGATCTCTATGAGATCAAGGCCACACTGGGAACAGAGTCAGACAGTGGTGGCACACACCTTTAATTCCAGCACTTGAGATCTCATGCCTTTGCTTGGAAAGCACACATGCCTTTAATCCCAGGAAGTGACATGGCTGGGTGAAGAACGGTATATAAGGTGTGAGGAGACAGGAACTAAGCAGCAGTTCAACTGAGACCCTCAGGGGTGAGGACTCAGAGGCTTTCAGTCTGACGATTCATGGAAACAGGATTGAGTTGGCAAGGTGAAGTTGGCTGTGGCTTGTTCTGCTTCTTTGATCTTTCAACTTTCACCCCAATATCTGGCTCCAGGTTTTTTGTTTTTGTTTTTGTTTTTTAATTAGTAAGACCTTTTACTTTTTATCTATCTATCTATCTATCTATCTATCTATCTATCTATCTATTTATTTATTGTTTTGGTTTTTTCAAGACAGGGTTTCTCTGTGTAGCTTTGGAGCCTGTCCTGGAACTCACTCTGTAGCCCAGGCTGGCCTCGGACTCACAGAGATCCGCCTGGCTCTGCCTCCCGAGTGCTGGGGATTAAAGGCGTGTGTCACCAGCGCCAGGCTTAATAAGACCTTTTAAGATTCATGCTACATCTTTATTCTTGGGCTGATAACTCCACACATTAATTATGACAAGCATAAAAACAACTGGATCAGACATCGTGCAGAGCAAGCCAGCCAGACACCAGTGTCAAATATCACACACCTTTTAGTGAAGTACCCCAGTCAGACTTACAGACATGGCAGGATGCTATCAATAGGGGTTAGAGGGTTATCAATGAATGTGAGTCTGGGTTTTGCAAAGTGAAAATAGTCTGAAAACTTCTCGTTTGATGATGAGAATGTACTTGGCACTCCTGAACTGTGGGCTTGATGTGGGTTCTGGGCATCAAATTCAAATTGTCAGATTTGCAAACCAAACACTTTTCTTTTAACCCACTGAGATCCTCTCACAGGCTTAATTAGGACCCCGTATTTGATGTTCTATGTATTTCATTACATTTAACCACTTCCTGGAGCTTGGGGGAGAGCTCCTTTGGTAACCTGAGTGCTAGGCAAGCATGAGGATGCAAGGTCTGATCCCCAACATTCCCATAAAATCTGGGTGCTCTGGTTTGTTCCTGTATCAGGTGATGGTGGTAGTGACAGGAGGGTCCCTAAGTCTTGCGGATAAGTCATTGGAACCAAATGATGATAAATGTCACATCCAAGGAGAGACCTTGCCTTAAAAAAAAAATTACAGCCGAATGGTGGTGGTGCATGCCTTCAATCCCAGCAGCACTCGGGAGGCAGAGGCAGGCGTTCTCTATTGAGTTTGAGGCCAGCCTGGTCTATAAAGTGAGTTCCAGAAAAGCCTCCAAAGCTACACAAGAGAAACCTTGCCTCAAAAAAAAAAAAAGTTACAGATGGAGAGTGACCCAGCCTCGTCTTCTGTCCTCTACCTACCTACATATATGTGTACACACATGACCATGTACACCATACACCATTCCTACCAATCACAAGAGTTGTTACAATAGACAAAGCCAATGCAATAAGAAGGCAATAGTCCATCCACGAGACGCTAAAGTCCCTAGAAGCTTTTAATACAATTGTTTCACATAGGAGACAAGAGATTTCCAATACAAGTCACACTACAGGCTAGGAAGCAATCAAGAGTACTCTTCTATGAGCTTCTCTTTAAGCGTGTGTGTGTGTGTGTGTGTGTGTGTGTGTGTGTGTAGACATGTATACCATGCACACTATGACATACATATGCAGGTCAGAGGACAACTTTCAGGAGTCAGTGCTCTCAGGATGGAACCTTTACATGGATTCTTGGAATCAAACTCAGGTCATCATGCTTACACAGCAAGCTTCTTTACCTGCTTCACAGTCTTGGATGTGATTTTTTTTAAAAAAAAAAACGGCTTTACTTAAGTATCATTAGCAAATAAAAATCATACATGAAATTCTTCATTTTAATGTAGCTAATTTTATCTTTTCACATAAGGAATTTTATTTTCTTTCCAGGGCACTAATTAAAACTTGTCGCCTAACTCAGAGATGTAACGAGAGAGTCTCTCACGTTCCTCTCCAGAACCATTGTTGTCTTCCGCCTCGCTTCCAGACATATGGTCGATTCAGAGTCCTGTGTTTAAATATTACAGAAGTCTCACGTTCTTTTCTGTTGCCTGTCCCAGTGACTGTTCATTGGAGCTGACACCACACATGAGTGAGCGGTTCTCCGCTGTATAAAGGTGACACTCTTGTCGTGCGTCAAGATAACCATTAACTGTAATTTTCATCTCCCCAGCACTGCAAAGCCTCTGAACACTATGTTTAGCTCCTCAGTCTCTTAATGAGGTTTCTCAGTGGGTGCTGGGCTTCTGCCGAGAAGATGAGGTACAGTCAACTGCCTGGAGCTGTGCAGAACCTCCGATTCCTACTTCATCTGTCTCTTTCTCCTTCTCTCCTGGCCGTCATAGTCCCAGCTACCTCGAGGGCTGTGAACTTTGATTTTCATCTCTCTATCTTCATAGGGATGCTGGCTGTGCCAATTGGTCTATCTTAGGCTAGAGCTCCTGCCAGGGCCCATAACCCTCACCCCATCGGTCACACAGACAACGCCTGGTGGGTGAAAGTCCCGGGAGGCTTCAGGCCATAGTGAGATTTTTATTTCCAAGACTCTGTCTGTGGTGACCTTCCTTCAACGCTTTCAAAACCAGCATTTTAAAATTTACTTTGATAGTATATCTTTGACTGTTTGCCTGTATGTATGTACGTATGTATATACATATACATATATGTGCATGTGTGTGTGTGTGTTTTCTTGGTGTCTGCAGAGGCCAGAAAAGGGCATCAGATCCCCTGGAACTAGAGTTACAGGTGGTTGTGAGCCAACACCATATGGGAACTGAACCAGGGTCCTCTGCAAGAGCAGCCAGTGCTCTTAAGCAATGAGCCATCTTTCCAGTCCCCAAATATACTTATATATTTAATATATACTTATATTTATATCTATTTAATACTTTTACTTACTCATTGAGAATTTCAAACATGTGTACAATGCATTTTGATCATACACTCCCTTCCCCAATTCTTCCCAGGATCATCACTACATGTCTCCTTCTGCATATCCTTAAAAAAAAAACAAACCCCACTGAACCCAATTAGTGCTGCCCACAGGCACATGGATGTGAGGTCATCCAGGGGAGCATGGGTAACCATGAGGCCACAGCCTTGAGGAAAATCAATTCCCCCTCCCCCAGCACTCATCAACTATCAGGAGCTCTTCAGCTCGGGGTGGAACCTCATGATGCTCCTCCCCCTCCACAGCTGTGAGCTCCTAAGGGCAGCAGCCCCATCACATCCAGAGGCCATGGTTTCACCGCTCTCCTCCCCAACCCCTGGCTCATACAAAGTTTCCACCTTCTCTTCTGTGTTGTCCTGGCGCAGTTTGTCGCAGCAGGGGTGTGGGCGTGTGGGTTTACGCAGATCCGTGGAAAGAAGACTCAGAGGCATCTTAAGAATGAATTTAGCCTTTCATGACTGTAGAGGGATCCAGCCTCGAAGGACTGAAGCACTTTCCCTTTGCCCAGGGCAGTTTTATTTTCTCTCTATTTACAGTTTAGCCAGTTAATTTCCTTATCTTCAAAGCAACCTGAAAGGAGCTAAGATAAAATGCCAAGTGCAAATTCCTCGATTTCTCAGGTAACACGGTTTCCCGGGTTTCCTGAACCAAGTTTTGCATAGGCCTTGGATCCTTGGGAGACTCTCAGACAAGATTCACATAGGGCGATAAGAGAAACAAAAGGTATCAGTTAAACAAAGGATGGATTAGGGCTAGGTGCTACTCTCTGGAGCCAGCCCAGGCATAGCTCAGCAGGAATGCAGCCACCTTGTCGCCTGAATGTGTTGTGTGTGTGTGTGTGTGTGTGTGTGGGGGGTGACACAGATGCCTTTTTAGGGATGAGCACCCCAAGTGTCTTCCCAGATTAGGCTAACTACAAACTTGCCAATTAGACTCAGGGAAAAAAAAAAGGGAAAAAATTCACCTTTCAGAGTCTCGGTTTTGAGTATTTTCTATTTGGGGCTTCTATTAGGAACCTCGGACCATTGATCTAATTCTGGGTCAGTTCCACACAATGCATCTCAAACAATGTAGATGAAAAGCAGCACTCTGGACCGGGGCCTCAACTACCCCATTCTCTCCATCATGGCACCTGTATTCACTGCCCTGGGGAAGGGCCATGCTTTCCTGGTTTCCTTGTGATAAAGATCGATATCTACTTAAAAAAAAAAAAATAGGAAGAGATAATGAAGTCCTGCGGAGGGAAATGGAAACCAGAAAGGAGCACCCAAATCAAGGTGACTATACCTGAGTCAGCTTTCCCACAAGAAGCAGCAGCAGGGTGGATCTGCCACCAAATTAGCAAAAACCTTGAACTTGGCTGAGTTTCCAAGTGGCATCTCCACTCTTCCTGGCTTTAAAGTGTCTCCACTTGCGATGGCTGTGATCTTCTCAAAGGGCATGGCAGCTCGCTTCCTCGTTCCAAGCCGCCTCTCAACGTGGGAGACAGAAAAGGGGAAGCGAATCAGGCCTGTGTCTGTGATAATGAAACCCAATGGGAACGTGGGTCATTCTGGAGTCCCCTGCAGAAACTTGCTTGTTAATGTCAACACAGCAGCTGTTACATTTATTACTGTCTTTCCCCTGAGCTTGACCTTGAGACTCCTGCACAGTGGCTGGATTTACAGGAATGCATCACCTGGTCTCCATGGCAACCGGAAACAGCAAATCACAGAAAGGACAAAGGTTGCAGTATCCATTTGTTTATGGTCCTTTTTTTTTCCCCATCTGAATTAGGGCGTTGTACTGCTGGTTTAGATAAAATGAAACAATCCATTGTGGAGTGGTCCTCTGTGTCTTCTTCGTTGTGGGCTATTTGCCAATATTCCTCTACCTATAGGCTGTATGAAGAGAGCTCAGTTGCCCCCAAGCCTCACCAGCTCTATACCCTATGGAGAAAAAAATCTCTTCTGGTTCTGAAACCCTGAGCCAGGTTGTTAGAATATCGAGCCAAATTGGATGGAAACTTATATAAAATATAGTTTCTTTACAATGCCAAATGGATTGTTCTGAAGGTTTTCTCTGGCTGCCACAGGGAAAATGACATTACCTACATAGTGGGCACAAAGTCCTTAAAGATGGAAGAACCCCCAAACGTAGTGAGCATATTGCCAACTGGAAGGGCATTCACAGAATTTATAAAGTATTTCTATGCTTTTTCTGTTTTGCAAAAGAGGCATGTAGGTCTACTAAGTGATTTTAAAAACACTGAGATAGGGGTGGAGGGTGGTGGAGAGACGGCTCCGTGGCTAAGAGCACTGGCTGCTATTTGCAGAAGACCCAGACTGCCTGTCACTCTAGTCCCAGGCTATCTAATGCCCCCTACTGGCCTCTCTGGGTACTGCATGCACATGTTTCCCAGAACTACATGCAGGCAACACACACACACACACACACACACACACACACACACACATACACACTGTGAACTGTAAAGCTGCCAGCTGCAATATATCTTTTCTTCTTTAAGTTGTTCATGTCAAGTATTTTGGCCCCTTGATGGTTTCTGTCTCTACCACCTCATGCTATTCCTGTGGTAGACATTACTAATCACTCCCGGCACATTCCCACTCAGATCACACAGACATAAAAACCTTCCTGATGCTGCCAAGGCTTTGCAGCTTCCATTCGTATGGAAGATGAATGCACATCACTTTGGAAACGAGTTGATATTGTGCTAATGAGGTCATGAAGGCCAATTTCTGTCTGCTTCTTTTCTCTGTAAGATAAAGTTTTTTAAAAAGAGAGAACTTTGATACTGGACTCCAGGAAACAACTTTAAGAAAATAGGTGCTCTACTTAAGATTCAATTTTAGTCTAACAGTTTGCTAAGTGTGTGTGTAACCTTTGAGGATCTACAGTGAGGTTTTCAAAGAACCACAGAGAGACCCCTTCCCCCTGCAGGGGTTTCTTCTCTTAGTAAATATCCGCGGAGGAGGGAAACTTGGGGGCCATTTTTTTTCTTTGAAACTTACTTTGTCTTATTCCAGAATGAAAATTTATTGGAAAAACAGGATCAATCAAGCATCAAAGGAGGGGAAAACAGACTTTAGGAAAAGGATATCTGACAGAGGATGGAGTTGTTTTCATTGTAACCACAGACTGAAGGAGCTTCAACTGTCTCCAGCTTTTGTGAGTCCAGGTTTCCATTTCTGAGAATTCATAGACTGCTCCCTTCTGCCAAGGGAGCTCAAGGCAGTCAGACTGAAAATCCCACCTAAAATTACCCCCATGTAGTCACCTCGGCTCTGCACTGACCAGAAGTCAGGATGGGTGTGGGGAGCATCGGTATTGGGCAGAGGAACACAGCCTCTGTCCTCCGTGGTCACTGAAAAGGAGTGTCGGGAGGTAAAGATAAAAAGGGCGGTCCTTGCAGCCAGAATGGGGCCATGAGGAACTGATCCACTCCAAGTGGAAAAAGGTCAAGGGTAAGTGGACTGAAGAGAAATGGTAAACATGGAGACGAGAATGAGGGAGAGAGGGGAGGAGGGAGATAGACAGACAGACAGACAGATAAATGGATAGATTTGTTAGCAAAGAGAAGGGTTTTGTGTATGAGGGGGTTTTGCTAACCCAAAAATTAAGAGGTAACGGTGAGCCAAACTCACCAAATTGTTTTTCAGGAGGATGCACCTGTGTGAGAAGATTTGAGCATGTCTTTACTAGAGTTTTCTTTATTTTTATTGCTATGACCAAGTACCTGGCAAAAAGAAATTTAAGACCAGAAGGATTTATTTTGGCCCCCAGATTGAGGATACGGTCTATCATAGTGGGGAAGACATGGTGGCAGGAATGGGGGTTGGCTGGTCACGTGGCCTCCACAGTCAGGAAGCAGAGAGAGATGAATGCTGGGGCTCAGTTCTTTTATTCACCTCATGGTTGGTCTGTGGGTTCTGTTCCCAGCACCTACTCATAGCTCCAGGGAAATCTGATGCCTCTGGCATCCATGGGCACACATGCATACATGCACTTACATGCACATACATACACAGGCACACTTAAACACACATAGTTTAAAATAAGATAAATCTTTAAAAAATTTAAAGGCACCATGGAAAGTTAAAGAAATGGGCTTATATATTTATAATCCATGTGTGCTGTTAAGTATGTTCTTCGGCCACCTCATACTCTATCAGTATATTTTCTTATGATAATATTTATTTTATGGCAAAGAAAAGATTTTCTGTTTGAAAGTCTCATTTCACTTGGCAGTCCATTGTTAATTTGGAAAGCTGCAGCATGTGTTTAGAAAGCATCCCTCCTCCACAAAAGATGAATGAGGAATCTTCCCCTTAGCTGAACTGTTTCCATCCAAGCTCTTTTCGCCATTATCCCTGCCAGATGAACAGTCAGCCTGTTAGGGGTGGGAGTTCAGAGAAGGGACTGTTTCCTTGGAGAACAGAGACACCATGATCTCTAGTCCTGAAATGGAGATTTATATATGAACATGCTTTGGGGGAAAACTCACAAAAATTTAATGGGTTTGGATAAAAATATTATCAAAGAAATAGTAACATCTTGTGTGGGGGCAGTTAATTTGCTCTGAGTCTTGCTGGAAATTCTGTCAGCTTGACAGATTTAGAGTCACCTAGGAGACACACCTCTGAGCCTGTCTGATCACAAGGATTTGAGGGAAAAAAATTGGGTCATGGCCACACTGTCAAGCAGTAGAACAGATCTTTTTCTGTATAATTCCTGAAATCATCGAGGGCTCTCCTTTAAAACCCCTTACAACACACACACACACACACACACATACACACACACACACACACACACACACACACACACACCCCTCTTTTAAGGATCACAGAGCAATGCATATTGAAATGTAAAAACCAGAGCCAGTTGGACCCGTGTTCCATGGGAGTCTGTAGAAGCCCAAATTTCTGATCAATAAATACAATGTAATTTGCTGTCAAGAGGAGCAAAGGATGCATATTGAGCTGATTTTGGCTTTTGGCTGTCACTACAGAACAAGGAAATGGATGCCATTTATATGGGAACTTGTCGGGTTTGGTTTGTGTTTCTATAAGCGTAACCTGAAGTATTGATAAGGTTTACATTACTTTGATACATGTCATGTGTGTGTGTGTGTGTGTGTGTGTGTGTGTGTGTGTGTGTGTGCGCGCGCGTGCGCGCGCGAGCTATTTCTTTTTTATAAACAGATATGGAGCTGGTGGCACTAATTTCCTTAACTGGGTGTAGTCCAACAATAACTGAAGCCAGATGCCTGCAAAGTTCTCTGAGTCTAACTCTAGTCCTGATGCTCTCATTCATTTTCTCAAATTCCATCTACATCAGAATTTCACTTTGCACACAGGAACACATGGAGCCCACATTCCACACCCACTCTTTCTGGGAATATTTTGATGATTCCAAGGTTAGACTGTTTCTCCTCATCAGCAAGACTGATTGGGGATCACTCAGTACAACACCATCAGTAAATACACTGTAGTTGTTCAGCGGAAAGACTAGAACGTTGGTAAATGGGAAAAGAAGATGGATGCAGGAGGGAGATGGGAGGTAAAAGTGAGTAACATTCCTTATATAAATGTATGAAGCTGTCTGTGGAATTGTTCCCGTTCATACCCAACACACAAGAACAAGAGATTTCACATAAAACTTCTTCTTCAGTTTGCTTGTTGAGAAACAGGATTTATGGGCACAGGCAAAGCCTTCTGTCTCTGCAAAGATGGCATGAGCCTCTAGCCTGCAGCTCCCAGAGCCTCTAATCCAGCTGTTGGGTTTGCAGCCCCAGCTGAAGAAGCTTCTCTTAGATTCTGCAGGACCAGGGAGGTGAAGCTGCCCCACATCAGGGCTCTTCTGGACCAGACTAGAATGGGAATGCATTGGGAGTGCTGCCCAATTCCTGGGTCTCCTGATCCTGGATCAAAAAGAACTGTCATATAGCACCCCCACATCCCCTAGAGACATCTGCAAACTAAAACCAATAGTTTCTCCACAATGATATTCTGCAGTTATTTCACAGCATCTATATGCCACTATTACTTCATGGAACACACACACACACACACACACACACACACACACACACACACAGTGATTTTTCCCATGACACAAAAAAAAAATATCAAGTTAATTGTCACAGTTACTTTTCTATCACCATGATGAGAGAAAATGACCAAGGCAACTTGGAGGTTTGGTTATAGTTTCAGAGATTAGTTCATGACCATTGTGGTGTTTAGTATGGCAGCAGACAGGCAGGCATGTGCTGAAACAGTACCTGAGAGTTCATGCCTGATCCACATTTGAGAGAGAAGAGAGAGAGAGAGAGAGAGAGAGAGAGAGAGAGAGAGAGAGAGAGAGAGAGAGAGAACCCGAGCCTAGAGTGGACTCTTCTGAAGCCTACCCCCAGTGCTGCACCTTCTCCAACAAGCCCACACCTTCTAATCCTTCCCAAACAGTTCCACCAACTGAGGACCAAGCATTCAAATATATGTGTCTGTAGGGACCCTTGTCATTCAAACCACCACATTAATTGATAGCTTTTTGTCTTTTTTAACTTTGTCCTCCTGGGAACACAGTATTGAGCCAGATCAAGCTTTGCACGGTGGACTAAGTTGTATTTTGTTCTTGTTGCTGGATTCTTGAGTGACTCATACAAAATGAGGTGAAAATCCAATTCTCCCGGGTATGAGGAGTAAGCATGAAACACAGGAGAGAGCAGCCTTGACAAACGATAAGGAGGAAAAAAATAATTCTAATTATAAAATATTGTTATTTGCTTTCATTTGAAAATGGTCTCTCAAGTTATTGAATTTGCAACCAAGGTTCTATCTCTGTAGCATTTCTGCCAGGGACAGTGCAAGTAAGAAACCATCCCAGGATATCAAATATTCACCTGCCCATTGGGTAGGTAGTCGGGGGCCCTAGAAGCACTTCGAGGAGGAAGAATGGGTGGAATGTATGAAAAAAACAATTCATATCATAGGTCTATAGTTGGATAAACAGCTCAGTGGTTAAGAGCACTTGCTTCTCTTGCAGAGGACCTGGGTTCAATTCCCAACACCCACATGACAGCTCACAAACATGTTACTCCAGTTGCAGGGGATCTGACACCCTCTTCTGGCCTCCACAGGCAACTGCACACACACACACACACACACACACACACACACACACACACACACATCTACCCTCTCCCTCCCCACCACACATGTAAAATTTTCAAGATCAAGTGAATCTGAAGAGAGAGGTCTCTTGAGCATATCTATGAGGAACAAGAGTCTTGCCTGTGGGCTTCTTGTTCATTCAGACCACAGCTCACACCATTATGACAATGTCAGTGGTGACCCACAATGTTACTTACAAATCATTCCCCAAACCCAAGCAGTAATAAAGGGGATGCATAGGCAATGTTCACTGCAGTATTCCTCAGTACCTGCTCCTTGCTTGGTGTGGCATCAACATCTATTCAGAACTTAACTGGACCCATGTGCCTGCCACCTGCACCCCACACACTCTGCCCTCATTGCCAACCCCTCTCCCCCACAAAGACTGTGGTTAATACAATGGCACATCCATCAGAGAAACAGATGAGCTTGGCTGATGAAAGGGATGGAAATTGGAGCTGTAATGAGCTACTGTATCATAAATGAACATAAATTACATTGTCAGTCTATTTACAATTTCACATGGCACTGAGCCCTGCAATTATGTCCATTTAATTATTGCATTCAGAGGAGTTTTTTTCAATAAAGATTTCTCACTGTGGCCAAACAGCCCATTTGGAAGCTCCTTTGCTACATAGTCTTCAAAGCTAGACTGTGAAAGAATCCATCATTGCAGATACAGAACAGAACTTGGGGCTGAGGGTCTAAAGTCTGGAGACCTGAAAGAAAATTGAATGTTAAGGCATTTGGGAATACAGCCTCATTATCACGGTTGCAGAGATACTGAGTTGATTTTAAGTATCATGGGGGTCTGGTCACCTTATTAGTGAGAGAAGCAAAATAGATTCTTAAAAAAAAATTGCAAGAGCTTTGTCTACTGGTACAGGCCTATAATCTTGGCTATTCAGTGGTTGGAGGCAGGTAGACCACACGTTCATGGCCTGTGTGGGCTATTGGGCAAGTTTGGAGGCAGCCTAGTCATCTCAGCAAGACCCCGTCTCCCAACCAAAATCGGAAAGAGAGCTGGGGATACAGCTCAGTGATAGATCTCTGGACCAGCATGTATAAACCTTTTGGGTTTTGTTCCCAAAATGGCAGAAAAGAAAAAAAAAGTAGTTAGAAGCTTAAACAAATTCCTTCTGAGGGCCAGCAAGATGGTTTAGTGAATAAAGTTGCTTGCCACCAAGCCTGATGACCTGAGTTTGATCCTTGGGATCCACAGGGTGAGCAGAAAGAACTGATTCCCACAAGTTGTCCTTTGACCTACACACACACACACACACACACACACACACACACACACACCACTGAGGCACATGTGTGCATGCACAAAAAATAAATAAACACAGTAAAGAAAAATCCCAGATGCTTAATCAAAATGAATTGTACATGGAGAAGTTCCTGGGAGCCTATGATCTTGCAATTTGTGTTGAAAAATATATTAAGAGGGGATAATAGAATATACGTGATGTGAGAGAACAAGGGAAGAATATGGAAGATGCAGGCTTAAGGGGGGGAGCAAAAAGAGGTGAACAGAGGGGTAGGAGGTAAGTTATCCAAAAACTAAGGGTATATGAAGAAGTGTCATGAAACCCCACTATGATGGTCTGAAAGAGAAAAGCTCCCACAGGGAGTGGCACTATTAGGGGGTATGGCCTTGGAGGAAGTGTGTCACTGTGGAGGCAGGCTTTAAGGGCTCATATATGCTCAAGCCACACCCAGTGTCTCAGTTCACTTCCTGTTGCCTTGGATTAAGAATTAGGACTCTAAGCTCCAGCACCACATCTGCCTGCATGCTGCCTTGCTTCCTGCTGTGACAATGGACTAAACCTCTGAACTTCAAGTGAGCCATGCCAATTAAATGTTCTCCTTTATGAGAGTTGCCACAGTCATGATGTTTCTTCACAGCAATAGAAACCCGAACTAAGACACCCACTAACTGCTCTCTTGCATGGATTGAGGCCAGCCCTACAGGAGGGAAGCCAGGCCTGGCACTAAAAACATGTTCAAAATCTATGGCTAGGAAAGTCATAGGTCCTAGAGGAGGACCTACGGATAATGACTTTGTGAATTTCTTGCTGTCAAACTGCCTTCTATATAGTTATATTTACATCTTTAGATTTGTGCTATTCCCAACCTTGGTCTGAGAAATTTCCTGTTGCAGTGGGTTGTGGTTAATGCAGAGATGCATTACTGTCTCAAAACGCTGGGATAAAGCAGCAGTGAGTTCACAGCTGTGGGTGGGATGTCTATAACACGTGTACACACACACACATACACGTGTGCACACACACACACACACAGCATAGGGAATACAAAGGGGCAGAAAGAATATAAGAACAGAGGATGGGAGGCAGCTTTGAGCTGCTGTCCTCTGGACATGGCATGGCTGTTGCACATGAACAGCTAGAGGGCACAGCTCTAGCTGAGGCGTTATTGGCAGATGGTAGCTGCTGCGGGAGGGTGAGGATGCTTTCCTTAGGAGTGTGGTCACTGGAAAGTTCCCCATGTCCCAGTGGATGTATCATCACATCACAGCCAGAAATGTATGAGCAGCACTAATTGGACTCAATGGGTTAAGTAAATAAATAAATAGATAGATAGATAAATAAATAAATAAATACTTGGTAAAAGGGGAGCATGAACTTGTGATGGGGGATTCTGGGTGGAATTAGATGGAAAAATAAGGGGTGGAAATGACCAAGATATGTTCTACACATGTATGCAAATTTCAAGGAAAAATTTTTAAAAAATCCTCTGAGATTCTTAAAAAGAATAGAGCAATATTTCTTAATGAAAGAATTATTTACTAAAAATGCAAGGACACTTTAAATATGTCTGTAGTACAGTAGCAATATCATCCTTATGTTGCCACTTTTTCTTCAACCTCTAACTCATCAACTCTAGGTGTTGCAACTTCCTCTCTCCATAGATGAGGAAGGCTGCCTTTCAATCCAGTTTCCACTAAACTTTGAATCTGATACCCACATCCATCTCTGCTGTCCTCACCCTGAATGCTCATTTCTTCATGATGGAGCTTGCTTCTCTGCAGGAGTTGAGTTCAATAGCCCGGTCATCAAGACAAAATGAGACTCAGCCTGGTTCAGAAATTGAATTGTGTTCCCGGCCTGGTGAAAAGTTCCATCGTTGAGCTGAGAGAAATAAATTTTGCTTTTAAATGAATGAGAGAGAGCATTAAACTTCAGACTGTGTTGGGGGTACAGTGTCTTGGGAAACTCATCACTGAGGCAAGAGACAGACCTTAGCATCTCCTGGGGTGGCTGTGCTTCTCTCGCAATGCTGCACTGGTTCTGCCTCTAACTATACCCAAGAGGCTTCTCGGCTAAGCCTTTAATCTTGAAGGCAACTACTGCAAACCAATTTAGGATGATTCCAAATGTTAGTTGCACATGGGGATAACCAGCAAATAACAGATCCAGGGAGACATGAGCCAAGCCTCTGTCTATGGAGTGAATGCATATGTTTATTGTCTTGGTGGATCTTCCTAAATCCTGGTCTTGGTCTTAATTCAGGTAGAATCTACAGGCAAAATCAGCACATGGTAGGTATGGTGCCACACACCTGCAATGTCAGAGTTTGGGAAGTAGAGGTAGGAGGATTAGGAGTTGAAGGGCAACCTCAAACACATGTCAAGCTCAAGACTACCATGAGCCCCAGGGCACCTCGTGTCAAAGAACATGGTAACAAAAATCATTGCACAAAGCTAACTTGAAAGTTTCTTCAAATTCTTTAGTTATTTTGGACATTAAGAGTTTCCAGAGCATCAAGAGGGAGGCTGGAGAGAAGAAACAAGATCCCTGCACACAACTGTGTTGTTTGTTGTTTGTTTTGTTCTAGAGCTCATTCTGCAGCCCAGGATGGTGGCAAACTCCCAGCAATCCTCCTGCCTCATCCCTCTGAATAGTGGGGTTACATGTGTGAGTCACTTCACTTGGCCTTACCAAAATGTAAGCATCCAAACTGTATCAAATGCACAGCAATCAACAACAACAACAACAAAAAGAAAAGAAAAAAGAAAAGAAAAGAAAAGAAAAGAAAAGAAAAGAAAAGAAAAGAAAAAGAAAAAAGAAACCAATAAAATCAACCCCAATTGTTCCAAGCCTCAGTATTATTCAAGCCCTGACTCCTGGAAGCATTTCAAGAAATTAATTTTCTGTTTTGTCCATAGAAATTTGTGACCATTTCATTAGCTCCTGCCATGGATTTTAATCAGTTTTCACACACTGAATGTAGTGGACCAAGACATCTCTCAGTGCTATCTAACTCGTGGCTCCCACTCTTTCGTGTGAGCATCTTCTGTATGAACTGCATGGATCAATGAACAGGCAAGAGCCAAACAGGGGAGATTGTGTTGTCAAAGTCTGTGGCTTCCTCCTAAGAGGTAGCCTCTTGTCTCTGTGTCCAGCATACTCACCAAGTGCAAACTGATATCATACACCCATGAGTAATTTCCAAGGACATGCAAAACAGGATCATCCAGTTTGAGCAGCAAAGGAAGAAAGACCACAGTGAGGCATTGCAAGCAGATAGCATTCCCATTTCAGAGTTGAAATATCACAAGAAGAGCATGCATTTAGGTATTAGCTAAACATTTATTCAATAAGGACTTCCCTTCTCATTATTTTTACAAAATATTCACTTCTATAGAAATATCCACTTGAGGATACAGGTCTGTGTTACGAAGACTTCCAGACATAATAGTGTGGCTGATTGGAAAATGAGAGCCATGATTAGACAATTTAAAAGAGAGGCATATGAGAATAGCCCTTACACTTAGCAAGAAGCAAACAACAGCAAAAGAATTTCAAAGTAGAAAGAGACCCTGACTCAAAATTGTTTTTAGACCTTTAGTGTGTGAATTCTTGAGAAGGAAATCTTGGTGGGCACCACAAATTGGACATTTCAATAGTTTCTGGACCTTGTGCTCACACACAGATACAGAACCATGATAGCTGTCCCAAAGAATCTTGACTTGAGTAACCAAAAGCTTTGACTCACCAAATGCTTGAGTTTTATTTGTATTTTGTACATTGCAGGAGGCACATCTGTGCTGCCATTTAGCAGAGGTAGTATAATAACAGTCAAATATATTTTCTTACTGAAAGCATTGGGAAAGGGTGGTGATTTGGATGAGAAATGTCCCCAACAGGCTCAGGTGTTTTAATACTTGATACCCAGTAGGTGGCGCTGTATGTGGTGGTCATGGAATCTTTAGGGGGTGGAACCTTGCTGGAGGAAGTGCATCATTGGGGATTGAGGGTGGAATTTGAGAGTTCATAGCCTCATTGCATTTCTTGTTCACTCTCTGCTCTGTGCTCGTATTTGAAGATGTAGGTTGTCAGCTTCCGCTTCCAGCCACCATGCCTTCCCACTGTGCAGAACTCATTACCCTCTGGAGCCTTCTAAACCCAAATAAACCATTTTTGTATAAGTTGCCCAGACATTATTTCTGATAAAAAAAAAAAAAAAAAACACCTCAGTTCGAAATGAGGTGTTCACCTCTGATGGACATCACTACAAAATACAAAACATAGCAAATTCATTATGATGATTTTTTTTTCATATTGAATATTGGCCAGCAAGTATCCATAACTTGATTAAAGCAGGGAGTTTTCAAAAGGGTCTTCCAAGAACGAAGTAGAAACCACTGTCACTTCTTGAGAAACAAGACTCTAACAAAGACAGTTCAGAGGGTTAAACTACTCACCGAGCAGATGTGAGTAATGAAGATGAGCTGTCACTCAGCTCTATTTATCTGAAGACTATTCTTCTATAGTCTTTCACTCCTTAACCTGACAAAATGAAGGTAGTTTAAAGCCATGTAAGCAAGGGCATTTCAAATCAAATTGCGAATCACTCTTACTTACAAAGTCCTTACACCCTTCGAGATAAAATTTGTAAAATACGTTAGGAAATGCAGTCCAATTCCAGCAGCTCTTTCTTTGTCTTCCCTTGAGATCACTCGGGGATCTTTTCCATTCATCGAGCAGAAAATGAACCAAACCCACTGACCTAGAAGTCTTCAGTGTATTAAAAAAAATTATTCAGAGCTGGTGAGATTGCTTAGCTTAAAAGGGCACCTGCCACCAAGTCTGATGACTTGAGTTCGAGACCCAGAGCTCACGTAGGGGAAGAAGAGAACCAACTGCTATAGGTTATCCTCTGCTCTCCACATGTGTGCAGTGGTACCACACACACAGGCGCAATGTAAGCTTTGAAGATTATTCAATCGGGGCAAATGTAAAAATTGGAAGATAATTCTGTCTCATTTCTTTCTCTCTGTGTCACTTTATGCTTTGTCTAATCCATATCCATCTACTAATCTAGACATGTCTAACATTGGTATCTAATTTGTAGATAGATATAAATATAGACTATGAATTAATAGGTGTGGTATATCCACCCACATCTGACTTATGGCAGCAATTTCTAATCTGTTATCCTAGCTAGTCCATAGAGACACTCAATTAGATTAGATATCTATATATAAGATAAATGGTCCAGCAAATATTTGACATACATTAAGATGTAACTTGTACAAATACATATAAACTAGCAATTTGTCTCAATATATTGTTTATTTTAAAAAGTCATTTCACATGCTGCTCATTTTACATGTAATTGCATATGCCTGAAAGGGTCAAGGTTACTTCCTTTATTTTTATATTTTTTTTATCTTAAGTTTGGGGAGAGGGCTCTGTTGACACGCTTAATTGAAACAGGACATTTCTGTTAAAATTACTCACTACTCGGCAGAAAGAAATTTAAATTCAGTGGCTTTAAAGAATGGCATTCCTGGGGCTGGAGAGATGGCTCAGAGGTTAAGAGCACTGACAGCTCTTCCAAAGGTCCTGAGTTCAATTCCCAGCAACCACATGGTGGCTCACAACCACCTGTAAAGAGATCTGGTGCCCTCTTCTGGTGTGTAGACATGCATGCAAGCAGAACATTGCATACATAATAAATCTTTAAAAAAAAAAAAGTCTAAAAAAAAAAAAAAAGAATGCCGTTCCTTTTTATTATGTGAGCATTCTGTCTGAGTTGGCATAGGAGGGGCTGTACCAACCCGGCTGTACTCTTTGAATGGCAGATAAACGGTTGATGGTTGCCTGCTGACTGATGCCACACCAATGTCCCAAGCAGAGGCTGATGCTGGCCCTGGCTACATCTTTCTATGAAGCCACTTGACTCCCTCTGACGATAATAGCTGCACCCAAAGCACAAGAGTCCCCAGGTCCTTATGCAGAAAGTGTATCAGCTCCTTTGTGCTGCAGCTGATGGTTCCACAGCCCAGTGTCTGGCACATCCTATTCACTAAGAGAGCTGCAGAAGAGCACTCACTTCCAAAGGTGAAGAGAAAAAAGAAGCCCCAAACCAAAAAGACCCTCTACATTTTTGAGAGAAAAATATAATCACATAATCCTCCATCCTAATCACACCCATCATTTTCAGAGTCCGTGTGTCCCACACAAATCACAGATGCTTGCTGTCTTACCTGCGTTATCTGTCTGCCCTCATGGTCATTAGTGGTGGATCCAATTGTCATCCCTATTGTGTGTGGCTGATAGAAAGTAGATAGAGCCCACAGTGACACTAGACACGGCACATAAGGGGTGACTTCATCCGGGTCAAATTGAAGAGAGAAGACTGATTTCTACTTTTTCTCCTTTTTTGGTTGTTAGAGAATTATGCACCAGCATATAATGTGTTTCAACCAAACCCATTCCTCATTCTATCCCACCTAGCTCCTCCCATAACCCCCATCAATCTTCCCTCCCAACTTCATGTGCTTTGTTGTTGTTGTTGTTGTTGTTGTTTTAACCAACTGAGTCCACGTGGTGCTGCCCGTATGAGCATGGATGTAGGGCCATCTACCGGAGCTTGGGTAGCCTCTCAGGGACTGCATCCATGAAGGAAACTGACTGTCATTTCCCCAGAAGCCATCAGTTGCCAGTAGCTCCTCAGCTAGGGGTGTGACTTTGGGCTCCCCTCCCCTCTCCATTCTGGGATGTTGTAAGGCTAGAGTCTGTACGGGTCTCGTGCACGCTGTCACAACTAGTGTGAGTTCACACGTGCAACTGTCCCGCTGTGTCCAGAAGACAAGGTTTCCTTGTAGCTGTCCCCTACCCCTGGCTCTTATACTCTTTCCAAACCCCTCTCTTTATTGCAACCTGCTTTCAGATTTGTTGCTACACTATTCAAGGAAAGGCCATTGAATCTGCACACTGGAGCTGCCTGAGAGCACGTGCCCTCATTTCCCGCTGGACTTTTGTCCTGACTCAAGCAATAAACCCTGGACTGAGAAAGGCAACACATTCATTGACTCTGTGACCACCGAGTCCTCCCCTCCCAGGTACGGAATAGGCTGGCTTTTCAGGTGCAAAAGTTCAGATGTCTGTAATGAGGGCACATTCTTCTATGCCACACACTTCTGTGCCCTGAATCCCAAGGGTCTGAGGATTGTAAGATCAGTTTGCACGGTGCTATGGGACAGGAGAGGACAATTGCTTCCAACTCTCAGGTCACTTGAGGGAGATCGACCTTTGTATTAATCATGAATGGCTTAAATTTCTGTTTGCTAAGCATTGACATTCTGGACCTTGCTGCTCAGAAAGGGACTGCTCTCCCAGAGCAGCTAATTGGTAGAAACACCAAAGGAATGTACGTCTTCCATAGATAGACTAATACCTTCACCACATCTCTACCACCTCCTCCCGGGGGCGGGGGGCTCTCACACTGGGGCCACTTTGTCACCCTATGGTCAGTTGTCAGAAAACTGCAAACACTAAAAAGCCCACCGAAACTGTTTAACTAGCTCACGGTAGCCCTGTAAATGCTATCACAGATGTAACCCATCCCCCAGACTACTGTCGCACCTCTCCTAGAGCTGTCTCCGACGGACACAGGTGCTGTCTCCCCTGCTGACAACCAAGAGTCACAAGCTCAGTTAGGTGGTAATTGGACTTCTTATCTCACTGTGCATGAATAAAACTTTATATGCCGAAGCTGGGAAGATGGCTACAGTTTAACCTCCAGGAGCCTACATCAAAATAAAAGTTAGGTGTGGTGACCTGCCTTGTAATCCCAGGGCTGGGGAGGATGAAATAAGAGACTCTTGGGCTTGCCAGCCAGCTTATCCCTAACAGGTGATATTGTGGATGCTGAGAGATCCTGTCTCAAGAAACAAGATTGTCAATGCCTGAGGTTGTCCTCTACACGCACGCGCGCACACACACACACACACACACACACACACACACACAGACTGACAGACACACACAGATATAGACACAGTCAGATATGTACACATACACACAGAGAGAGACACACACAGAGAGACAAACATACATACACATACATACACAGACACACACGGAGGAAAAGAGAGAAACACACACACACACACACACACACACACAGACAGACACACACAGATATAGACACAGTCAGATATGTACACATACACAGAGAGAGAGACACACACACACACAGAGACAAACATACACACACATACATACGCAGACACACACGGAGGAAAAGAGAGAAAGACACACACACACATACACACACACACACACACACAGACTGACAGACACACACAGATATAGACACAGTCAGATATATACACATACACAGAGAGAGAGACACACACACACACAGACAAACATACACACACATACGTACACACATACATACGCAGACACACACGGAGGAAAAGAGAGAAAGACACACACACACACACACACACACACACACACACACACACACACCACTCTGCAGAGAAGTCTCAAATTAGTTCAAAGCTATAGCATTGGTTGCTAATTATCTATGATAGGAAATCAGATCACCACGTACTGAGCAGAGGCGTCACTCTACATGATAAAGATGAGGATTAGTATGTCTCCTTTGCATTTTATCCCGCAGATTGGACATCGGGGTGTGACTCATTGGTCTATTTTTTTACCAGCTCTGCTACCAAAATTGACGAGCAGCAAGACATCAGTCTACAAGGTCTCTGGTCCAGCACCATTTGGGGAGATTCCAGCTTTGGGAAAAGAAAATGACCTTGAAGTCCAAGATCACAGGAGGGGGCCCCAAAGCTCAGAGAAGATCTTTGTCTTCTCTGTTGGCTAGAGAAGGGCTCCAGGGCCTCTGGCTTCTGTGTGATAGAACCTCAAACAGTGAGTGCAGTTTTCTGGGGGTATCCAGAGAGAATTGTAAATCATCCGTCCTTTGACCTAATACTATTGCTCATACAGTAAAGCAAAAAGAAAGGAGGAAAGAACTTTCATCTGCGAGCACTCGGCATAACCGTGACAAATTTATTACATTTTCTTTATAGAGAACATAAATTAAAATACTGTCAGTCAGGATTAAAACACAGTGCTGTGTGATCCATGGGGGAATCATGTTCCTGGAAGACATGATAAATCTAGACTGCTCTGTGAAGTCCAGAATGAACAGAAGTATGATGATTCAGACACCTCCACAATCCCACCACCCTCCCTTCATCTGAGAGCTGGAAAATTATAGGTCTCAAAGCACCTCCCACTCTTCAGTGATTGACAGCAACTACTGTCACTCTGGCTGGTATCTGAGTCAAATGTTAGCTAAGACAAGAAAATGGGAACACGGTGACCTCGGACAAGAAACCCTCATCTATCTTCATTTGCTCTGGAGTCCTGATCTTCTTTGGAAGAAGGTCAAAGCAGCTAGATGTGCTATGTATTTTGTGTATATGCTTGTGTGTGTGTGTGTGTGTGTGTGTGTGTGTGTGTGTATGTGCTTGCCTGTGTGTGAGTGTCTGTGTGCGTGCACATGCATGGAGGCCTGAAGTTGATATTATGTGTCTTCTTTGATTGCTCTCGCTCTCCCCTTTTCTTTTTTTTTTTATACTTATTTTATTGTTTTTTTTTTTATGTGTATAGATGTTTTGCCTGCACACATGTCTGTACATTGCTGGAGGAAGCCAGAAGAAGGCATGGGGCATCGGATCTCCTAGAATTGCAGTTACAGGTGGCTGTGCACCTCTATGTGGGTGAAGCCAGTGTACTTCTCCTCTGCTCTATCTCTCCAGCCCCTCTCCACTTCATCTTTGGTGAAACCCAGAGATTTCTGACTGGGCTAGTCTTGCCCTGGAGACCCCATGCCTCTGCCTGTGGATTTCTGGGGATCCTAATCCCAGCTCTCAAGTTTGCCCTGAACCCCATCTCTCTGGCCAACAAGTTATATCTTCAGTGAAGGAGAGAGAATGTGGGTAGTGTGACACTTTGTGACTGCTGTTGGAAAGAAGACACACACAGTGCTTCAAAAAACACTCCATGCCGGGTACTTACTAATCTCCTTGTGAATTATTCATGTGTTGGTCTGATCTTTGTTTAATTTCCTTGATGATGTGAAAATAAAACCTCTCCCCAGGGACACTCTAAGGAGTTAGTTTGGAAGTCCTTTGTGTTTGTTTAGGGGTCCTCATGATCTTAAATATTTATGGGACTATTAATATATAAAATCTTTCTTTGCTACTGGCATTCAGTGGCGAGGGGAGAGCCACGGTGCAGATTTTCCTTTGGCTTTTCCTGAGGCCAAAGGAACAGAGAATTTTGTTTTTTCTGTCTCCCTGGAATAGGAGGCACAACTGAAAAGAGGTAATTGCTGACAAGTAATTACTTTCTTTACTCCAGAAATTGTCTCCTGATTAGGTTTTCAAACAACATTGCAGCGCGGCCAGGGACCTCCAATCTTGATCCCCTCCCCCATACTTTCCTAAGATTGCTAATGTGGGAGAGTACTCTACTCCCAAGGAACTGTTTCCTGTATGAGCCACATGACATATGTCCCCACCCCACTAGATTTCTCAGACCAAATAGGGGCCACGTGGTAAAATTTGAATCTCAGGTAATACACACAATTTAGTACCAAGCATGTCTTACATGCTGAATGAGAAATATTTGTGGTTGTTTTTTTAATTCTAGACACTGGAGAGATGGTTAAGCAGTTAGTTAAGAGCACTGGCTGCTTTCCAGAGGACCTGGGTTCAGTTCCCAGCACCCACGTAGGGTGGTTGACAGCCACTTGTAACTGCACTTCCAGGGGATCTGATGTCTCTGGCCTCTGGTAGCACCTGCATGCACTCAGGTGCATATGCCCCGCACCACAATTAAAATAGATCTTAAAAAATTTAAACCCCTGAATATGAATGATATGCATCATATACATGTACGAAAATGTCACGACGACGACTAGTTATGTGTTATTAGCATGTGTTAACAAAAGCCTCTAATAGGCATCATTAAATCTGGCAATTGTACTTTCCTTGGTTGGGAGAATAAACTTATAGATCCTGTGTGGTATTGACGGAAGCAGTTCAGTGGCGGAAGGCATTGGAAGAGCTTTCAGTACTGGACAATTGAGTAACTCTATCCACGGCTGCTTAGTGGGTAATTACCACACACGGAGCTGGGGCAGAGGATGGAAGAGCCCCAACTCACCACACAACACCCATCTTTCCTACATTTTTGCAGATTACTCAACCTCACCCCATCCATGTATTAAAACAGATGACAGACAGTCAGAGGCTATATTTATGGCTGGTCTGCAAAGAGGCGTCAGTGTGAAGAACATGAAGAATAGTGCTCTCTTGTTTCTGCCTCCGAGGCTAGCCCTATTTGTGAGATACAGGCAAGGACTGCCTTTAAATGTATGTATAGCTCGTTAAGGAAAACTTTACTGAAAGTCCAGACTTCTGCTTCCCAAGGCCAACTTCTTTCTACTTTCTTATGTGGCTGAGTTTTGTTATAAACTACATAGACGTTATGTTTCCATTCCCAGATTTTCTACAAATAAGGGAATAACTGGACAAGCTTTCCTTTATCTCAAACACGTTTAAGAAATTTACTTAGATGGGCCGGTTAGTGTGTCTCTGCACTGACACACTGGGTTGGAGGATGGAGAAGGATCTAGTCCAAAGGAGGTCCAGTTGGGAACTGACTCCTCCCTCTAGGGGCTTCATTAAATAGAATTCAGTTGCCCACCTCAGTTTTCTCTTCTCCACGGTGACAGGCAATGCGGCCAGGCTTCACCCATGTTCCCTCTTCAGGAAGATGACTGGCCACCCTGGGCTATCTGCATGGTGTCATGACTGGACCTGCCTGCAAAAGCACATTAGTGCCGCCACTTGGCTGTGGGTTTGTGAAGAAAACAACCCTCCTGCTAGGTAAGTTGCTCACTCTGAATTCCTCCATCCTCCAAAGTGAACCACACTGCAGATTCCGTCTACCCATCTCCCTAGGTAACTCTCAGCTACTTACACCTATCTTAAAAAATCCATATGAACAGGCTTAAGGCAAGAGGCACCCTTTTCTGATATATTTCTTTAGTTGCTACAGAGACATAATTTTTTTTCATCTGACAGGTAATTTCATCAGTTATGAAACATCTTTTATTCTTGTCAACTTATGTAACATTACTATTCCTAAAGCCATCATAGCCAGAGAGATAGCAACACTAACAAGTGAATGATCGGCTATTAATTGATATCAAAGAACTGCACAGGTGAGGCAGGCAATTTAATGAGCCCGAACACAAGCAAAATCAGTCCCTCTAGCTAGGCAAAGGGTGTGTGGATGTGTGAAAATGTGAGTATGTAATTGGCCAGGACAGATACCTGCACAAGAACTTGATAAAAATCTAGTATCGTTAACAGAAGGAATGGCGGAGGGTAGACCCGAGGAGCCAAGTAGCAGGAAGGTTTAGCTACTTTGACCTCTGCTTTCCACTTCCTGTAAAGTTGCTGTTACATCTTCAGGAGGGGCCCCTAACTCCTGACACTCTCACTGACACAAATGTGGCTCATGTGTCACCAGCAATGTGCAGCATTTCTTCATCCATTGAATCCCTCGACCAATTCATTGAGGATCTATCTACTTTTACGTGCTGGAATCACCTTGGCCATGCTCCTGAGAAAGCAGATGAACACCAGACGTGTGTATACAAATGAGCAGGGCGTGTGGCTGGTGTCAGAAGCTCTGAGTTGAGAATGCTTGAGCGCAGGGTCAAGAGGCAGGCACGGAAGCCGCCGAGGACCTTGTCTAGTCATAGAGAGCCCTCAGAGTCCATTCCGACCAACTGAACGTGGTACAAATCATGAAGTAATCCTTATGAGGAATTCGGTCATGATTTGAATTGCAATTTCTTTAGGGAGTCATTTGTATTTAGAAAAAAAAAAGTAAAAAAAAAAATCTGTAGATAGGTATCAAAACTCATGATATAATCTACCCCCTAGATAGTAAGGCATACTTTGATCAAGATTCTACTCTGAAAACATATTCTTTTAAAACATTTTATTATATTTATGTGTGTATATGTGTATATACACAGGCATCAAGGTGTGCATGGGGATGTCAGAGGACAATTTGGGAAAGTTGGTTCTCATCTTCCATCTTGTTGAGTCCAGAGATGGAACTTAATTCCTCAGACTTATCAAAAGAGCTGAGCCCTCTCAACAGTCCTGAAAACACGTCATTGACCTCATTATCTCTCTTTTTTTTTTTCATTATCTCTTAATATGTGTGACCAATCTGTGAAATTGAGAACATGCTAGAATATGTAGATACACACTCTTACATTCAGGGCATGGAATGAATCCTTATTTTGAATTTGAATATAAAGGCTGGAATAAGTAAGTATAAATAAGTAAGGGCGTGTATAATGGGCTATTGAACTATAATCATACCATTTCATGAAAGCTATAAAATACTTTCGTTGCTAAAACTATCTTGAGTAAACTGGTCTGAGGCCATCAACAGCATCTCCATGTGGAAGCACCATTATTTAAGGCAGAGTGGAAGAGAGGGAATGGAGGAATGTATGGCCACTTCTTTGCTCATTGTGTTCACCAAGACAAGCCACATGGCTATGCTGTTTTGCAAGTGGGCTTTGAAGTGGATGCTATCACATCAAGCCAGGCATGATTTTCCCTGAGGACCACCACACTTTAATAGAAACCGCTGCCTTGGACTTGACTCTGAGCCTTTTTGTTCACAGGATTTGGAAGGAGCATTTGCCACAGATAAATGCATTCCAGCTTCTCTGATAAAGTTAGACAGAAGGAGACAAGACCCTGACTCTGTTTCCAGTGACCCTAGATCTTGGCATTTTATGCAGCTTCAATTGGCACACATAAGTGTGCACCAAACCCTCTCCCAAGCATCAGTCCCCAAAGGTTGAAGCTATGAAGAAAGAGTTTCTATGGAGCTTGGATTAGAGAGAGAAGTCAATCCCCCTGAAGAGTGAGGATTGTGTTGTCCTTTAAGTGTCTTGGAGATGGTAACAAGAACAAACTCATTGCAAGCACATGCCATGGGCTTGACAGGGCAAGAAGGCAATGGCTGTTTCTACTCAGCACAGGCATCCACCACCCCTTGAAACTCACACAGCTGTGACCTCAAGATCCCTTTGGGCCATCGCCTAACACTGAATAATCTCCAGGAAGCCATAGCTGTCACTGATGAACTAGACCTGATAGTCTGTCCTCAAATTTCAGAGGAATCTATACCATGTGGAGTTGGCTCCATTGTGTTGAGTGTTGGGGGGCGGTGGCAGATGAATGGCTCAATTGTGCTGGGGTGGTGGAATGGGATGTAGGCTGATGGGATGGGGTGTAGGCCAAAGTTCCTCTCCTGCTTACCTGTTCCCAAATACCCAGCAGCCACTTCCCAAATAATTGACTCAGAGGCTTAATATTACTTACAAATTGTTTGGCCTATTGCTCAGGCTTATTACTAACTAGGTCTTACAGTTATATTAACCCACAATTCTTATCTATGTTTAGCTACATGGTTTGATACCTTTTCTCAGTGTGGCATTCTCATATTGCTCCCTCTACATCTGGCTAACTCCCTCTTTCCAGAATTCTCCTAGTCTGGTCGCACCACCTATACTTTCTGCCTGGCTACTGGCCAATCAGCATTTTACTAAACCAATTCAAGTAACAAATATTTACAATGTTCAAGAGCATTATCCCATAGCAATGGGGAGAATGTGCCTCACTCTCTGGATTTTAGAAGAGATGCTGGCCCTTCGGACAGCCTTCTTATTTTCGCACAGCTTGGAAACTATACACAGCCAAGAGTTAAATTCTTTTGACTTTCAGATCTACCCTTGCCACCTCTACATTGTAATGAGTCTTTTTTCTTTCCATTTTAATGTTATATTTATAGTGATTCCTAAGTGTTACACCGTAAATCTTACCAGGAAGAATTGGGCTTGAAATGCACAGGTTTATACCTCTGACCATCAATAAAATCTTACACTTGTAGGAGTCTCTCTCTAATTCTAAAATAAATAAATAAACAAACAAATAAATAATAAAAAAATTAGTGTATTTACTTAGTGCTGCTGTTGTCTTCTTTGGGAGAGCAACTGTGTTATTTAGATTATCATTACATCTATGCATTCCTAACACTGGTTTCTCATGTCTGAAATGTACCATGCATGTGTGTGTATGTGGTTTGTATGCACACACACACACACACACACACACACACACACACACACACACCTGTAACCGTGTGTGTAGTAGATGGACTTGATGTCTTGTGTCTTCCCCCACCTCTCTTTCCATTATGTTTTGAAACAGGATCTCTCTCTGAACCTGATGCTCGCTGATTTGCTAGGATGGCTAGCAAGTTCCTGAGATCTGCTTGTCTCTGAGTCCCCCAGGTTGGGATTAACAGATGGCATTGTGATCCCTGAGGTTTTCCATGTGGTCACCGGAAATCAAACTCAGTTCTTTGTGCTTGTGTGGCAAGAACTTTGCCCACTGAGCTATTCCCCAGGCTTGCACCATTATTTTTAAATCTCCAGGAAGTATTTCAAATCCCATCCTTCTTTTGTTGGAGAAAGCACAAGTTGTAACGAAACTCTGAGCTCATGAAATCAAGATGGAATCCCAACAATACTGAATTCTGCAATGATGTCGAGAAATTGTTGAGCATAGATGCCCTTTGTTGGTGGACCTCCCCTTAAGCTGTCAGGAAAAATTAATCTATTTCCTTTTTATGTAAATCTGTGATCATGACTTGTAGGTAATGTGTGACAACCTCTGTGAATCCGCTCACCCCTTTTTGCTTTCTGTGTGATCCCTTCAAAGCTCATCCAGCTGCTTTAGGCAAACAATGGAGATTTCTATCTTAATCACTTCCTTCACTTTATTCCCAACTCAACCCATTTCCTGATTAGAGAAAGCCTCACACATTCCTTGTCCCACACATCAGACACATGGTTTTCTGGACAGACTGGCATTTTAACACCCCCTCTGTGTGAGCATGTGGGCACATGTCTAAGAAGCTCATCTACTTTCATTTCTATGAAGTTTTCACATCTTATTAAGTCTTTCTGCACATCTCGAGGAAAGAGGAAATTAACCAAAAATGTTCCTGCTGAGAGCCTCCGTGTCATTGGATAGCATGCCATGCCTTACTCTATCACTGTGTTGCAAGAAGCATGCAAGGCTTTGACAGATAATGACTGTTGTCTTTGTGGGTGAATTTACAGGTTGCATAGAATTTGTCAAAATTTACATGTGGATGCTGAGTGAATCTGTAAAAAAGAAAAAAAAACTAGTTTGTGTTTTGACAAGTTACAAAAAATTCAATTGTTTTACGATTCCTGTGGATTTATTAAAATCTTCATAAAATGAAGATCATTTGAAACTTTAAGAAACTTCCCACAAGAGAAGAGGAATAAATACGATTTGTTGTTGTGATTTTTAAAAAGATTTATTTTTATTATTTTTTTATGTTAAAATGTGTGTGTGTGTGTGTGTGTGTGTGTGTGTGTGTGTGTGTGTGTGCAATGCCCATGGAGGTCGGAAGAGGGCATTAGAGCCCTTGAAACTGAAGTTACAGGCAGTTGTACAATGCTCAAGCGGATCCTAGGAACCAGGCTCAACGTGAGAATACCTAAGTTTAGATCACTAGAGCCCACAGCATGTTGGGTCTGCAGTCCACTGGTCGTATGCAAAAATGTGAGGAGACAGGAGAATGCCTGGAAGGTCAGAGGGCAGATCTGTAGGGGTAAACGAGAGATGTTATCTCGAATAAAGGGTGAAGATAAGGGCTGGTGCGCAACTGCCTTCTCTCTCTCTCTCTCTCTCTCTCTCTCTCTCTCTCTCTCTCTCACACACACACACACACACACACACAAGTTTAAAAAGTAGAAGCAAGAATGCTCATATCCGTCTTCAGAGACTCATGGATCTTCTCCTAAACTCCCACATCGATCACTATAACACAGGATTTTCCATGAGCTGGGGATGGGTATTTTGAGACATAAGAGGCTTAGTGTTAAAAGTAGTACAATCCTGGGGAAGTTGGGATGACTGGTCACCCTAGAAACTACCAGAAGATAGGTGGGAGCATCACTTGACTTAGAAATTCATCTTCATTGCATCAAGTCAATGACAATTACAGGTGTGTGTAATGGAGATGCAGGCACCCTCCCTCTCTGGTGCCTCCCATTTTTCTCTGAATCAAGCATCCTTCACAAATATGACTACTGTTCAGGCATAAGCATCCAAGTGCAGAATTGCTCCTCCTAATCCAGAGGATGCTGTGAATTGAGAAAGATTTCAGTTCCAGATTCTCAAATGGCCTTGTACCTTCTAAATGGTGTTTCTCCCAGCCCCTAGGAGAAGTAAAGCCCCATGGGCATGATGTGATGAATCGTATTCACCCAGGATGAGCAGATCCAATAAATCACGAGGAACTTTTAGCAAAGGTGGCTACGCTGTGTCAAATGGGAGCACGCGGCCTGACATTTCACGGATCGCAAATTAAGAATAATAGGCTCCTCTTTGATCATCTACATGATAGGTGATATGAAATAGAGGACCTAGAATGCGTTTCTAAAAGTGATCTAATTCTGTAATTTAATGTAATTTACAGAGTCACTTCTGTGTTTCAGACAACATGATGGATCATGAGGGTTTAGAGAAAAATGAAATCTGACTCTCTTGATAGACAGACAGACAGACACATAGGTACATAGATAGATGATAGGTAAATAGAGACCAATGTTAGACAGCTAGATGATATGGACAGGTAGACACACAGAAAACAGATGAATATAGATACTGTATAGAATATAGATAGATGAGCTAGGTAGATAAAGATAATAGATTGTTGACAAACAATAGAGAGATACATAGATGATAGATAGATGATAAATACATAGATGATAGATAGATAGATAGATAGATAGATAGATAGATAGATAGATAGATAGATAGATAGATAGATACAAAATGGAGGATAGATAAATGATATAAAGGTGATAGGAGGGTAGATAATGGATAATAGATGATTTGGATAGATAGTTGATAACAGATAGATAATTGCTAGGTGGATAGATGATCAGTAGATAGATGATTGATAAATTATAGATAAATAATTGGTATACAGATGGTGGCAGACACATACAGACTAGCAACTTTTGTACAATTACTTTATATATACATACATGGGTATTTAAGGGAAAATAATGTGACATAAAACTAACCAGCCATCATTTTTGTGTGCATTTTGTTATATTTACAAAGATCTACAGCCATCAGCTTTGTCCATTTTCAAGGCCTTCCCACTTCCACCTTCCCGAACACTCCTCAGTACCCTCTCTTCCCAGCCCCTCCCAACCCCTAGTCTACCTTCTGTCATTGTGGGCTTATTTATTTTATCTATTTCACACCAATGTAAACTACACAGTACATGACCATCCGTGCCTAGATTCATTTCTCTGCATAACATCCCTCAGCTTCATCCATGTATCTGAATGAGACTGTGGACAATATGACATTCACCAAAATTCTGTGACACCAGCCATCAGGTACACATACTCCAAATACCCATCAGCCAGCGAATGACAAAATATATGGAGTATTTGGACAAGACCAAGGAGGTGTATCTGGGTACCAAGGTACTATTCAAATCACAGCCTTTAAATGAGAAACTAATATACAAGAGATAACTCAGGTAAATGTGAGCAGTGACTTCAATAAGAAGAAGGATCCACGGGAGGCTGTAGGAGGTTACTAGTCATCTCCTAGGCTTCCAGATAGTTGATGTATTTGTTGTTATTTAAGAACAGAAAAAAAGCTGAAGATTGGTTTCTCCTATGGTTCCTGGGTGTTGTGCCTTCATTTTTTTTTTTAACTGTTGGAATAATTTGTTTTTATTTCTCAAGTAGCAGGCACACGTCCAGTCAAGATTGCTATCCCTTGCCTCAGAATGGTTTTTATATACTTCAAATCTTGAATCATTTGTGGTACACAAAAATTATTGAAAAGGCTGTTATAACAATATGGATATGTCAAATCTGCTTTAAAATTATGCATAATTTACACCTCTGTTAATTCTAAGATAGAAAAAAAACCTCTAACATCACACACTCACTCAGATACCCCACCCTTCTCCAACCTCCTGCCTGGATCAAATGTTGACCGTTTTGAGCCACTGGGAAGAGAGGCCATTGATGATGCATTGGTGAAGATTGATGCATTGGTGGACTAGTGAAAGCCTTCCTCCTTAGATAAAGCCACCATGCAAATGTCTTGGAGCCTGTCTCTGCATGTGAGAGATGAGTGGACTTCCATTACAATAACATCCAGTGTCCCAGCTATTATCTCTGTTTCTCATTAAGAAGACATTTGTTGCTCAAATATGATTAGCAAAGAATTGCTTTTTGCGTATGCCCTGTGTCAGGTTTTGACTCTCTCTCCCATCAGGTCGCTGTGACTGTAATCCCTGCGATTGACCTTGGATATCAGTATCACTCAATGCTCACTGTCCTTCACCTGTTCTAACGGCATCCAGGTATGCCATTCAGGAATGACAGTTCCTCCACTAATTTGCTCCCCATATGATTGGTATCTAGTGGCAAGCATGTGCCTGAGCTCTCCCACTCACATTCTACTTATGCAGAGCTATATACTCACTCCTAGGAAGGCTAACTGGAGAGATGTCCCCCAGGTAAGAACCTGGGTGTTCTTGCTGGATCCCCCAAATTGTTTTCCAATCAATTATCTAGTAGGGAGGGTGGATGCTATTACCAGGTATGTGGGTTCCATCATATGGACCCTCAAATGAAAACAACCCATCAGATGTAAGACAGAGAAACTGAGATCCCAAGAGATAGAAAAGCTGATTCCCAGATTGGGACAAGGCTCAAGCTGGTATTGTCCTTAACACAAGAGGAAATGAGATTCCCACCCCTTCCTGACCTCTCTTCCTGTCTTATCTCCTCCTCTTCCTCTCACTCTCCTCTACTTTCTTCTTCCCTTTTCTCCTCCCTCTCTCCTTTTTTCACACCTTTCATCCCAGTCCCCATCCCTCCTCCCCTCTTCTTCCCTCCTCTCCTCTCTTTGTAGGTGGAGTTTTCGTGTCCTGACAGCTGCTCCCAAATAACCACAAAGAGGCCTAATACTAATTATAACTGTTCAGCCGATAGCTCAGGCTTTTTACTAGCTAACTCTTACATTTTAAATTAACCCATTTCTATTAATGTACATTCTGCCTTGTGGCATTACCTCTCTTTCATCTTGTACCTCCTGTTTCCTCTCTGTATCTCGCTGGTGACTCCTGACTCCGCCCTTCTTCTTCCCAGCCCTGAAAACCCTGCCCAGTTATTGGCCAATCAGCTTTTTATTAACAATGAAAGCAACACATTTTCACAGGGTATAGAAGGATTATTCCACAGCATCTCTCCCCTTCTTTTCTCTGTCTCTCACCCTCTCCATTCCTGTCACTCCCATATGCTCTCTTCTCCCTCCTATTCCCTCCTCATCTTTTAAATTAAAACAAGGCTGAGGTGAATATTCCCCTGCTCCATTCATCTGCAGAGAGCCCTGACTTAAGAATAAAACCAGAAACAACAGTAGGAGTATCCCATTGTGTTGGTCCCTCACTTTCAGAAGTAAAACAACAAACAAAATGTATCTGCATGCTGTGAGCAGGATGGGCCATGGCTCTGCACCAGATGTCTCTGCAGGCCTAGGGAGAAAGCAGGAGAAGTGGAGAGTATTGCCTGGGGTTCTAAAAGATCACTGGACCCTACTGTCATGGCCTCGGTGACCTTCAGCTTTGCATAGTGAGTCAAAAGATGAAAGGAGAAGGCTATGTCCAACACAGCCAGGTTTTCAGAGCATAGATTAATAAAATCCCCCATGCTCAAAGACCATGTTGTAGCTCATTTTAAAAAGTGAGAAAGGGTGATAATAAAACTGATTGAAAGATGAAGTTAACATATCAGAAAAGCATACTCTGAATAAATGGAAAGCTTTCTAATAAGCTTTGAAACTCAGAAACTGGAGGCCAAAAGGTGGGTGCAGTTTCTCATTAAGAGCTATTTCGTTCTATGGCACAGTGGACCAGACAGGTGCCAGAGAGAAATGTATAAGAGATGAAAAGCACTTTCCAAGGGACCATTCAGACCCTTCAGAGAGGATGGAGCCTGTGTGCTGGCATGGATTTCATGATCAGGACTTGGGTCCCACAGGGCAGTACAGACTGTGGCTCTCACAGGCATGACATGTCATTGCTAATTAGGGGCTGCAGGCTGAGTCTCCCCAAATTTCGGAGCAGACACAATTCTATGTTACACTTTCATCACAAAGGAATGTAGAAAAAGCATCAGAATCCTCCTGCTTATTTTCCTGTCTGATGAGTTTCTGTTCAAAACCAAGAAACAAACAAAAAACATTTCATAAACCCTAACCGCATACAGCTCTGAGACCTAGTGAGTACATTTTGGACAGTGGGGAAAAAAAGCAATTAAAATGGAGAAAATTGGCAAATCTGTAGGGATTTTTTTTTCATGGTCCCAGAGATTACTCTTTCACTGTGAATGTAGAGTAAAACTTAATTTAAAAGTCAGATAAAGGACAGTGGTGAGGCTAGTTATCTGTAGCTGTTTTCCAAGTGTGTGTATATGTGTGTTGGGGGGGTCCCTTCCCTCCCTGCCTTCCTCCCAAGAGCTGCCCTGCATTGTGAAGGATGCCACAGCAGGTGCTTATGCTAATTCTGGTTGTTTACAAATATACCTGGGAGTATCATATCAGGCACACTGCTGCCCTTCAAGAGTTATGCGGGAGGGAGCATCCGTACACTACAGTAAAGACTGTGCTACACTCCTGCCTGGTCCTATGGACCTCTTAGCTTGGGATGCAGAAAGGTACTATGAGCGGAGAGTTGGGAGACTCAGCACAGCCCTGGCAGCTTCCTCTATCTGCAGGATGTTCTCTCTATCACAGATACACTCAGCTGACACCACAGTGAGGGTTGTTCTTAAAGAGGACCCCAGAATCCCTGCTGCTGGCCCTGGTAGCTTGTGGCAGATGTGGTGAGCTCATTGTTTGTAACCTAGCAGGGGTGAGGTTTTTCCATCCTAGAATCATGGCCATTCTGACCAGTACTTCCATAAATATATGCATGTTTGCGACTCTGATATACTGGCTTCATTTCCCTGGGTGCACAACCAGGAGTGGATCATAGGTTATTCCTATTTTTAGTGTAGTTATAAAAATTATATCTCCAAATTTGAAAATCTTTGGTGAGCTTTTTACCCTGTGAAAATGCCATGCTTCTGCCTGGTGATTTATAATGTTTCCACAATGAGAGAGAAGTGAGCAGTTTTCTTCTGTTTGTAGTAACATCAGGAATTATTTTATTGATGTGTTGTGGTATACATCTTATCTATACCTTAGCATTTTAACATTTAGTTGCTCATGATATACCTTTGTGCCTCACATTCATGTGTATGTGTGTGTGCCTAAGTCTGTGCAGTGACACAGAGGCCAGGTGTGTATGTGTGTGTGTGTGTGTGTGTGTGTGTGTGTGTACATGTGTATGTGTGTTGTGTGTATGTACGTGTGTGTGTGTGTGTGTGTGTGTGTGTGTGCGCGCCAGATCCCCTGGAACTGGAGTTATAGATGGTTGTGACCCACCATGTGGGTGCTGGGAATCCAACCATGGTCCTCTGCAAGAGTAGCTAACACTCTTAACTTCAAAGCCATCTCTCCAGTCCTTACCTGTAACTCACCTTCACATGAAAGAGTTCTAGGTTTGCCTTTTAAATTACTCCATGAAACTTGAGACAAAAAGGGAAAGCAGTCTATGAACCAGGAAGTAATAGACTTTATTTAATACCATTGACTCTTTGTTCATCAGTCCTTTTCAGGGAAGGATGGGTGTATTCTTTATCTATATGCTTAATAGTTGTGTGGGTAATCTCTGGGCTTATCTCCTAAAATCCAGTTTTCAGTGAAGAGCTGCTGACCAAGCTGACCCTTCCGGACTTCTAACGTCCTCTGACCCCATGGGTGAGAGGATGTGTCCTACAGAGGCAGGAGTTTCTTGAACAGAACTTTAGTGGCCTCAAGATGTCAACACATGAGCACAGAGAGCTGACTATAGACTTGGACTTGGGTCTTTTCCTCACCAGAGGATCCAGAGAGTAAGAGAGTCATTTCATTCCAGTCTCTCCCTCACATCTCCTAGTTGCCATGTGCATTAGTTACACTTCCTCTTACTGTGACAAAATACCTAGAGAGAAAGGAAAAGGAATAAAGAATGTATTTAGCTCACATTTTGAGAGGCGTACAGTCCTTCATCTTGGGGGAAGGCATAGAAACAAGTGTGTGAGAAAGCTGGTCCCATGGCATCCACAGTCAGGAGACAGAGAGAGATGGATGCTGGTGCTCAGCTCTCTTTCTCCTTTTAATTCAGTCCCAGACCCCAGGCCATGGGATGGTGCCACCCCTGTTTAGGCTAAGACTTCTCATCTCATCTCAGTTAAGCTGATCTAGAAATGACCACATAAACATGTCCAGAGGTTTGTCTCCAAGGTGAGTCTGTCTTCTGCCAAGCTGATAATCAGTATTCACCATCACACTATGTGTAGGTCAGACTGTAAGGCTGGAGTCATGTGGACACTGCCCATGGGAAGATGTGTTTGAGTAAAGAAAACAGGAGGGAAAGGAAGAAAGAGTGGTGTTCCCTTTACCATGCAAGGGGTTCAGGGACAGTAGGAGATGGTTACAATAAGAGTTCACACCCACAGGAAATGAACCAGCCTGTTTAAGAAACATCTCTGTACCCCAACTTATCACAGCAATATTTAAATTATGGGAGGATTCAAGTACCTTGAAATTTAACTTTGCCCTATTCAGTGTCCCAGTTGGTAAAAATATAGTGGATTTTTATTTTAAAAAATGGTTTTATTTTATGTGTATGGGTGGTTTGTCTGCATATATTATGTGCACCATATGCATGTAGTGCCCAAGGCGTTCAAAAGAGGCCATCAGATCCCCTGAAATTGAAACAGCAGACGGTGGTGGCCTCCATAGAGGTGTTGGGAGTCGAACCTGGATCCTCTGCTCGTAACCACTGATCCATCTCTCCAGTCCCAATCCAGAGGATTTAAAAGTATACCTCAGGGCGTTAACTTCCCTAGTCTAGAACAGAATTTCTAGCTTCAAATGAAGGCACTGGCCACGGTCTGATCCAAATTCTGTTTCCTGGGGAAAGAATAGATGAGGCATCTTAAGGAGGAAGGAACATCACATAGAGCATCAAAGAGAGAATTGGCAAGGGAGGTGAGGTATGGGTGAAGTAGAGGGCCTTTGAACTTACTGTAATGGACAACTGTATTCAAGATCATTGGGGAGGACAGAGGCAAGCACAGGTAAAAAAGGGTTCAGGACAAGCCCCTGTTATGTATAGAAGGTTCTCCCCAGGGAGGGGGGAGGCGGAGACTGTAGCAATAAAAGGATCTGTTCCTGTGCCCTTAAGGTTGATGACTTCTGGAAGAAAGACTTAAAGGAATTTTTATAAAATAATAATAATAATAATAATAATAATAATAATAATAATAATAATTTTACCATCCAAAATTCTTACAGAATGAAGTTTCTTTCCTGGAGTGGACCTCATCCTTAATTCTTCCCCAAATGACAAGACAAAGCAACAAGAAACTAGTTAAAGTAAAATAGAAAACACACACACACACACACACACACACACGCACACACACACCATGCTGTACATACACAAATCCACTGTTTAGCAGTAAACCCCTTAAGAGATGCACAGACACTACCAGAGTGAAGCTATAAAGCTGAACTAAAGACCTTAAAAGAAAACCTAAACCAAGAGCAGAACACAGTGTAACCCAGGACAGACAGATCAATATAGAAAGAAAGAAACCATGCCAAATCTGTTTCATAACGTCAGAGCTGTGGCAAGAAAGTACAAGGTGAGCACAGATTCCAGGGTGGTTCTGAGACAGCAGTTATTGCCTTGAAGATTGTCTCGGCTGCATCCTAAAACACGTGGAATTTCTGTCAGTATCCAAAGCCATCTGATGTCCATGGTTAACTGAGAAATTATCCAATCCTCAGGAGAAAGTGTGAAGAAAACACCTAAGATTCATTAGCACTTCTATTAGAATTTGATACACAATTAATACTCTATTTCAAGTTAGCAATAAACACACACACACACATACACACACACACACAGACCTCATATATATATATATATATATATATATAGATAGATAGATAGATAGATAGAGAGAATATCAATAAATGCCCAAACAGCGATCTTTCAAACTATTTAGAACTAAGATTTTTTTTTTCAAGTGCCAAATGTTGGGGCTGGAGAGATGAGAGATGACATAGCAGTTAAGAGCACCAGCTGCTCTTGCAGAGGACCTGCGTTTGATTTCCAGGACCCACACCGTAGCTCACAACTGTCTGTAACTCCAGTTCAAGGAGATTCCTCTTCTGGTCTATGTGGGTACTGCATGTATAAGGTGCTCATACAGTCATGCTGGCAAAACACTCTGACACTTAAAATAAAAATAAATAAAAATATTTAAAGTAGCAAATATTTACTTTGTGCTGCACTCTGATATCAACTGATATAAAACTAAAGAGTAACACACATAAATGCACACACACACACACACACACACAGACCTCCTATATTAAAATAACTTTGTAAATACAAATAGTGGTTCTAAGGTAGAAAAATCACTGCTTTCCTTGATGTATGCCAGGAACTCTGAGATTTTACAGAGGGGAAACACAGGGGTTGGAGTTTCTTTAGAGCATGTAGATTGCCTCATTTCATGATTTTTCTACTTTCAAAACCCTGTCATTTTTAAGGCAAATTGTGCCTCCTCCTGGGGTGACTGAGGTGAGAACAAAAGACATAATGGGCTGGAAAAAGAAATTATTAGGAGCAAACAAAAATAAGCAAATTGCTAGAGTATTATACAACCTTGTGTTGGTGAACATAAAAATAAAGGATGGCTCTTTCCCTGACATATGGATCTGACTCTTCTATCTTAAAAGGAAAATTAATAAACCATAATGAACTACCTGCTAATTTGACTATGCGATACTTTAAAATGTGTTTATTAAACTGCATCATAAATAAACCAAAAGCCAAGTGAAAGCTGAGGGAAAGCTTATAATACAGATGGCAAAGCATCGGCCTCTTTATTATATAAAGAACATTTATAAATCTATCCACGCAAACACAAACACTTCATAAAACGGAATAAGGTCATGAACAGGCAAGAAGAAATGAAAACATGCAAAACAGGAAGTACATATTTGAGAAAATATTCAGTTCTATTATTAATAGGAAGAACTTTGGATATGAAGGAAGAGAAAGCGAGGAAAGGATAAACAATTATGGAGCATAATAGATGGATGAATACCATCAAACTATATTATAGAATAATGTCACAAAGACACCCCTTACTTCAGGTAACTAAAGCACAGTCACAGAAAGATAAATGCCCAAACAGTTATATACTTTACTTCAAACTGTTACATACTTTAGCACTGGGTCAACTTTGTTGGTACACAACCTTGAAATGGACACTTGCACAATGCCAGTGTTTTGATGAGGGAGTGTTGTGTGGCACTGTTCCGGGAAAGACAACAAACGTCCTACTCAGCCCAGTTAGGGAACTGACAACAGACCACAGTAATGATACCACCAAAGTCCTGCTTGGTGAACCAACGAGTTTTCCTGGGGTTACTTACGGGAGCAGAAATGACTCAAAGACAACTCCATCCACACAGTCCACTCCAGCATGGGTGACTGCTCACAAATGCTGGAAACCTGGAGCCCAGCGCAGCTCAAGAGGTTGGAGAGTGTCCTTCCCTAGTACCTCAATTGGTCTCTGACTTGTCCAGGCATCTCATTTCCTCTGAGTGTTTCTCAGCCTCCTCACTCCTTGTCTGGGGTGGGGAGCTAATGAATCTTGTCAGTTTCAGGAACTTCCTGAAGCCTTTGAGTTGTTCACTTCCTGAGATGAAGGAGCCTCCTTGCAGGACAGGATGTCCCACCTCCCATTAGAGCATCTTGTATCTTATCATACTTCCCTCCAAGAGGTGACAAATGCATGAAGTCCTGCTCAACAAGTCCTAAAATTATATTGTTCTTATTCTGAGTTGTTAACAGTCTTACTATCTAGACTATAAGCCCCAGAAGGGTTTTATTTCCGTCTTCAACTGTAGACCAGCACTGAGCACACAGATGCCTAATAGGTATCTACTGAACTGATGCTTGAATGACTCCAAGAGGGGGAGAGGGTGATGGAATTACTTTTCCCTAAAAATTCAAATAATGGCTAAGTCTTGCCTGAGAGTCTGAGAGCAAATTAAAGTGTCAAGTCTGATTAGAAAATGGACTCCCGAATTAGGGGAATTCCCATGCCGTAGCCTCTTCTTTTCAGAATCTTTTTCCCACCCACAGAAGAACATAAACCCCCGCTGAGGACTTTTGGTTCTACATTGCCACAGGGGTAAAATGGGACGCGAGACAGAGCTGAAGACCCATCAGCAATCCTATCGAAATAAATAGGAACAGAATAGACCAGCCCATCTGTCCCTGTGATCAGCCATCATCTCTCCTGCTATTTTAGCGGTTAATTTCCCAGCTCAGCTGCACGGTGCCTCTTCTGGGGGGAAAACAGATGACAATCCGCCTTTGCGGAGAGAATCCATTGTTCCCTGAAATGCAATGCTGAGAAGCCGAAATTTCCTTCGCTGTCTGGGAACGAATCTTCCCAACAAAAGCATTAAAATAAATAGACTGAGTTTCAAATAACTTTAGGACTTAAAGAATTCTCCCTCTCTTTCCGCACCATCATCCACAGAGGTGTCGTTTTAAGTAGGATACTGAGAATGTTCCTGAACGCAGACTCCAGCCATTCCAGGGAGGCGGCCGGCCGGAATAGACCTCTTCACAGCCTGGCTTCTTTTATGCGTCTTGTGGGCAGATGCGAAGGACTCATTTCTCTCCTTTATTACATTAGCTCAGTTCGGGATTTTCCAACAATTAAAAAGGCAGTTACACTGGGCTAGTGATGCATGTACTTGGGTAGTGGAAGCAGGAGGATCAAAAGTTCAAGGGCAGCCTCAGCTAAAGATGGAGTTCAAGGGCAGCCTGGGCTATGTGAGGACCACTCCCCCCCCACCCCCCACTATGTGGAATGATGCCCAGTGTAGCTGAATCATATGGAAGGATTTGTTCCTTTATTTATTTTTCCAGTTGTAGGATTTTTGACTTGACACCAATGTCCAGACATCTCTAGTTCTCACGCATCTTTCCAGCATGGGAAGAAAATACTGTGTACATGAAAAGCATGCCCATACATACATGTGCATTTACACGTGCATATACACGACACCCTTCACATGTGTTGTGCAGCAGTTACCTCAGATTTAAACTGATTTCCTCCACGAGGGAAGGAGGTAGCTTGTGAAACCCAGGAGGGAAAGTTAACACTGGCAACATTCCCACTCCCCAGCTTTTAGAAGAAATGGACATCCATGGGGAAGATGGAGAGTCTGGCCAGCAGAGGCCAGGAGAGGAGTGTGGAGCTGCTTGCAGGCTCTGCAGAGATGTTGCAGCTGTCCTGAGCAGTCACCAGTGCTGGGGTGGGCTTTTTGGTAATGCAACTGTTCTGTGTGTCATCCTTCCTCCTTGTCAGTGACCCCCACCCACTCTCTTATTACAAACACCGACTAAAAACCTCATTGACTCACCCAGATGGACGTTGGTGCAATCGTTAGTTTGCTCTGTTGTGGGTTCCCTCTCTGGGGTGGATAGGTGTGTGTGTGTGTGTGTGTGTGTGTGTGTGTGTGTGTGTGTGTGTGTGTTGTATCTTCCCAGGAAAATATCTGTCACACAGCGACGTATTACAACCACTTTAAACAAATAACATTGACAGTCTCCCAGGCTTGCGTGGATCAGCTGGTATCTGACGTTCTCAGGGGACGTAACTGTCCAAAGGAAACATGACAGAAGGGGCCACGATCACATCCCCACGGTCGTGCTGAACTCTGGCAGGAGGGCCCCTTCTTTGCTTGTTCAAAATCAATGCTGAGGCCCCAAGTCTAGCTCATTTCCAGGGCTCAGAGTCCCCCTAAGATTTTCACCTACTGTTACAGACAGATAACTGGAGAAGAAATGTGAGATCACTTTCTGAAATGAGAGCAAAGCTGATGCTTCTCTTCCCCGAGACTCGCTCTCCTCCCCTGCAGGCCTGTACCCTGCTCTCCCAGGAACACACTGCAGGCTCTGGAGCTCACAGTCCCCTGATAATTGCTGTCTGGAGGCCCTGCCTGCCAGACTTTTCTGAGAAGTGATTAGGAGAGAGGACATTCTGCTGGCTTCTGGTTTCAGATGTTTTATCTCAATTACATGAAACTCAGAAGAAAGAAAAGCCCCGTTTCAGTTCCCTACTCTCACTGTGCTTTGGCGAGTGGCAGAAATAACAGGGTCAGAATCTAAGTCAGTTAAGGACTTTCAAAGACTCTCAATGTGACACCAACTTCGGTCTCACCTGCCACTCGCTCCCACTGGGAAGTGCAACTCACCGAGGATGCTGGTGGAATTAATCTTACTCAAGGGGAACTCTGACTTTTCCTTTTCTAAGCTTGGGAAATACTGTGCAGTCAGCTTTCCGCCACTATAATGGCATATCTGAGGGAATCAGCTTATAGAGGGGAAGGGTTTATTAGGCCCACAAGAAGGTGCACCCATTGCTTTGGAATGTGGATGGGCATGCCAGGTGGTAAGGGCAAGAATCTTTAGCTAAAATAACAACAACACAAAAAATCCAAAACAAAATTGTTCTTCTTATAGCCAAGAGACCAAAGAGAAAGTACTACGCCATGGGCTGAAGACTAATCACTATGCTCTACCCATAAAGGTGGCACCCCTCTAAACAGTGCCATCCAGAGACATTCAAACTACATTCAATGCACTCAATTCTTTAGTATACCTTGGATCCTTTTCTTTCTTTAAAACAGTACAAAATAAGCAAAAAAGATTTTGATGTGCCTTCTAAATTATGGCCTTTCATTAATTCTTTGAGCGTTTTATACAATACATTTTAATCATATTCACCTCTCACTCTTCCTCCCAGCTCCTCCCACATCCACCCTAACTCTCCCAACTCCCCACACCTATGGGTCCTCTTTTCTCTTTTTTCTTTACTTAATAGCTCACTAAATCAACTTGTACTGTTGTCCATGTACTCCTGGGTGTGGGGTCACCCACTGGAACATGACTGATCTACCAGGAGCCTCCTTAAAGAAAACTGACTCTCCCTTCCCTGGGAGCCATCAATTTCTATAGCTCAGTTGGGTTAAGGGCAGAGGCGCATGAACCCCTTTTCACTCCATGATAGAATGTGGATCGCCTTGATCTTGTGTAGGCAACACAGCCACAGTGAGTTCATGCACATAGGTCCTGCCGTATCCAGAAGATAGCATTTCACCACAGTCATCTCCAACCTCTAGCTCCTACAGCTTTTAGGTTCTCTCCTTCCATGACAATCCCCGAACCTTGGGGATGGGGAGTGGTAGGGTGTGGTACGGATGCCCAGTTTGTAGACGAGCTCTCCACTGACATTTACTCTCTGCACTTGGACCAGTTGTGAGTTTCTGTACTAACCACCATCCACTGTACAAAGTAACTTCTCTGATGAGGTCCGAGAGCTGCACTGATTTGTGGTTAGAAAAATATGAATGTAGAGGGCAGTTGATACTATGTTCATTTACCAAAATAATAATAGTAGGCTCACCACAGGGGCCTGTGAGGTCCCCAGACACAGGCTTTTGGCCAGATGTACAGTACCAGTCAAATGTTTCCTCCTGGGGAGTGGGCTTTAAATTCTATCTTGATGTATATTTTGTCTATGGCTTCCATTCACAGCAGGGTAAGTTCACGTATCTCATACATAGCTTCTCTTTGTCAACTCTTTAGGAACTACACCCATGTCCTCTCAACACATCTCCTGGCACCTCTTCATTCCTATCTCAACCTTCATGTCGCCATCTGCAATAAACTTAAACCTCCTTGAGATGTCATTGACCAAAACGTGTGTGTGTGTGTGTGTGTGTGTGTGTGTGTGTGTGTGTGTGTGATACACAGGATACTATGGTATGCATGCTGGGATAAGCTGTCTCTGCACCAACACGAGCAAGGACATGGCTTGATGCCGACTATCTGGGTTCAGGATGCCAGAGGTATTTCCTTGATCCACCCCAAAAGGAGCTCCTGGTTCTTCATCTCCTCTTCTCCCCCTGGAACTCTGACTGCTGAAGGTCAGCAACTGGCATTCAGCACTGACGGTTTTAGAATATCTTGACAAGGTCTTACACTGCTCCTTCTGTGAATGTTGGCCACACCCCTTGACGTCCCCTTGGGGAGGAAAATGAATTGTTTTGCACTTCAGGAGGATAGAAGAGTGTTCATCATGCAAAGGGGTCCTCACACCACAAAGTGGATGTTAATATCATTATAATGGTAAGCTTTACACTATGCTTATTTTGCCACTGAAAATTTTTTAAAAATTAAAGCTAGAGTACTCTTCTGTTATAACTGCTTAGATAATGTGACTATTTCAGTAATAAACATAATGTAAATGAGTTATGATCTCTGTCCTATATTCTGGCCATGGGGCTTTCCAGAATACCTTACGATACTTAAGAAATGATATACAAAATTTTTTTAATTATCTATTTTAATTTTGAGGTTATAATTACATCATTTACCCCTTTCCTTTTCTCCTTCCAAATTGTCCCATATGCCCCTCCCACATACTTCTTTCTCTCTTTCAAATTCATGGCTTCTTCATTAATTGTTACATGCATATGTGTGCATGTACATACATATATAATCTTAAATACAACCTGTTCAGGCTGTATAATGTTATTTGTATGTATGTTTTCAGGGTTGACAGTTTACTATTGGATAACCAAATGGTGTGTCTTTCCAGGGGAGGACTATTTCTCCCACTCCCAGCAATTCTTAGTTCTTTGTCTAGGGTTGAGGCCTCCTAGGCTTTCCTCTCTACATGTTAGCATGTCCATTATTGTCCTTATACCCACAAATAAGTGTGGTCCTCACCGCTTATCAAGAAAACTTCTCTTGGTAACAAACAGAGACCACTACAGAAAACTGCAACCAATCAAAATGCAGAGTTGTGCCGGGCGGTGGTGGCACATGCCTTTAATCCCAGCACTTGGGAGGCAGAGGCAGGCGGATCTTTGTGAGTTCAAGGCCAGCCTAGTCTACAGAGCGAGATCCAGGAAAGGTGCAAAGCTACACAGAGAAACCCTGTCTCGAAAAAAAAACAAAAAACAAAAAAACAAACAAACAAAATGCAGAGTTGTAGAGCCCAGTCCAGATAGATAGATCTACAAAACACACCCACACCCAAGGTTTAGGGAACATTGTGGATGAGGAGGGTGGAAAGATTATAAGAGCCGGAGGAACAGGGAGGTTGCTATGTGACTGTATCTCCTAGTAATGTCAGGAGCTACACCCGTAAAGTCCCACTAACATGACTACTGCTTAAACATGAGTTAAGCAACATGATACTTCAGAGATGCTGTGTCTGGGAGGTACATGTTAATAATATTTTGATTCCCCTTTGCAGAAGATATAGTGAAATAGTTAAATTCTACATGGAGAAGGGGGAGCTCAGAATCTGTGTAGCTGGTGAGAATAAGGTCTTGTTGATTCCACCAGCTTTACCTCTGTCCTCTTCTAGGTCTCAATCTTGGCAGGAAACTGATTTGATCATTAAATGCTTGCCCTATCTGTTCAGAAGAAAAATGCTCAGCCACAGACAGGCTGTAGTTCCTTGTCTACAGGTAAAATTTGAGTACAACCATAGACCCTGGGGCTCTTCTATGATGTATTGTGGTCAATGTAGGAAGCAGCAATGAGAAATGGACAATTCAAGGATGCAAGGGAGACAGCTGCCCATGTAAAATCTGCCAATGGGACAAGGTCTTCTCCTGTTTGTGAGATATGTGTTGAGAATGGAAAGCTTTTACAGATTGAAAAGGAGCTCAGAGGAGCTGGCCAAGCATCCCTATATAAGACTTGGCAGCCTTACACCAAGAGAGAATATTATTAAAATAGTCATATCGGAAGGAAGTGTAGGCAGTGAAGAGGCTAGAAAATAGCATTTATATTGATCATTGAGCACTTGATTACTTGTTGTTATACATGACACCTCTGGGTTCTTTGATGAGTTGTGCATCCTAACTGGTGCAGCTCAAAATGCTTTTCCTGCCAGCTCTGTGTTTTCTACCCAACAAATGCAACAAACCAAAGTGACAATAACAATGAAGCGTAATTGGATCAATTGTGGGTCAATGTCTCTTTGTAGATGAGGTCTGATTATTTCTTATTCCCAAGTCCTTCTTTGAGCTGCTGTAGATTTAGGACCACCAATGTACCTCAAATGTCTCGTCTCCCAGGTCTCCATCTTCACCTAAGCCCAGAGACCAGTTAGACCCAGAGCCCAGCTTGGTGCAGGTGGCTTGAGAAATGGTTCAGTTTTGAGGACACAAAGGAGACAGATGGCCAGGGGGAAAAATCCCATATAATGACGTCCTCTCTTTTCCATTCTTAGTACCTCAGCTCCGACATCACTCTTCATTGTCAGGTACAAAAATGTGAGCCCACAATTGCTATGCTACTGATGGTACCTCATAAAAAACATCTGGGATGCAATGAACCTTTGGAGACTCTTCTTACAAAGCAGTTTATGGGGTTAGAGGGATGGCTCATTAGGTAGACCCACTCATTGCACAAGCCTGATGAGCTGAGTTTGTAGCCCTAGAATGCACCTAAAACTGGATGCAGTAGTGCATGTCTATAAACCCTCTTATGGGAAGATGGGAGTCAAGAGACTCCCTGGAAGATTGTAGGCTAGTGACTCAGGAGTTTGTAGAGGTGAGCAATAATAGAGCCTGTCTCAAACAAGGTGAAGAATAAGGTCTGATATTCAAGGCTATCTTCTGAACTACACCACATGTTGTGGCAACGTGTGCCTGCATTCACACACATGAACTCAGACACAGAGGACACACAACATGTGCACACACACACATCTACCACTGGACAATGTGAAGAGAGTCAGTCTGAGATCTTGGAACACCCAGTCTTAAATGGGATGTCTTCATCAAACCCCTCCCCTCAGGGCTTTGGAGCTATGCAGAAGAGGAGGTAGAAGGACTGTAAGAGCCAGAGGGGATGGATAACACCAAGGAAACAGTGTCTTCCAGACACAGCAGGACTGACTCACATACAAACTCAGAGGTGGTGGCAGCATGCACAGGGTCTGCATAGGTTCAAACCAGATTGGATCCCAGCACTGAAAAGGGGAAGTAGACATGAGTTTCCCTCCACAAACCCAGAAGCTATCAGTAGCTGTGTCAGAGGATCAGCAGATGGCAGCTGATTTCAGGGTGTCAGCCCACCAGGAGGTAAATCCCTGATGGATGAATCTCAGATAGACAAGGCTCTGAGACCACAGACTCCAGAGTGTCTTTTGCTTCTGCTGTGCCTTCACATGTTTGCTGCTGCCATCTTTCTCTGGTATCTGGCATAGTGTGAATGAGTGTAGGGAGATCCCCACTGCCTGTAATGCAGTGTGTTTATCTCATGGAAACATCCTGTCCTACTAGGTATTTTTACCCCTGGATTTATTATGAAGATGACTTTTTCCTAAGCTGTACTATTTAACTGATAATGATAATGTTAGTTTAAGTAGAGAATTGATGATTAAAAAAATAAAACAAGGAAGTGTCACACAGCTAGAACACATGAGAGTTTCTATTGAGGAACCGTATAGACTGTGGCTTAGGTTAATGATTAAGAAAAACAGTTGAGTCCTATGAGCCAAGCTGGCTTGAATTCTTTTAATCTTAATGTTGGGAGATGTGTTCACAGGTTTCAGAGTTCATCATAGATGAATCAAAGCTTTGAAAATAACTTAAGGCTAGACTAGATGTTTTTGTTAAATGGCTTTGATATGAAAAACCCAAAAAGACAATCTAAAGTTTTAGAAAGGCACATAGTTGAATGTGGAACTCATTAAGGTCAGGGAACAAGAACAAAGCAGCCCAATTATTATTAGGTGACATACCTTTCATGCTATGATTGGTTGATGGCCAAAGGTAATGATTAATTCCTTATACCCATTTCTGCCTTCAATCTCCTGATATAAAAACTATTGATGAGTGGGTATGTACCCTAAAGATTTAAAGTAGAGCTGACTGATTATTTTTCATGTATAAAAGTTTAAGTTTATGATTTCTTTAAGATTCCTTATAAGATTACTATCCAAGATAAATAATAAAGTGATTGGTTCTTTCTTTGAAACTGCAAAATGCAGCCTGCCAGTAAAAAACCTGGCTGAGAAAAATACCTTGCTTGCTTACACTCTGTTACTCTATAACAAGTTGCTTGGGTATGCATGTATGCGGGTTCTTGAGGATAATTTTTTTTTTACCTGTAATACATAAAATGTTTAATCATGTAATGGACATGGAAAACATGCTAATTTTTTAATTGTAATTATTGTAATCATTCACTTGAAAAACAGAATGTAACCACATAGTAATTTTTATACTGCCTGAAAGATTTTGCTGGGGTATATAAGCTGTAAGGGAAAGAATAGAGATAGAGTTAAAATGAGTTAGAAGGAAAACATCAAGAGTGAGAGACTTAGAGTTAGAAGGAAAACATCAAGAATGAGAGAAGGAAGTCATCAGGAAAGAACAGAGAATACAGAAGAGGAATAAAAAAGGAAATCATCAAGAGAGACTGAGAGTGTCTTTTCCCCCTAACCTCCTCAGATAAAAAGTTATAGTGTGCCAGCTCCATGGATTCTCTTTGAGCTCTGTGCTGCTGGAGACTGGTGTCTGGGGCAGCAAAAAAGAAGCTATCTTCAACTGACAATCATTTTCGAAGGAAAAATTAGTTTTCTCCGATGGAGTCTCTCTGGGTATATAAACCACACTTAAGGGTAGATCCCATGCAAAACATTTATTATTATTATTATTGTTGTTATTATCATTATTATTATTATTTTAGTCTTACAAGTCTTTCTTGTATATTATGGTTTACAATTTTGTGTTTTCTTGGGTTTTGGTTTTGTGTCTCTGTGTGCATGTATTTCTTGTGTTTTTTTCACTTTTTTTTAAATTGGATTAGTTTGCCTTTTTGTTTGCTTGTTTGTGTTCTAATGAGAGAAAAAGAAGGTACAAAGTTGGTTTGGTGGGGAGGTGTGGAGGATCTGGAAGAAGATGGGGGAGGGGAAACTGTGATCAGAATACATCATATGAGTTTTCAATAAAAACCAATATGAACTTTAATAAATAAAGATACAGCAAATTGAAAAAGAAGGGGATCTCTGCATCCAGATCCCTCAGTAGTTGGATGAGGTTTCTAGCATGACAATTAGGGTGTTTGGCCATCCCATCACCAGAGTAGGTCAGTTCGGACTGTCTCTCGACCATTGCCAGCAGTCTGTTGTGGGGGTATCTTTGTGGATTTCTGTGGGCTTCTCTAGCACTTTGTTTCTTCCTATTCCCATCCATGACTAGGCCCCAGGTGGATCTCTGGGAGTCCAATTAGCGAGAATGAGGAGGGTTTATATGAGCGAGAATTGTTGAGACCAAGGTCGGATAAAGCACAGAGACAAATAGCCAAACAAACGGAAACACATGAAATATGAACCAATGGCTGAGGGGTCACCAACTGGATCAGGCCCTCTGAGTGGGTGAGACAGTTGATTGGCCTGATCTGTTTGGGAGGCATCCAGGCAGTGGGACCGGGTCCTGTGCTCATTGCATGAGTTGGCTGTTTGAAACCTGGGGCCTATGCAGGGTCCCTTGGCTCGGCATGGGAGGAGGGGACTGGACCTACCTGGACTGAGTCCACCAGGTTGATCTCAGTCTGTGGGGAAGGCTTTGCCCTGGAGGAGATTGGAATGGGGGGCGGGCTGGGGGGAAGGTGAGGGGGGCGGGAGGGGGGAGAACAAGGGAATCTGTGGCTGATATGTAGAACTGAATTGTATTGCAAAATAAAAATTAAAAAAAAAAGAAAAAGGGTATTGACAGTCATAAAGAAAATAAGTAGTTTATAAATAAAAACATAAAGTCTTTAAAGAGGGTATAAAATAGTATAAAAAAAGATAAGCCACGTAAAGATGGAAAATACAGAGTATGCATCCTACATGCTGTCTTGTTGACTTTAAATTTTTTGATTGATGATGAGCAAACAACAGCTGCTGAGAGACATTGGATTATGGAAACTGCTAAATTAAACCAACCTACATAAAAATGTCTTAACTTCAAAAAAAAAAAAAAAGAAAAAGAAGGGGAAATTCATGTGTTGGGGAACACCAGCCCAGAGACTTTGTGCCTTGACCATAAAACCTGGGAGGCAGCTATTTAATGGAAAAAATGTGTAAGAGTAAGCAATAAATTGAATGATTGGTCCAGTAGTTACTATGCCTGTCCCATTGCAAAGTAGCTAGTTCTATCATATAAGATGGATTCTGATTGGCTGAGCTTGTGTTCTACTTTGCTTTCATAGACAGTTTACTTGAAACAGTCCAGTTCCACATATATTTGAATACCAAGTGTAATCAAGTTCCTAGATGAGGTCTAAGTCTCTTCTGCTCACAGGCTCTTCAGGTCTGATTCCCATTCCAACTAATTTAAATGAATCATGGGTAAAATCATCACCTTTCATGATACTGTATCATCTCCTTTCATGTTTCCCAGAATACATGGGGGCTTACCCAGGTACCACATCTTCTCATTCAGCATTCATCACATTCATCATTCAGGCGGTACCCGGGCTTATTCTCTAAGGAGAAGTCTCTGGAGCTGCTGGGTACCATGTGAGTCTGTAGATGATGAGAATATTCATTCATTGGAGGCCTGAGAGCATCGTAATGAAATTTTCATGGAACTTCCCACTACTGTCACCATAGTGACAGAACTGAATCCATGTTGCCTAGCCATGGAGGAACCAGGAGGACCGTTAGTGGGACATGAGTGATCCTTCAGGGTAGATTTATGTAAGACTTACCTTGTTGGGAGTGGTGGTAGTGCACACTTCTAATCTCAGCCCCTGGGAAGAAGAGAAAGGTAGATCTTTGTGAGTCTAAGACCAGCCTGGTCTCTAAATAGTGAGACCCTAACTCAAAAACAAAAGAGAATAGCTTTGACCATGTGATGATTTGGGAGCATATGAACATGTCATAATTTATCAAGGGGTTTTAAAAAATAAATATTGTATGTTTATGCCTAAAATCTTTTGGAACAGCTACTAAAATTTCGTCTATAAAAATATTTTGTAGGGCCTAGAGAGATGGCTCAATGGTTAATAGCATAATTTTTTTTTCTTCCAGAGAATCCAAGTTTAGTTCTCAGACTCATATCAGATGGTTCAAAACCTTCTGTAATTTCAGGTCCAGAGGATCAAATGTCTCTGGCCTCTGAGGGTGCACACACACACACACACACACACACACACACACACACACACAAATGAAAAATAAATCTTTAAAAATATTTTGTAGAAATCTAAATGGCCCTGGAAGATATATTTTTGACTATTAGGCAGACTAACAAAGAAATAGAAAATAGTCCAGTTAACTTCAAGTTCCACCCTACAAGTCACAGGAGAAGTGTTATCAAGTTAAGCTTTTCCATAGCTTCTTGTTTTGTTTTTTCCCAAAATTTGATAATTGAAGCAGTGTAAAATTGGGGTATTAATAACAGCTTCATGACTAAGTTAAATTAAGCAACTCACGTTTCTGAAATTAGGGGCTATAAAAGTTCAGACAGGCAGAGATTAAAAACACAATTATAATTCTGTAACTCTGAGAAATTCATTTCAAGAAGAAGGAACAAAACCTTTGCTTTTTAAGCTTAAAATAATTTAAAATTCAGTTTCTCTCTCTCTCTCTCTCTCTCTCTCTCTCTCTCTCTCTCTCTCTCTCTCTCTGTGTGTGTGTGTGTGTGTGTGTGTGTGTGTGTGTGTGTGTGTGTGTGTGTGTGTGCAGTGTCAAAGGGGGCCATATGGCGGCACCAGATCTCCTGGAACTGGAGTTACTGGTTACTGATGGTTAAGAGTTAAGAGTCAGTGTCCAATTTCTGATTCTATCTTACAGCAGTCCAATACTATGCTTGCAATTATGTTTTTTTAAACTTTATTAAAGGTTTGTTTATTGAAAAATAATTAGGTTTGTCTTGGTAAAGGTCTCAAATACAATGGGAAAGAGTCTACCTGTCATTCTGTTCACTGTAGTGTGGCTTGGACATCAATTAGTAGTGCCTACCAATGGTTCTGTTAGAGTCTAATATATTTGCACTGATTTTCTTCTCCTTTTTCTATTTGTTACTAAAATAAAAGTACTGTAATCAAGTTCTCTCAGGTTACCCCCACTTTCCTCTTCCTTCTCTCCTTAGTTCCTCTTAGTCTTAGAAAGCTTCATATCTACTTGCAGGTCGTATACACACAAGATTTTATTTATCAACATAAAATCTAGGATCCACAAATAAAAGAAACACATGAATCTGGCCTAATTTGTTATGAAGAAAATCTACAGTTGCATCAGTTTTTCCCACAAATATTATTTTCCCCTTCTTTGTGGCTGAGTAATATTCCACTATGGATATATACCACATTTTTTTTTATTTGTTGACAGACACCGAGGGTTATTCTATATCTTAGCTGTTATTGACGGTGCTTCAGTAAACATAGATGTGCAAATATCTCTGACTCACTGACTGGATTCTATGGGTATCTTCAGGTGTAGTTGAGCCATGTAACTTGAGCACTGGGTGAAAAAGCATCTTCCAGCATGATACATTCTAAATTAACCTCAGCTTTGATGTAGTCTCCACACACATCCTTCCCTTCTTACTCATAGGTCAGAAATTCAGCTCTCACGGTATCATTACTCTACTGAACAAGGTCCTGATAGTGCCTTGGCAATCACTCCTAGTTTGCCAAATCTGGAGCATGCACAGCCCAGGGAGACCAAGCACTGTTGGGAGAGAGCAGTTCTGGGCAGGGCATCTTAACTCTCCTACGTACAATGACCACACCAGATACAGGGCAGCTTAGTAAGTCTCATGAGGCTCACTCTGTCCACTGGTGCACAGGTGGCAGACAATTTATTTAGAAAAGATTGAACTGAGGATCACCTATCTTTGCACTTGGAGACCTACCTGAATGGATTTCTCAGGGGTGTGACAACCTATATTGGAGAAAGATATGTGTTGTCAAACTCTAAAAGTCACATTTATTTGGTCACAAGTTGTCACTGTTTCTAATGCTTAAAATAGAAAAAAAGTGGATTATTCCCAAGCCAGAGGGTGCTAACATACTAACAGTATGTGTTTTAGAACAGAGAATATGGACATTTGTGTAATCTTTCCACTAATTACAGCTGTGGAAATGAGGAAAATGCATGGGAGGCTAAACTTATGGAGAGATAAATGTCTTTTTACATCTTATTTGTGAAAACAAGCTATAAAACATTCTTTGGGGATAAGTAGACTGAATTTTTCACTTTTTTTTTACATTTTTTCATACAATATATTTTGATTGTGTTTTTCATTAATCCTAGGTAGAAAGTGTGGATTATTAACAAACAGGTAATCTTGGTATTTCTTTGTGAGGAGAAATGGGAAATCCTATCTGAAAGATGTGTGAATGTGCCCAATGATCACCTAAGAGTCTACTGAGGACCAAGCACCAGAGATCAGTAGTGTCCAATGAAAACTACATCAGATAATAAGCTTTACCATTGTATGTTTAAAACTACAATAAATATATTTTGAAATGCACAATGATGATGACAATGAAATCATAGTGTCTGTTGCTATATATTGTAGTTAGATGGGTTGCAAATATGGAGAAAAACCATGTTTTAATGTCAAATTGAGAGACAGTTGAAGGGTAACAACAGAATCCGAGTCTTTTTGCTGAGGGACATTTTTTGACTGTCAACTTCCTGCCTTCTCATCCACAGAGAAGGATCTGAGTGACAGCAAGACAGCAAAGGGACTCACGGACCTGGACCCCAAGGGCTGCAGGTGCGTTTGCAGAGCAAAGAGTCTGGGGAACAGGAAACAGGGAGACTCTGTAGAGTTAACAGACTCATTTGTCCATGCCACCAGGGGTGCTCTTGAGATACAGGTATATCCCAGCAAGGAAAGGATAGAGCAGGGTCTAGAAACAGCAGCCCACAGTGGGAGCCCGTAAGGGTAAATATTTCCCAGTTGCGGCATAGCACCAGCAGGGGGAGCCTTCCCAGGAAGTCTCTATCTGGGATTAGCACACATCGACCTCTTCACTACCTCTTGACCCTCCTTTGCTAAGGGACTCAGGAGTCTTCCACCGTCTGTTATCAGCTCTGTCAATTGTCCCTGCTCTGTAACCACTGGCGTTCGGACACTAACCACTGATCTGAAGGACTAAGCATGCTTATTGAGTCAGTTACAGAGAGGCGCCCAAAGCCTCACTAGAGTTTGAACCCCAACCTTTAGAGATGGTGTTTGGAGTTTATCAGACTCTGAAGGGAGTTCAGAAGAGCAGAACTGACTTTATGAACATTGCACAGTGTAATTACATCTGCATTGGGCCTGTATGCTCCAGTCCCCACAGAGAGGACACTCGCCTGGTAATCTAATGCACATTAAATAATGCTTGGTAAAGGGGTATTTATTTGGACCAGGCTCCCTTCACTGGCCCCAGTAGACCAAACCAATATTAACTTTAATCACAGTCCATGAGATTGGTAGGTTGCAAGGGTCCTTTAAGCCGTTAACTAATTAAGCCATAGCTGACCGACTGGCTGATTGAATAGATTGTAGCCAATTAGATTGCTTTCTCTGCCTTACTTCGGTGTTTGTAAATGCCATCTGACATCTCTGGTTGAGTTGTCAGAGTTCATTCTGCTTCTGGGAGCTTCCAGCTTTGTGAATCTTGTTTTTCTCTGTTTTATTTTTCTTTGGTCCAATGTGTTATACTAAATTCAGTCAACCTAAGGGATTTTCCTCTGAAAAGAATTGTTGTAGTCTTGGGGATTTGAAGCCAAGCTCCATGGAATCCAAGGAGTAACCAGATAATTGGGTATGGGGGCATGGAGCCCACTACACTCACTGTTTGCTGGTAGCCAGAAAACTGGTGGCAAGTTCTCACCTGGATTACCAAGTACAGAGCACAATTCAAGCACCTTTTTGATCCAGATGGAGTTCGCAGTAGAGATGATGTGGGGGTTTGAATGAGACCATCCCCCATAGGCTCAGATATTTGAAAACTTGGTCTCCAGTTGGTGGGCTGTTTGGGGGAGGTTTAGGAAGTGTGGTATTGGTGTCATTGGGGGTGGACTTTAAGAATGTATAGTCTCGCCCCACATCTGAATTGCTTTCTCTCTGCTTCATGCTTGGAGTTGATGAAGGGGCCTCCCGGCTTCCTTCTCCTTCCCCTTGATGCCAAGCCTCCCCACTATGGTGGACTCCTACCCTCTGGAACCATAAGCCCAAAGTAAACGTTTTCCTATACAAGTTGCTTTGGTCATGGTGTTTTATGAACTGTGGCATTTTCTTGATTAAAGATTTTAATGTGGGAGGGTCCACCCTACGGTGGGTGGTGCCACCTCTGGCAAAGTGGGGCTGGGTGCTACAAGAAAGTAGCCTGAGCAAGCCACGAGGAGAAAGCCAGGAAGCAGTGTTCTTCCACGGCCTCTGCTTCAGTTCCTGCCTCCAAGTTCCTGCCCTGTCTTCGCTTCATAAAGGACTAACCTGTGGGCCAAATGAACCCTTTCCTCCCCAAGTCATTTTTGATCATTTATAGAACATAAACTAGGATAGGTGGAATCAATACCAGGTCCTGAACAGAAGTCTCAGGCAGCTGTTGGGATCAGGTAGAGACTGGCATGGCTTCAGCAGGCAGCAGAAGATCTCTAGAGACTAGAGAACCAGAGTTCACCAGGACCAACATTGCCCAGCTCTCCATCTGCTGAAAACATCAGGGCTAGTTTTTGCTTTGAGGGAACAGGCAATTTTGTGAGTGGAATACCTAGTGTAAAGGCTGAGGGTGTGTGACTTTTCTGTGCTGTACAGTCACTCAATTGCAGAAATTAGACTGGAGAGCCAAGTACTTCCATGGCTAAGAATCTGTACACACTGAACTTTTTTTTTTTTTTCAGAAATGAGTGAATCTCACCAAAATCCTGCTTGGAATATCCTAAGTACCACAAGTGAGCTTTAATTTGGATACAATTATTTCTTCATAAGGTCTATTAGAGAAGAAAGAATCAACTCCTCCAAACTCCAACACAATGGGAAGCCATTGTATATATGTTTACATCAGCGTACAGGGGCCTTTAAATTACCAGTCAAAAACTAAAGATGTTAACAGAATTTGAGCTCTTTGATTTCTTAGAGGTCTTTTCTTAAATTACTCTAAATACCTTGGCTAAAATCTTATATTCAGAACATTAGCATTTGTGATTGACACAGAATTGAGGGTTAAATAAATGCTTTTATGGGGCTGGAGAGATACCTTGTCAGTTAACAGCATATATTCCTCTTGCAGAGGAACCAGATTTGGTTCCCAACATCCATATTGGGTTGCTCACACCTGCCTGTAACTCCAGTTCCAGGGATCTGCCACCCTCTTCTGGCCTCAGTGAACACTGACTGCACTCAATTGCACAAACCCACAGATCCACATAAATGATTTAGAATTTAAAAAAGAAACTTTTAAGAATAAATGAATATATGTATATTCTGTAGTGCACTTTCCACTGTTGGATATTGCCAAGGATGGAGAATCACCCTCCTCTGCCCAGTGAGATGCGACCATGGTGAATTACATGAAGAATGGCCAAAGCCTTTATCTGGAGGAACACTCATGTGTAACCACAGAGCTCTGGGCAGAGGGAAGGGGATTTCACTACCTGGACGAGCTGTTAGCCACTGAGTAAAGTCAGCAGTGTCTGAACCAAATCATCTGGTAGTCTCTGGAAGCTCCTGTGTCACACACAGCACCTTGCTGATCTCATTCCTTGCTGACCGGTCCATCACTGACTAGGGTCTGCAGCATCTGCTGTGTGAACCGTCATGAGCTACAAGGAACATCTTCGGAGGCACTTCATGTCAAACACAGCTCACCACACCCATCTAATCTCTTTTATAATCTTCTTGCCAGCCACGACTGGCTATATCTCAGTTCTCAGGAGCTGTGAATAGCCTGCAGCATTTGGGAGAACTGTGTCTGAGGTCATCAGATGCCACTCCAGTCCCATTCCCATGGAAAAGCCAAGTGTCTGGAGTGAGATGTGGCTCCTGTAGGTGGCAGACCCACCTTTCAAAGTGTTCAGAGACTCACTAGCATCAAGCTCTAGCTACAAAAGACAGGAAAGGCGTGTCAAGATTGATACTACGCCACAGGGACCGTGAGGAATAGAAACTTCAGGAGACAGAAAACGGAAATAGAATATGAGTGTTGACTTTGAAAATCATATCTACTGGGTCAAGACTTTCTGCATAATTAGGAGAGAATTATGAAACTGGTACCACATGGACCTTAGAAGCTAGTGAAACTAGTCCAGATCAAGAACATGGTTCTGCCCAGAGAACCCAATGCCTGCTCCCCTTAGTAAGATAAGAGATGCTGACAGGTACTTAGAGGAGGCAGTTCGTGTACTCACATCTCTCAACTCCTTTTAAATGAAGATGTATTATTTTTAAAAGATTTACTTATTTTTATTTTATCTATATGGATGCTTTTCCTGAATACATGTCTATGCATTATGTGTGTACAGTACCTACAGAAGCCAGAAGAGGGCATAGGATCCTCTGCAACTGGAGTTACAGACGGTTGTGAGCTGCCATCTGGGTGCTGAGAATTGAACCCAGGTCCTCTATAAGAGCAGCCGGTGCTCTTAACCACTGAGCCATTTCCTGCAGCCCGAATTTATTTTATTTTTAATTATGAGTATGTGCGGTGTCTCTGTGTGAGAAGGTGCTTGTGTGTGCAATTGCACATGGAAACAAGAAGAGGGTGTTGAATCTCCTGGAGCTGGAGTTGCAGGTGGTTGTGAGCTGCCCAACATGGCTGCTGAGAACTGAACTCGGATCTTCTAGAAGAGCAGCAATTACTCTTAACCACTGAGCTGTCTCTCTGCCCTGTCTCTCAATTCTTTTTTAAATTAACTTTCTGTTTCATTATTGATGTATATTAATTGTAGAATGTAACATGTCTCATTGTGACAATTTCATAATTGTCACAATTTCATAATTCAATTTTATTATATTTAACCCACTGCTCTCTTGAACACTCCCCTAACCCTCCTATTCTTCCCTGAAATTTCTCCTCTACCATTATGTCCTTTATTTTTTCTAGGTCCCACATACGAGTAGGAATATGTGATTTTTGTCTTTCTGAATCTGGCTTTCTTTGCTTAACACAGTAATTACCAGTTCCATCCACTTTCTCCCAATCAATGTGATTTCTGTTCTTTATGGCTAAATAAAACCCCACTATGTGTACAGACCACATTTCTTTCTCCACTCATCTTCTCATTCCACAAGTAGGGTATTTTATGACATAGGATTATAGTCAAAGAAACTGCCAAGAAGGATTCTACATCAATTAGTGGGATATGATAGTGAGCATGATGGAGTCTACCAAACCCTCTTCCTCATAAGTTTGAAGGAAGCCTGTGGTGAGAAGGAATGAGCCACTAACATGGATAAAGTTAAATGTTTTGGTGCTACATCAAAAGAAAGTGTTTAATACCGGGCTGAGGATAGTTCTTGAGATCAAGAATCAGGAACCAGTGAAGACCCAGCTGCAGTTTATCTACAAGCCCCTGGAGGACCCCATGCCCTGGACTAGAGGCCTGCTGTGCTAATTGCATGGGTCCCACATAAAACTCTCCATTGTTTTCCAAATAAAATTATTTTCTCTCTTTCTTGTTTGATATGTTTACCTTTGTTGTCACCAATGAGCCTGGAAGTTCTCTAAGCAAAGAGTCTACGGGGCATGGGTGATGTGCTCTGTCCATTTCTGGACATATTACAGTAGAGCCATCTTGTTACATGGTGTGATGGTCAATCACAACTGCTAACTTGACTGGGTTTGAAATCACCTGGGAGACACACTTGAAAAATTCTCTAAGTCTATTCATTTGAAAATTATTGACTTCTTCTCCCCACTGTCAGAGACCCTGACTTCTTTTCTCTCAGGTGTAGCCTGGTTGTTTCTTCTAGTCACTTCCTTCTGTGATTGGCTCATGCAGCTGAGGAACCTTCTACTGTTTACTTACCTGTGGCAGAAACTCTCGCATGCTCACACTTCCTTCTTACTTCCTTAATGACTGGCATTTTACGTTCCTGTTGATAATACCCTCTATTTTCCAGGAGGCTCCTTGAAGCCAGGAGAGCTCATTCGTTAATTTTTAATGCTGGAAATGTCAGTAGAAATTGCTGAAAGAAATTCCTAAAGGTCTCTTTAAGGGATTGTCCCAGATCACTTTCCTTTATCCAGCTCCTCCTTAATGTAGGAATGTATATGTGATATCAGGTGTGAAGCAGCCTTTTTGTGGCAGTATTGAGGTAAGCCATACAGTACAAAGTCAACAGAGCCATGAGCTCAGAGGACCATGGGCTCTGCTGCAAAGGACATTCTACACAGTCTGGGTCTCAGTTCACAGCCCCGCTAGGTTGTAGGAACCATAGATAATGAATGGGAAAATTCTTTATTTTTATTAGCCTGTGAATTCTCAGTTATTTTTTAAATTCTATTTACTTCCTTTCTTGTCTGCAGTGTCTGGAACACACCGCTAGGAAGTAGGTATGATGTACTGATCTGTTGACTGACTCAGTCAGGGCTTTGGAGAAATATGAGTCTACTCTAATAGGTCTCCAAGTTTGCTATTGGTCACAGAAGGCTTGAGGCAGCCTCATTGTGTGGACTCTGTTCCCTCCTTTCCACAGAGGACCCAATATGAAGCTTTGATTCTTAAGACTCACCAAGCTTTCATCTTTGATCTGAACCATTCCTTTCAAAGGTCCTGTGAAAAAGGAGCAGAATCCTGCACTGGCATTTCACATCTTTCCCTTGTCTTATATTTCCATAAAAGGATGGCCCAGTCCAATTTGCAGAAGGAAATTGAAAACGCATCTCCCTGACCTCAGGGCATGATAGCTGGGAGCTGTAGAGAATGTTCAGCTAGTGGGGGAAGCAGGAGGAGATGAATGGGTCTCAGAGGCAGATCATCCACACCAGCTCAGACGGCATGTCACAGAGAGTGTGAATTGGTGCTTGCTGTGTCCATCGGCACAAAAAGTATTGCGCAGTCTTGACACTTTTTCAACTGAACGTTGGCTGAGAGGAGAGTGATGGTCCAAGATGGTCCATCATGCCTTCTCGATGATTGAGACAATTCACTGTCTTTTGGAGAAATAGCAGAGGCAGATGTGAATGTGTCATTTTACAGATAGTGAAATGGCCCTGCCATCCCAGAGTCACATGGGGACCCAGAAAGAGAGCATGTCTCCAGGCTGGAAATGCACATCAATTTGTGACTGTTCCAGGAAAGTAAATGGGGTTCATGCTTCAGCTCCAAGACTCAGGCTTGGCATTCTCTGAGAATCAGAGGAACAAAGAAACAGGGTGGAAACCTCCTTCAGACAGAAATGGGCAGGGAAGGTGGGACATCCATGATTCCTAGTCAGGGGAGAGGTCTCCTGCTTCGCATTGCCCTCTGGGGTGCAAGGATGTAAGAGACGGAGTTTGAGGTGTCTGGTGGAGCCTCATGCATGCATCCCAGCATTAGCGGAGTCTCCTCATGTGATACCACAAGCTGGGCCTGATTCGGGCTTCTCAATATCATTGTGCCTGTATAGACACAGCTGACCTGGCTCCAAGTGCAAGTTGCTTATGTGAAAAGACACTGACTTTGCAGTTAAAAGGTTTATAAGTGAGAATAAGGCATTAAATCTTGGCTCTTAGATTAAATGTCTATGTGTCCACCCTCCCTCCATCTCCCACCGCAATATGGTCTACCAACTCCCTCTTGGTGTCATCCCTGAGAAATCTGTACATAGAAGACAGTATCTAAAAGTCTTCACATTATTTAGGTGACTGTCCCGTGTGACCTTAATGGTAAACTTGACACAACCTAGGATCATTTCATAGGAAAGCCTCAGTTGAGAAGTTTCCTTGATCATATTGTCTTTGTGAACACGTCTGTAGGGGATTGTCTATGTTGTTAATTGATGCAGGGGAGCCCAGCTCACTGTGGGTGGCGCCATCCCCTAGGCGGTGGTCCTGGGCTGTGTTAGAAAGCCAGCTGAGCAGGAGTCTATGAGTGAGCCAGTAAGCAGCATCCTCCACGATTTCTGCCTCCGGGTTCTTACTTGAGTTCCTGCCCTGACTTCCCTCAGTGATGGACTGTGATCTAGAAGTATAAGATAAATAAACACTTTTCTGTGCCAAGCGACGTTTAGGCATGGTACTTGTCACAGAAATAGAATCAAACAAGAACAGTGACCCCAAGAGCGGATGCCAGATCTGTGACAAACCCGCTCAAGTCAGTGTTGTGGAAACTGTAGGAGAAATTCCATTAGGGGTGTGAAATAAAAGCCCAGCTTTCAATCACAGCTTATTTTCTAAGCCATCAATCCATCACTTCCATTGCTTTTTGAGCCCCGTTCCTTGCTCATTACGCTTTAGTCGAACAATAAACACTCATGCTTTAGAGGCGTGCAAAGATGTCATGTTAGAATACTTACTCTGCCCTGGCTGGGTTTGGAAACTTCACAGCACACAAAATCATAACAACACACAAAAGCCCATAATGACCCAGGAAATTGCAACTTGTTCTTCCCACAGACCCTGTTTCGGTTGGGTATGGTTATTTGGAACACAAAATGCGTTTGCATTTTGTTTGGATTCTGTGCGTTTTCAGAATCTTAAACAAACAGAAAGCTTGGGCTTAGAGAGACAGCCTGTCCTTATCACCTTTCCCAGAATGCCCCCTTACTGTTTTGATAATGCCCTGAATAGAGGAGCCTTTCCAGGTTCTTCATCTCTGAGCCCATGGATGCCTGGGCAGGAGACTGGGGCTCTTTCCTAGGCCAGAAATCCAGGAATTGAAGTGTGGTGCCTGAAGCCAATGGAAAGGAACTGAAGCGGCTTCAAGCATCACAAGAGCTAGAATTTCAACCAAGCAGCATGGTCATGGTATGTTCTCAGTTTCCACTTTAACAAGAGGATCCACTTTAGTTCCTCCTTGTGTTAAATGTCATGTTATAGTGGGGAGAACACGTGTCTAGCGACTGTGTTCCTTTAGTCTGTTTATATTATGCTCCTCTGGGCCAAGGGAACAGCCTCCGTGTCACCTGAGGGGCAGACACTCCATGTGCTGGCATCTGGAGAGAAGGCAGTGCCAAGGTAAGGCTTGGAGCATCCTTCATCTGTTTATCCTCCTGGCTGCCTCCTTTATCAGCATACAGCTCTACTGCCAGGGCTCATGAGCTGCCCAGAAGCATTGCAGCTTGGTGCTCCGAGTGCTGTGCATGTTGGCAGCTGCCACAATTGTCCTACCTGTGACCTGCATGTCCTTCTGGAATGCCCCAAAGCTAACTTTCCCCTCCAAGTTGGCTTCCTCTCAAAGCCAGTCAGCGATGCTGACCAAGTCTAAAGGCTCGCTTTCAGACTTTGTTGCATGAAGATCTCAAGTCCTTCCTTCCTCCTTTCTCCCTCCCTCCTCCCATCCCTTCCCCCTTCCCTCTGTCTCTTTACTCAGAAATGCTCCCAAGGACCTGAACCTTTCCTGACTCCCAGCAGCAAGAGTGTGGTCTCCAATCAATCACTTCCATTTATCAATGATGAGATCACACAGGTGCAAACACATCCATGGGATTGTGGGGTGTGAATGGCGGTGGTGCTGAGAACTAGGTCCCTTCAGTGACTTTATAAAGTGGAGTTGGGTTTTTTCTGAGGATATAAGAGGAACCTGCAACTTCCAGAAATTAATGTCTCTCTCTTCTCACTCAAAAGATGCAACGTGGAGACAGGGTCCTCTCTTAGACAGGTTGACTCCAGCCTCCACAGCCTTACATAGCAAGTGTATGTAATGTGAAGTAGGAAATAGGATACAGGGCACAGGACCAGGAAGTGCACGCTTTTCATAGTGAGCTTTCTTACAGGAGAGCCTGATGCATTCTAACCCAGAGGCCATCAGTTGAGCAGATGGGGGTCCCCAAAAGAGGTCCTCAGAAAAGAGCTCCAGAACGATGGTGAGTGAGGTGAGATCTGGGCAAGTCTGGATTATCACGGGAGTTAGAATGGATGAGCAAATTTTCACAAGGGAGACAGCAAGGTGAAGGAAAGCACCAGGCAAGCTATCTGCATTCTCTGTCTCTATATATCTATACCTGTGTTCAACATGTCTGTCTTCTAATTTAACATGGGTGGTTGGGGGAGGGGGAGGGTTCTAGTAATGATATTTTTGGGAAAATATAAAACTTTGACCTAGTCTTCCTTCCTGCCTCTAATCTCTCTGTCTCTCTCTGTATCTCAGTCTGTGTGTGTGCGTGTGCGTGTGTGTGTGCGTGTGTGCACGCGCGTGTGTGTTTCTGTTTCTTGCTATCTCTCTGTCTGTCTCTGTCTGTCTGTCTCTGTCCTCTCTCTCTCTCTCTCTCTCTCTCTCTCTCTCTCTCTCTCTCTCTTATCTCTTTGTCTCTCCCTGAGGGTGCACATATATCTTAGAGGAATGGCCACATAAGCCTACTGCAGAAAGAAATAGAAGCCAAGCATTCCTGGTTTCCCTTCTCCGTCAGCCCCAAGGACACAATTTGGCTGAACTCCCAGATTCGAACATTGACAGGGAGGCACTGGGGCTCTGGAGTCATTTCTCTGTGCTTGAAAGAATTGGAATGCAACTCTAGAATTTGGCTAAATGCTGTATCACATTAAATAAGAATTAATAAGGAGTTTTACAGGCCCCTCAGGGGCATGTGGCAAGTGGAATATTTCTAATAGGTTTAATTGGGGTTGTACACAGAAGACAATGGCAGTGTGGGAGTAAGACAGTTTGGGTGTGACCTGGTGGTAGGGAGGAACAGGTACAAGTTACTAGGAAGCCCCTCTCTCCTCAGTGGGCGTGGCTCAACCCCGCTCATCTTAGCTCGGAGCCTAGATTTCTGCATCTTTAACAGCAGCATAATTACAGCTTTTTCTTTCCCAGCTGTTTGCTCCGGACGGAGGTGGCACCAGTTGTAAACATCTTACCCTGCACTGCGAAGAACACAGTGGGTCTCAGATAAATTATGGCTGTCACTACGCACCGTTACAACATCATTGCTACTGACAAGGATCACCTGGTTAATAGGAGTCAGAGCTGGAATTTCAGCTCCTTTTGCTACTTCCACAGCCTGTGATTTTTTTCCTTTGCTGGCTGTGAACAAAGCCGGCATCCGGGCCTCTCACCTGGCTAGTACAGAGGAGGGCAAGGGTGGGCAAGTTGTGAAAGGAGTGATGTCAACATCAGCAAAACCAAACCGTCCTCCCAGCCTGTAGCTCCTCAACTAGAGGTAGGACTTTGGGCCCACCCCCTTCTATGCTGGAATTTTATCTTGAGCTTGCACAAGTCTCTTGCATGTTGTCTCAACTGCTGTGAGCTTCTGGGTGCATCTGCCCAGTTGTGCACAGAAAACACTGTTTCCTTGTCATTGTCCACGGCCTCTGGCTCTCACAATCTTTCTGCTCCTGCTTCCGCAGTGATCTCTGAGCCTCAGGAGGACGGGTGTGATACAGATGTCCCACTTAGGGCTGAGCTTTCCAGTCTTTTATTCTCTGTACACTGACCCGTTGTGCAGCTCTGTGTTAATTTCCTTCTAATGCAAATAGAAGCATCTCTGATCAGTGTTGAGGGATGCCACTGATCTATGGGTGTAAGGATAAATCATCAGGAGTCGGTGTAATATCATGCCCGTTTAGCAATGTAATGGCAGTAGGTTCTCCCACAGGGCTTTGTGACCTTTTTAGTCACTTGTCCTTGGCTCTATAATGGTATTAGGCATGGGTTCTATCTTGTGGAGCAGAACTTAAATACACTCAGAAAGTGCTTGTTCTTTTGGTACAAACTATGAGAATGATCATTGGTAGATCAAAGACCTTCCTTTCACCCCAAGACTTGAGGGATGGGGACACATTGTAGCCTAGGAAGGAGACTGCACCCAATTCTTCTTCAACCAGTCTGAACTGTGGATGTTTTTTAAAAATGGTTTCAGAGTTGTAGCCATTGGAAGGCTATTGATGCAGAATTAAAACTCAGAATCAAACTGGACTGTCCTGTTTTGCATTCTGTGTACTCCTCTTATTGAGGGCACAACATTGAGCAAGTAACTTACCATGCCTGAGCCTCAGTTTCCCCTCTGTAAGCGGGAGTGTTGATTATAGTACCTTCCTCAGAGGGTTGCTCAAAGACTTAAATGCCTTTACCATTGTCAAGCTCTCAGAGGCCTACTGGGCAAGAACCAAGTGCTGTGCAAGGGGAGAGATCATAAAATAATAATCTCCAAAATGAAACAAAGTAATGTAATATAGAGATTCAAATCATATAGGGCCTGTGTTATTCATTTTCAAACAAAATGTTATTAAAAGCTTAAAGCATTGTCATTGACTCCAAAAGCATTTTCTCCCTTGGCACTGTGGATAGTATATTCTGGCTCCCTGGAAGAATTGGAGCTTGCTGCTTGGGCAGCCGCTCTCATTAATTTTAATACAGATGCAACTAACTTCTCCCACCAAATGTGAAACATAGTTTTTAATTTGCTCTTCTGGCTCCTGCAGGACTGAGGTGACATGCTGGAAAATATATCAATTAGGTTCATTTCCCGGGAAGAAATATCAAACCTCTGCTAATCAGGTCAGTGTGGAAAGGAGCCCACGCATTGAAGGTGACTCCAAAGACCACTGTGTGTAGTGGCAGTTGTAGGAGGAAGCAGGGTGCTCCTTGGTTTTGCTCAGAGGTGGCTGAGGAATCTCAAGAGTGACCCAGCAAGAAGAGAGTGGTTCTAGCTTGGGAAGGATTTGGTACCTAGTGTAGAACGTGGTCTTCTGATGAAAACGGCCACCACCTTCATCAGATCAGCCGTGCCCCCTCACAATAGTCCATCATTTAACCTTCCCTCCAGCTCTTTCTGGGGTTTTAAACCAAATTTCAAACGGCATTCTATTCCAAATAACACCGTATAAATCTAACAAAGAACGACTTTTTGGCTCCACTGAAATACAATTACAATCTGTAAAACATTAATGATAATTACATAATCATAACCAATACTCAGTCAGTGTTAAATTTGCTGATTGCCTCAAAATGTACTTTATTATAGCCATTTTGTTAAAATCAGGATGAAAAATAATAAAGAAAAAAAAAGTCCTCCTGCTTTCTTTAGTTGGTGAGGCAGCTTCTTAGACACAGTGAACGTTACCTTCTCTCATTTCCTCTTGACACTTGCTCAATAGAAACCTGACTTAGGACTGGAGAGATAGCTCAGCGATCAAGAACACTTGCTATTCTTTCAGAGGACTTACATTCAGTTCCCAGCACTCATGGCAAGTGGCTCACAAACTCCTGTAACTCCATTTCTGGGCACTCTAACCCCACCTTCTGGCCTCTACAGGTACTGCACACACACACACACACACACACACACACACACACACACACACACACACACACACACCAAAACAGAACAAACCTTTTTAAAAAGAAGAAAACCTGATTGTTTATTTGGTGCTCTCTCTCACTTCTGGAATTGGTTTCTTGCATCCCAGAGTGTATTGAACTTAATAGTTTGTAGAGGATATTCTCTGCTACTTCATAGGTAGCTCTGGAAGCTTAATAGGGTTTAGGCAAGGTGACTTTGTCGGCTATAATGTCCTTCTTGTTGGATTTCTTCTGCAAGCAGAAATTTAGGTTTGTTCAGTGAGGGTCTCATTGGTACCTCCACTTTCCATCACATAACAACTTCAGGACCATGGATAGTCATCATCCTGGGCTATGTGTTCATCAAGGTTTTTGGACTGTGCCTTTCTGATTTGTATTACTCCTTCTTCACAAGGAGCTAGAAATATTTTCATCTGAAGTCAAATATCCCCATCCCACTTTTTCAAATTTTTAAGTTAAGATGATTAGGGTGATAATATGGTGTATCTAATTCCAGCAGGCTCATGTGTTTGAACTCTTGGTACCCCAGCTGGTGATGATGTTTTGACAGGTTGTAAAGCCTTTGGGAGAAGGTGTCTAGCTGTAGACATAGACCATTGGGGGCAGCTTTTGAGTGTCACAGCATGGTTCTGATTCAGATTACACCATTCTGTGTCTTCCGACTCACCAAAACTGTGAACTATTCACACTGCGACCTCCTATCCCTACAGATAGAACTGTCAGCCTCCATGCCTTCCCATGATGATGGACTAATTCTCCTGAAACTGAGCCAGAACAGACCTCAGCTTCATTGCATAGTTCTTGTTAGCCATTCTATCCCAATGGCAAGAAGAGAAATTAACATACATAGATGATAAAATGTAGTCATCACAAAGACCACATGTTGGGGGCCACTCAATCAGCTGTAACATCATCAGATTATGGCACCTAGCACTGAGGCATTCAAAATATAGACCTACTGATAGGTGGCTTAGTAGATAAAGGTGCTTGCTGTCAATCTGATGACCTGAGTTCATCCCCAGGACTCATGTGATAGAGGAATTGAAAAGCCTCCCTCAAGTTGTTCTCTGACCTCCACACCTGTGCCATGGCACACACACACACATCCACAATCCTCCAAATGCACACAGAACAAATAAAAACAAAACAGAGTGCATTCGAAAGTCAAGGTTTAAAGCAACTCCATCAAGGTAGGATCACTATCTGTCGACGAATGTGTATTGAAGTTCATAGGAGTTAAATGTGTATATAATGAGATAGCGCTTTGCAATCTAGGAGGTTCTTTAAGAAAATTAAAGGAAGTAAGGCACATACTGTGTTTGGGGAAAATAACCTTTCTGTCTGGTTTCTTTCCTGCCTGTCTGCTCTGCACCAGCAGTCAGTCCCTTATTGAGTTCCAGTTGAGACACTGTCTTCTCTGACAGATCTCAGTTCTTCTATTCTCCATTTTTTGTGGTTAATCTCCTTCTTTTCTTCTGGCCTTCTGGGAAGACCCTCCCTGCTCTCCTTGCTCCAGGGGGTCCCTGCTTCTCCCAGCAGAATGCAAAGGCCTCTCTTCTAGACACCTGGGCTATGGATCACAGCTTCTTTGTTTTGCGGTGATAGATAGCGCCAGGGTGAGCTGCATAGAAGAGATTAAAACTCTAGCTGGTTATATAATCAATTGATAACTCTCTGCCAAATACATTTTAATTGATTTCCCTTCTGAGGGCATTGCTGGTGTTGGGTCCTTTCTGTTCTTTAAATCAGGAACGGGAGGGAAGGGACAACTGCTGCTCTTCATGTACACTGTGTTTGCTGTGAGACAGTCTTGGCATAATTTTACATACATGTGTGCTGTGGAAAAAGACCTTTGAAATTACTCTGTAAATGATGCCTGGAAAACCTGCTGGAGTTTGATGGGAAATCCCCAGTAAAAACTCATGACCCTCATCCCAGAAACAATTCAGCATCATCAGAGACCAGGACATTGCTTAAATATCTTTTTTTCCTCCAGGGACTAGAGAGATAGTTCAGTGGTTAAGAGTACTGGCTGCTTTTGCAGAAGCCTTGAGTTCAATTCCCAGCACCCATATGGTGGCTCATAACTGTCTGTAACTCCGGTTCCAGAGGACACAATTCTCTCTCCTGACCTCCTCATACACTGAATATACATAGTGCACATACATGCGAGCAAGCAAAACATTCATTTGCCAAAAAATAAATTAAAGAAGATTTCTTCTTCTTATTTTATAAACTATTTTCTTGCCACAGTTTTCTTTCTGCTGGGCAGAGGTAAAGTCTCCACTTCTTTTTACTTTCTTGGCATCAAACATAGAGATTGACACTTCGATGTGAACAACATTATCCCACACATCAACACTGCAACATGGCTTGGACGGATTTGCAAGACCCAGGATCATCAGGAATACCGAAAGATAGACAAGCATTTCCTGCTTGAGGTTGCCAGTCATAGCCCAAGTACCTTACGTAATCAAAGCTGTGCCTAGATTCTTGTTTCTACGATCTGCCTTTTTTTTTTTTTACAATAAATAAATAAATAAGATTGGACAGATGTCTTTGTGGCTAAGAGCATGCACTGAATTTTTTGGAGGACCAGAATTTGGTTCCCAGCACCCACATCAAGTGTTCACAACCTCTTTTAAATCCAGCTCTAGGTGCCCCCTGGCTTCCTTGTTCAGCTTTAGTCAAGCACACATACTCCCACACAGACACACTCATTATACAGACTGAGCAAGTTATACATACATATTTAAGAATGTATTCGAATATGTATACACATACAAATATCTAACAACAACTAGTGGGGGGAAAAAGGAGAGACCATGAATTTGAAAAAGAGCAAAGAGGACTATATGGGAGGAAAGGGAAGGGGGGGAATGATGTAATTGTATTCTTAAAAAAAAAACCCACAAGAAGTAATTTTTATAAACACACATAATTTTCAAAAATAAATCTGGAAAATAAAGTGGAACATATAATTCACAATGGATGGTATTGGGAGTCTTGTAGCTAGTTATACGCAGTGTGTCCTGGCTAGATGATGGAGAGCCGGTGGTGTGCCCTCACTGTGTAGCACCCCCAAGAATGCTCCTCTCCCCACCCACCCCATGCGCTTCTGGGCTTGATGGCTGCTTGAGTAGCACAGGGCTGAAGCAAGCAACAAGGCTCTTTACCAGGCAGAACACAGGTGACGGCCCCCTCGTCCTGAAAGATCTTGGTCACAAAGCCTGCAGGACTCGGTTTGTTCTGGTCCTCACTCCACTCACTGGGCACTGACATGTCTTCCATTCAGAGTTGACGTTTGATCTCTTCCCTTAACCACTGTCCCAGTGATTTTTTTCCATGTCAATCATTTGACATCCTCTGCTCTTGGGACTTGGGCATGAATCTTTATGTCCACACTCCTCCCTCTTTCTCAGTTCATACCTGTGCTTATTTGTTTTAACTGCCAACTTGACACAACCTAGGACCACCTGGGGAGAGGGTATCAGTGGGGGACAGGGGTGTCTATATCAGGTTGACCTGTGAGCATGCCTGTGGAACACTCTCCTGATTGTTCACTGGTTTAGAAGGACCTAGTTTAGAGTGGGGAGCACCATTATCTTTTTTGAGTCCTGGACTGTTAAGAGTGGAAGCAGCTAGCCGAGCACCAGCTGTGTGTTTGGATGCAATATGACCAGATCCCTTAAGATCCTGGTGCTTGGCCTTCCCCACTCTGACAAACTGCAGCCTGGAATTTGAGCTAAAATAAATCCTTTCTCCATTAAGTTGCTTTTTGTCAGGGTATTTTTTTTTTTTTTTATCACAGCAAGAGAAATGAAACTCGAGCAGTACCCAGCCCATGAGAAAAAATTTACTGGAATTTTTTTAATATACTCAGGACTACAATAACTTCAGAACACCTCTACCCACTGGCCATCTCCCATCCTCGCCACCATTTTCCTTCATCACTGTCTATGACAAAGTCCACAAGATTCCCCCGTCTCCCTCCTTCCCTCCCTCCCTCCCTCCCTCCCTCCCTCCCTCCCTCCATCTCTCCCTCCTCTTTGCCTCCTCCCAGTCTTTTCTCTTTGCTCTTGCTTCAATCACTTCAGAATATGACTACAGACCAATGCTATGCATGTTAACTGTATTGCCCTAATTTTATAAGTTCCTCCAAGGTCAACAGTTTGGAGTGGGGAGTGAAAGGTGAGCTTCAGATGCAAGGCTGGGGACCCATCTTGGAGCACATCTGCCAGCTCTCTGGGCTCAATTCCTGCCTGACATCCAGGCTCCCTGGACATCAACCACAATCCCCAGGAAGGAGCCCAAACGCTCTGGCTATAATCTCACCCGAGGACCTCCATGCATACTGTTCCCTCTGTCTTGATCCCTGGAGAGCCCTCTTGGCCTACTCAGCCTTCAAAACCCTCCCCCGAATACTGATTTTCTGAGGTCGTCCCTGACCCAAGCTTGGCAGATTATCAACATTGTTCCTTATTTACCCAATTTAGTCCTCATTTCCCTTAAAGGTAAGCATTGTAATTTGATGTCTCTGCATTGATTGATTTCCTGGTTATTTACAGAACACGGGAACACAAAGTCCAAGAAGGAAGTTTCTGAACCCATCTCTCCAGAGAGCATTAGAGACACAATTGGTTAAGCAGTTTGGATGACTACTTCTCAATTGGTTAAGGAGTCTGAGTGAACATTTCCCAAACACCATTTTCTGCCACATTTATCTGTTGGGATTGACATATGTTGCTAGGATCAGAGAAGAGGACTGCAGGAAATAGTACACAACCATTGTTAATGTGTCTGAGTCTTCTCTAGCTGACTCTCAAGGAAGCCAGGGGGAGTTCATTTAAACTGAAGACATATTTAAATAGCGTGAGGAGGCTTAGAGAGTCAGGGGGAAGTCTCAGGACCTCACAGTGCAAAAATGTAATTGGGGAAACGTGTTGTAGGGCTGAGCAGTTTCTTCAAGGTGATGCAGCTAGAAGAGTCAATTAGAGCCATTTCTTACAAAACAGCTGGAGACAAAACCCCAGAAAAATGGATTCTATTACTCCCCACAAATAACAGATGGTCCACACACTAAAGTCATTGAGAACCAAAGCTGGCAGACTGCCTGTTCTGTGCTAAACAGCCTTGAGACGGGGCACATTTTCTTGTCCCTTTATTAAATAATGCTCAGAACAAGCTCAATTTATCTGCTTGCTCCAGAGAGTGCAAAAGTAAAATTCAAAGGGAAACCAAAGCAGCTTCCTTATGGTGATGGATGGGTTTCACCTTGAGATGCTCCAGGAGGCTTGCGGCTGTGGGTCCACCCATCCAAGTCGTCAGATTCCTGTCTTGGGTGTGTGGCAGTCTTGGCAAATGCTTTGCAAATCTTCCCTGACCCTTGCCATGCATCAGATTCCATCACTTTAGAGGATGTCACGTTGGATCAGGAGATGAAGCTATGGAGTGTGCCTTGCATCGGCTTTCCAGGCTTAGTTGGTTAACACACTTGGGTGCTTGCTGCTGACACACAGGCTCACAGGTGCCAGATTGGGAACCAAAGCTTCATGCTTTCAATTCATGCCTTTTCTTCATCCATCCTTTCTCAGTGCTACAGGATGTTTGGCCTGTGTCTATATTTACTCTGACAAATCTCCGAAAGATATTTGTAAATAGATAGTAACCCCTTTCTCCAGGTGATCGGCTTTAAAGCACCTGAGGTAGACACTTAGCTTCCCAATAGAAACTGGAGGGATGAATCAAAATATTCACCACACAGGGTTGAAGATGAGAGGGGAGGTGCTTTCCATTTTTATATCAGTTATACAAAGCATGAAGGCAGAAAGCAGGCTTTCTTCCTGTGCTGTTTAAGCTAATACATTAGTGAGACGTTGATTCACTTGCATGTGGAGGAGAAACCCTAGGTCCTGGTGTATTTGACTGGGGATGATGTGGGTTTTGCAAAGCAAGACTATGATTCCTTTTAAAAATAGCATTTCTACAAATTCTTTGGGAATTGAAGGCAATACATTTTGATAATGTTCATCTTTTCTCTCCACTTCTTCTATGTCCATTCTCTCTACACTCCATTCCCTACCCATCCAACTTTCAGCTTTTTTTTCTATTTTTTTTTGGGGGGGCTCCCTTGAGTCTAACTTGTTTTGTGCAATTACTCTTGGGTGTGGGGCCTGTTCTGGAGTGTGCTCAACCTACTAGGGGTCACACAATCAAAGAAAACTGATTCTCCTTCTCTCAGCAGAAATCAAACATCAATAGCTCCTCTCCTGGGGTTTGGACTTGATGCCCACCTCATATCCAGTGCTGGGATTTTGTCTAGCTTAAGCTCCCACAGGTCTTGTGAGTGCTTTTACATTTATTGTAAGTTCATACGTGAAGGTGCCCTGCTGGGTCCAGAGAACAGTTTCCTGGAAGTTTTCTACTGCCTACTGGCTCTTTCAATCTTTCTGACCCTTTCTTCGTGATCCCTGATCCTTGAGGAGAGGAGTATGATTTGGACATCCCATTTAGGGCTGAACATTCCACGGTGTATCATTCTCTCCTCATTTGCCAGTTTAGGGTCTTTGCATCAATTGTCATCTACTGCGAAGAGAAGCTTCTCTGATGAGGGATGAGAGAGGTATTCTGATCTCTGGGTACAGAGAAAAGTCATTGGAAGTCATTGTAATGCTATTTCTATTTAGCAGACTAATCATAGTCAGTTCTCCCTCAAGGGCCCATAACCTGCCTAGCCACAGGTTCTTGCAAAGTTTTGAAGCATAAGAGCCCATGTGTGGATAGTGCATTCTAAATAAATGATTCCTGGGTGAGAGGGTGAGTTCTTTGCATTCTGTTATCCAGGCATCATAAGGCCAGGTGTGTCACTTATAAATCCGCTAAGACTCATCAGGAATGCAACTACAGGGATAAAAAGGAGCTGTGCACCATCAGTGTCAGGGAAATGCAAACCAAAGCTGCAGAAGTTAATGTGAGTTGGCCAGGGTGTGTGGACAAGGGACACATTACATGCCATTTGTGATAGTGTAAAGCCCTAGAACCTCTATGGCAAACAGAATTGCAGTGATTTTAATGACTAAAAATAGAATGGATGTGAGTGATGAAGTAATCCCTCTTCCGGGTGTAGATCCAGAGAAGATGAAATCAGTTGTGTCAAAGAGACATCCCCATTCCCATGGTGGGTGCAACACTATTCGTGATAACCAGAATATATTCTATTTGTTTTTCTGTTGCTGTGGTAAAACATTCAACCCAAAGAAACTTGGGCATTAAAGGTTTATTTCAGCTTACAGGTCACAGTCTGTCACTGAGGGAAGTCAAGGCAGGAACTTGATGCCAGGCTTGTTTGCTATCTCACACAGCATTGCCTCATTTCATTGCTAAGAAGTGGCTCATTTTGTAGATGTAACCAACCACCTTATTAAATAAGAAACACAGAGCCAATACAGAGATGAAAGCCAAGAGGTCAGAGCAATAGCTAAGAGCTAAAAACCTTACCCTTCACTGTCACTGTACCTCTCCGAAAGAGAGCTGCTTCCTGTGTCTGTCTTTTTTTTTTTTTTATAAAGTTTCTGTTCTGCCTTCTCATTGGTTGTAAACCCAACCACATGACCTCCTAGTCACTGCCTGTCTGTACAGACCTCCAGGTCTTTTATGGTTGGTATTGAGATTAAAGGTGTGTGTCTCCAATGCTGGCTGTATCCTTGAACACACAGAGATCTACCTAGCTCTGCCTACCAAGTGCTGGGATTAAAGGCATGCACCACCACTGCCCAGCTTTCACTAGGGCTTGCTAATAGCTCTGACCCCTAGGCAACTTTATTTATTAACATACAAAAAATCACATTTTAGTACAAATAATATATCACCATACATTTCATAGCTAAGAGGTACATCAGGAACCATAGAGGCTATTGCTTGTTGGACCACAGGTCATCTTATACTCAGTTAGCTTTCTTACACAGTTCAGGAACACTTGCCCAGGGAATGATGCTGCCCAGAGTGGGCTAGATATTCCTACACCAATGAACAATGAAGACAGTCCCTTCAGACCTGTCCATAAGCCAGTCTCCTCTACACAATTCCTGACTAAGACTCTCTTCCCCAGAGTAACTCCACATTGCATCAAGTTGACAGTCAAAACTAACCAGTACCTTTCCTAGGAATGGACAGCTTATTTCTTCTTGTGGTTATGCTCTAAACAATACAGTGTGCTGAGCATTTGCACAGCACTTATATCGCATTGGGTATGAAGTTATCCAGAGATGATGGAAGTGCACAGAATGATGCCTACAGCCTACATGAAAATCCTGTAGTATTTTAAATGGGGACACAAGTGTTCACAGATTCCAGTACCATCTGGGGAAGGCTCCTAAACTGGTATATGTTGATATTAAGGCTGTCGACATAAAAGCAGAGAAAGAGCCAGACAGTGGTGGCCCATGCCTTTAATCCCAGCACTCGGGAGGCAGAGCCAGGCAAATCTCTATGAGTTTGAGGCCAGCCTGGTCTACAGAGGGATCCAGGACAGGCACCAAAACTACACAGAGAAACTGTCTCGAAAAACAAAACAAAACACAAAAACAAAAACAAAAAAAGAGAGAGAAAGGGAAAATTAGAGGCAATTAACTGCAACTTGTAATAATTGTGTGTATGGGGGACGTTGTGAAAGGTGGGTATATCTGTGCAGGTGGTGTGTTTCCATGTGTGCTTGAGGAGGTCATAGGTTAACCTCAGATGTTGTTCTTCATGTATGCTCCATCTTGTATTTTGAGGCAGGGTCTCACACTGAGTCTGGAACTTCTTTATTCCTCTTGGCTGCCTGGCCAGCAAACCTCAGGAATCTGTTTCCATCTCCCCAGTGTTGGGATTACAAACACGTACCCCTATGCTCTGCTTTTTATGTGAGTTCTGGGGGCTGGAACTTGGGTCTTCATGCTTGCATAACAAGCACTTTACTGGAATCATCTCCCCAGACCCTAAATTGCAGTAATTCCCCACAATAGAATCCTATATATTAAAATAAAACTTGCTCCTGTCTTGACTTACTTCCAAAGAGACTTTTCCTGTTTCTGGTTTATCCCTAATACATTCCTTTATGCCCAATCTTTTACCTTCCCCTCTCACTTCCCTCTCCCCTCCCCTCCATCCTTTCTTATTCTTTCTTCTCTCTCTTCCTCCATCTTCTCTCCTGCATCTTTATGGGTCATTCTTGGATCTCTTGCTTCCTAAGACATAGTCTTTAACTTTGTTGTGTTTACTTGTCTCCATGTTTATTGCTTATTTATCATCTCCCCCATCTTCATTATAAATTCAATAAGGGCAGTGGTTACTTTCTATTTTGGTCCATATTGAAAGCACTCAGTTGGCAGAATGAGGCTTCTTGTGCATTTGTCAGCCAACAGTTGATTTATTGGGCATCTCTCTTCTGGGTGACTCAGGTGCAGATAAAACAAGCCCAGCTCCTTCAGAGGATGGACTCTGATTCTCAGGCCAGCCATGAACTCAAGATTTCCACTCAATGGAGGCAGAGGGCATTAGCAATTTTCAATCTCCTTGGCATGCTTAACTCCTTCAATGTTTTATTATGATAAAAGAAAATACCCAAGCCAAATCTTCCAAAGCAGATGTTGAAAGTCCTCTGTGCTTGAGAGATCAACTCCTGATGGTGAGGCATTTCCACCCTGTTAACTCCATTTCCTTAAACACTTCTAAGTCTATTCCTCCTCTCTATGTAGTTGCTATTGACTTTTCATCATAAAATCATAATTTTGCATTCTTCTCCATTCCCAACACAGTGTCAGCATAAATTTGTCTCCTCGCCAATCCTATCAGAATGATGACACTGATTATAGAAAAATTCTGTATTTACTTGCTATTTCATAAAGACAATTTGGGACACTTACAATTGTTATGTTTCATTTAATCTTTTTTTGTACCTTTCACAATCATCATTCAGTATAATAAAAAGTTAGCATATCTGATTTGTGTTTTAATTCTTTAGTATTTGCCAGACCTTCTTACGCCCTGTAATTTTTTTAATGTTGACTACATTCTTTTTTTAAAAAAAACTATGTTATAACTGATCTGGGATTTGGGAGGCTGGAACTTGTCTGGTACAAAACTATTGGCATTCCCACCTGATGGAGGCATTTTCTGAAAAGCCTAGTCCCATGACCTGGAAACACAGGGCTCAATGAGTAATAGTGCTTACTATCAAGGCTGATGATATGTGTTTGATCTCTAGGACCTACATGGTAAGAGTATTGACTTCGGCAACTTGTTCTCTGACCTCTGACCTCCACACACATGTTGTGATATGTGCATGCTCATGTTCACATGCACACACACACACACACACACACACACACACACACATACAGTAACTGAAAAAAATTTAAAGTAATTGAGGTATTTGTATGAAAATGGGTATAATGGCACAGACCTACTATCACAGCTACTCAGGGCTCTGAGGCAGGAGGATCACAAGTTCAAGGCCTTCATGAATTACAGCATGAATTTATGGCCAGCCTAGCCAACCTGGTGAGACCCTGTCTCAGAGCAAATGATAAAAAGAGTACTAACGGTGTAGCAATGCTAGAGTGCCTGCTCAGCACATGCAAAGCTTGACCCCAAGTTCTGCAACATCAAAGAAACTTATACAAGACTGCTAAGAGGTGAGCAAGCAGTAGCAAAATAATCCAAGTGGGAAAACAACAAAGAATATCAAATATTAACAGGAGAGAGTGGAGCTAGAACCAGTAGGTGGGGGAAGGTGTCATACTGGGAATTTGTTGGTCTTACCGTGTTTATTAGGTAGATTATGTAAGTGATCTTAAGAGGAAATAATTGTCAATGGAACAAGACCCAATGAAAACTCTTACTGGACTGAATGTCTACATATTTTAAAAGATTAAAAAAGTCAACTTTAATAGTCTAAAACTTATGTTGTCAAATATCCTCCCCACAAAATCAGTTTTATTGAGTAAACCACACTAATTCAATTCCACATTTAACTGAATGAATAAGCAGCATGCAACAAAAATGAATTTTATTTTAAAATATTTTCATTATGTTAATAGGCCAATTGCAATTAATATTTTAATTTTCAGAATTAATTCAGATCACATTATCTCCACTTAAGCAGGCATAATAATGGAGCCGAGCTAATAGGTATTCTAAGAATAAAATTAGTAGTTTGTCAACTGCCTAAGGTTTAAGTGCTGGGTAAGTGTGGATTGTTATTACTATTATAAACAAAGTATGCTAATGTTCTAGTGAAGTTCAGAATTATGCTATTCTTAGCCCTGGAGTGGTGGTTTGAAAGAAAGTGGCCCCCGAAGGGAGTGGCACATTAGGAAGTGTGGTTTTGTTGGAGTAGGCGTGGTCTTGTTGGAAGAAGTGTGACCCTGTGGAGGAGGGCTTTGAGATCTCATAAACACTCAAGACACACCCAGTATCTCAGACCACTCCCTGTGGCCTGTGCAAGATGTAGCACTCTCAGGTCCCTCTCCAGCACCGTATCTGCCTGCATACCACCATCTTGCACCAGGATGATAATGACCTAAACCTCTGATGAACATAAGCCACCTCAATGAAATGTTTTTCCTTTATCAGAGTTGCCGTGGTCATGGCATCTCTTCACATCAATAGAAACCCTAACTAAGACATCTGGATAGGTTTTCCAAGATTGTGTTATTTTCAGGAGAATATAGAAAACATGGGGCAGACACTGACTCTTTGATGCTCATTTTATAGAAATGTCTCTCTGTTCCATTCCACAAGAGAACCTGTTGAAATGCTGGGGTTAAAACTCCAAGAGAAAGAGAAAGTTCAGGAGTTGAGTTCTTGACAGTAGGTACCCCAAGATACTACTGCAGCTTATTTCTTAGTAGCGTCTTCATCAGAGAACCCTTGGCAATAGGGAGATGTGTAAGGTAAAGAGGCCTGAGATCCAGAGAAAGTACCAATGATGCCATTGAAAGCAGCTCTGTTTAACCATGAATATTCACATGGGGGTACAATCAAATCAGACCTGCCCCCCCAACAAATTAAAGCGAATTTGTTTTTTTTTTTCTGAATTTAGAAATGGTTTGTTAAGGGTTGCTGAAGGTGTCAGCTTTCCACTAAAGTTTTTTGGTGGTTACCCCCAAAAAAATGAAGAATCCAACATTTTATATATATATATGCATATATTTTTTATATATTTACTTTCTCTTCTTTTCAAGCACCTTTTTGGTGTGCTGTTTGTGTGTATGCATGTTCACAGGTGTGTGGCTACACAAGTGTAAACAAGTGTGTGTGTGTGTGTGTGTGTGTGTGTGTGTGTGTGTAAGCTCAAGGTTGATAAAGGGGACCTTCCTCAATTGCTCTTCCATCTTATAGTTTTTGAGGCAAGGTCTCTCAACTCAATCCAGAGCTCTCCAACATGGCTGGTTTCACTAGCTTGCCTGCTCCAGGGATCCTTGGTGTGTACCTTCTAGGGCTGACATTATGGGTAGGCTGTAAGAACCATTAATATGGATTCTAAAGATCTAAGTTTGGGTTCTCTGGCTTGTGGAACAAGCACTTTTACTGCTAAGCCATTTCTCCAGCTGTATAACTGTATATTTTTAAGTAGCTTTGTACTCCTGCCATGACTGAGGTATGCACAGTTGTCCACCATGGTTAGGTTTTGCTTGCAGTAAGCTAAAATTCTTTTAATACTTTTAGTTGACTGACATCGATGCAGTTCAAGTATTTATAATAAGCAGATGGACTGTTCACAAAATTGCATCAATACGGAAAATTCTATTTTCATTTCCTGGACACTTTTTAATGTTGAGAGTAGAGAATATTGTTAGACATAATTGAAATCTCTGCCCAATTGTGTCATGGAATAATGAAAACCCTCTCATGCATCCAGACTTGGTAATATTTAATTTAAAATATTGTGATGATTCATTCATTTGGTTTTGTGCCTTCTAATTATCGTCAAACATTGCAACAAAAAGATGAATTTTCTGTGAAAATGAAACCTCAAATTCAATGAAAAATAAAGAGCCCAAATTCAAAGCATGAGGCCTTTGTTCATTGAAATTCCAGGTGAAATGAGGTTTTCCACAGAGCAACAAGGCTGTCCCAAAGACCCAGTGCCTATCACAGTGTTCTCCATATCACAGTGCCTATCAGTTTTTTCATACTCACTGAGGTGGTACAGGGCACCCGGGACACAGTGAGGTATTGAAGGAATGATGTGAATAAAAACCTACCAATCCTCTTGATGGTGGGACCTTGATCTCCTAGACAACATGTCTCTGGATCTGTCTATGAAAACATTTTGAGAGATGTTTAATTGAAATGGGAGGACTCATGTCCAGTGTGGGCATCACCATCCCATATGCTAGGGTCACAGACTGAGTGAAAAAGGAGAAAGCAACCACCAGTATGTATCTCTTTCTGCTTCTTGGCTGTGGATGCAATGTGACGAACCACTTCATGCTTCTGCAGCCACATCTTTCCCACTGGAGTGGACTAGATGCTCTCCAGCTTTTAGCTGAAATATAGCCAAGTTGAATTGTTTCTGTTCACTATTTTGACATAGCATCAACAAAAGTAACTAACGTTGATGATGAAGACTATAAGGACCCAAGGTGGCCATACTGAGATGTAAATATGGAGATGAAAGAGAAGAGCCCTGAGATCAGCTTCATCTTCCCCTTTCAGGGTACCAGCACCATGTCCCTTCTCTCAATATCACTTGCCCTGTGTACCTTCAGTGTCCAGACATGGGATGGAGACTTCAACAAGCTACCCCAGGAAATAACATTTATGGAAATAATTTTGAATGTTCCCTGGGAACATTCCAGAAACAGATTTTTTAGTATAGACAAGAATTAGCTACACTGAACTGATTGGGTTACCCAGGTTCTCATTGAGCTACAATAAATAGACTGAGAACTCAAAAATTAATTTCAGATAATTGTTATGGTTATGAAGGAAGTTAGTTGGGTTTGAGAGACAGTCTTGGCTGAGGTTACTTTAGACTTTGGTTTAAGTGTTTATTTCCAAAAAAAAAAAAAAGCAACTTAAGATTGACTGTGTAGAGGCTATTTATTCCATCAGAAGAAGCAGAATATTCCAGCAATGGGACTATGGTAGAAGCTGCTCATCTCATGGTGGTCAGGAAGCAGAGAGAGAAGGTGACAGGAAGGAAGGGCCATAGGACAAGATACACGCTTCAGAGGCCTGCCACCAACTTCCCACGGCCCCACTTGGAGGCACTCTAGCCAGCTCTAGCACATCTAGCATGGCAAACATGGCTCTGGCAGATGTCACCCCTTCCCCCCGCCCATTCCCTCTGCTTTGCTAAACTGTTAGATTACATTCCTAAAACTTGCCACCAAGGTCTGGTCCCTTATTTGGCCACTTCCTCCTCCTAAGGCTGACTACCAAGGTCTCGTTATCAAAGTATTGATGTCCAGCCATCAGAAGCTCCCTTTGGCTCAACTAATTAATATGCCCAATTAAAATTAAACACCTCATCCTAACATGAGGTTTCTCCCCTTTACATTTATAAACTGCCATTTTCCTATAAGCCATGTCTGTTTCCTCTCTATCCAAAGGTTGTTCTTTGTTCTACTCTGGGACAAACACTCCTCCCCCTTTTCCTTTGTTCCCTTCCCCTTCTCCCTAGACTCTATCTCCCGCCTTTGTTTCTTATTCTCTGTCCACCATCCTTCTAGGGCAAATCTCCTTTGAGCTGAAAACTTGGTCTTGGGGGTCCTGAGACAATACTTCTCTTTTCACCACTCTCTGACGTTTCTATCACCTCCCAATAATGTCTCAAACTATGAATCCATTCATAGATCAATCATTCATGAAACTGAAGCCTTTATGATACAACTGCCTCTCGGAAGTGCCATCTATGAATCCATTTGCTTTTGAGACCAAGCCCGCAATGTGTGAGCTTCTAAGAGTGACCTTCCTTTCTTTTATCCTTCTTTTCTTTCTTTCCTGTTTTTCTTATCTTATGTGCATATGTGTGCATGTTCTTGCGTGTACAGATATGCATGCATGTTTGTGCACATGTCTTATTGAAGCCAAAGGCTGACCTCAAGCATCTTTTGTAAACCCTCTCTACCTTATATAATTTATGAGACAAGGTCTCTCACTGAACTTGGAGATCAGTAATTTGATTAGACTGACAAGCAAGCGCCAGGAATCCTCCTGTTTCTCTCTGTCCCCAGGCACAGGCCTTTAATATTGATAGTGGATTTCCTGCATGGATGCTAGAGAGCAAACTCTGGTTCTCATGGTTGAGCATCCGGCACTTTTCAGACAGAGCCATCTCCCCAGTTCCTTGAAGGAGACATTTCATATCTATTGAGTGACAAAACTTTTCCTGGAGAGATACAACACACACATCTACTCATGCCAGATAGGGATCCCAAGACAGATCAAAGTATGGATATGGCCAAAATCCAAGTTGGTGAATCAATGAATTTTATTGGACTTGCAGGAATATAGGTGAGGGGTTATACTTACAGAGGCAGAAGACAGTTGCATCACCAAAGCCTACTCCAGTATAGGTGACAGCCCACCAAAGCTGGAAACCTGGAGCACACTGTACAACCTGCAGGCATTTCAACAGGCTAGAGAGAACATCCAACTGAATCAGTTGGTCTAAACCTTTTCCAGGTTGTTTCCATTTCTTCCAGGCCATGATCTCAGAGTCTTCCTTCCAGCTTGGCTTGTCTGAGAGTGACTCTCAGCGGTCTTTATTGTTTGTTCTCTGGTCAGTTTCGGGGACTTCCTGAAGATGTTTTGTGTTGTTTACCTTCTAGCTTAAGAAACTTCTCAGCAGGATGGAACGTTTCAATGTTTGAGGAAATGGCTACACAACAATATCCAAACCAGAACAGTACAATGGGCAAAAAGGATTAAAGGGCTTTGAGATAGTCTTTGTTAGAGGAAACCTTAGGGAAAACCTGTATCCAGGGTGTTATAGATCAGTAAACATGTAAATACCTTGATGAAATTAGGGGACTTTCCTCCAAATTAACCCTGAAGCACATTTGGGGGGATTCAAGACTGCCAAGGAACGCATGACAATCACAGCAGTACCTCATGCTAGACCTTACAAATGAATAAAAGGCAGCTCCAGTGCCCAAGACCACACCACACACAATGAAAAATCACAGTGTTCCCAGCTGTAGAATCTGGACAAAAGCATGCTCCTCCAATCCCCTTTTACAGTAGCACCTGTGATGGATCAGAACAATTAGCATCCATATGATGCCTGTTAGGGGCCATACAGCAAGCTGAAGGTTGTGCTTTGCTTTTTGTGAAAAGGGCTCCATCCCATGATTGCTTGTGATTTGCCATATTTATCATGAGTGCATCCTAATGCAATACCCTCCCTCAAGAACCTGGCTCTGATCATTTGTTTTATTTCAGGCAAATTATGAGCCGATGGTTGTGTCATTGAGTAACATTGAACTACTGAATGATTCCCACCCCATTTTTAGTGCATCCTGGTGGAACAATTAGTTTGACATTTGGGGTATTTTAAAACATCACTTGAGTGCTTTTTAATCCCCCTTTCATTAAGAGGAGAGCCAGCTTCATTTCAAGAGCCTTCACTATGGAACTCTGGGATGCGATTTAATAACATCGGCGTGTTTTCTCTGGATCGACGCTCCTCTTGTCTCTTGTTTATGACAAGTAACAGCAATTTTCTATTCATAAGATAATATAAAGTATCCTGAAAATAAATCAACTCATGTGGAGCCATTTAAAAATTATATGGTGAATAGAATAGGGGTTTTATAAATATTGAAAACTCATAAAGCTGGCTTAAAGAGGTACAGAAAGAAGGGCAGAAACTTGGGTGTGTAATAGACAAGGATAAAATTTAAGTAAAGTGAGAGTTCCCAGCCTTATAGTCCATCATCAAGGGAAGCCAGCACAGGAACAGGAAGTCGTGGAGGGATGCTGCTATGGGCTTGCTTCCCATGGTTTGCTCGGCCTGCTTTCTTATACAACCCAGAATCACCTGCCCAGCAGTGGCACCCCCCCCACAGTGATCTGGGCCCTCCCACACCAATCATCAATCATCAACCAATACTAAGCCTCATGGACTGGCTCACAGGCTAATCTGGCGGAGACAAGTCCTCAGTTAAGATTCTCTCTTCCCAGATGACTCTGGTTTGTGTCAGCTTGACAAAAAGCAACCAGCACACCTGTTTTTACCAACTCCCATACAGACTTTCCAGAACTTGGAAAAGTGTCAACTAAAGCTAAGGTTTTGGTTATGGACAACCACGGAAAGGCAGATGAAGTCAGCGACCATGGCTCCAGGGCAGCACCATGGACAGCTCATTGGTTTGCCATTTATGTCCTGTGGTTGAGGATCCAGGCTGATGTAAATCAAAAGTTATCACTATTGATAATTACTCTAGAAAAGCAAGCAAATCCCCACAAGTTATCACTATTGATAATTACTCTAGAAAAGCAAGCAAATCCCCACAACAAATGAAAAAAAAATCCTCCTGCTGTATGAAAGTGAACTTGAATTTAGGGTTATCCTATGAGTTACCAGGTTGCTTCTAGAGAACTGCTAGTTGTTCAAGGAATTAAAGTCAGACTTATCCGTATTCCCCAATAAAGCAGAGTAACTGATCATGGGGACATAATTTCTCCATGCCTGAGATCTTGACAATTCTGGGTCTAGAAAAACTAGATCTCTGTTTTGGATAACTTCCTTCTGAAGCTCGGTCTCTTTCCCTCCTCCAGGGATGGGGTGTAATCCAGGAGCCCGCCTGTGGAAATGTTACTGACTTAGAACCATTATGCATCCCTATGGTTACCATGGGATGTTGCATGAATGTATCAAGTAGAATTGGAATCGGCACAATGAACATGTCTACCCCCTTAAACATTGCTTGTTGCCTTGATGTGAGAACATTTAAGACCCCACTTCCCAGCAGTAAGAAATATGTGATTCACTGTTGCTAGCTACAGTTATTCATCTGTGTAATATAATCTTAGAAATGATTTCTTCTATCTAAACATACCTTTGTACTCATGGACCAAATTCTTCTCATCTTTCTCTCCCACTTTTTCTTCCTATCTTCCTAAACTCTATACATAAGTTGTATTTATTTGTTTGTTTGTTTGTTTATTTATCTGTCTATTTATTTATTTATATTTCACTTGTGAGTGTTTGTCTTTTATTGGCGGGGGGGGAGTCTGGTTAATTTAACTTAACATAATTGATGTGGGGAAAATGAGAGGCTGGTTGTGGTAAATATCTTGGTCTAGACTGACTTGAAAATAACTGAATACTGTCTACTTGAGGCAGGGAAACAGTTGAGAGAGAGGCACGGAAGCCCCTCCCCCCTGCAAAGGCTTTGAAATTAGCATATGGAAAATAAATTGGCAAAGAGGAAAGCTGGGCAAGATCTCCCCCATACCACGCACAAGAGTGAGTGATGGGGACAGGGATCCCGCACAGCACAGGTGCAGAGGCATTCCAAGGTATGGAAATAATCTACACATTCTAGTTTGGTTTCTGTTTGGGGAATAAACACCATGATAAAAAGCAACTTAGGGAGGAAAGGGTTTATTTAATCTTACACCCCTCAGGTCACATTCTATCACTGAGGGAAGCCAGGGCAGGAATCCGGAGGCAAGAACTGAAGCAGAAGCCATGGAGGAGTACTGCTTACTAGCCTGCTCAGTCTGCTTTCTTAAAGCATCTGCCTAGGGGTGACACCACCCATGGTGGGCTGGGTATCCCACATCAATCATTAATCAAGAAAATGCCCCCACAGACTTGTCTGCAAGCCAGTGTGCTGGAGGCAGAGGTTTCCTGTCCAGATATGTCTAAGTTTGTGTCTAGTTGACATAAACCAACCCCACACTATGGCTCAGTATACTACTAAAACACCTGCCCTAGGTGGATATTTAAGATGCTTATGAGACCTGTGATACATGAAATTGTATACAGCACTACCTGTATCAGATAGAGGATGTGCAAGAAAAAAAAAAACTTGTGCTATTCAAATCATCGCAAAGCCTGCATTCTATGACCTCAAAACCCTAACTCTTTGGACTGTTTGAGATACGGAACTCTCTTTGCTTTGACATCCTTCCTTTTAAAGGATGGGTGGCCTTTCTTAATAAATTCTTCCACTTTACTATATACTATCTGTGTGACTCCATTTAATTCCTTGTTTTGGATACAAGAGCCTGGGCATCAGCTGATAGTGCCCATTGAATCTTAATATCTCCAGATGGAGTTAAAGAATGAGGGTCCCTGAGCATCTTGTGAGTTTCCAGGGATTTGAGGAAAGGTGGAGGTGGTATCTGTGTGCCGATGAAATGGCATTTAGGGCACAGAACAGACCTTTTAAAGAGCACCTATGAGAAAGGTCACTGATGGCCCAGGCTCTTCCATGCTGACTCTAGCCAGCAAGTCAAGATGGGAATTCTGTTTCCGTAACTTGATGTTTAGAAATGCTTTTCCATTATATCCCTTGTTTAAGCCTTAATGGAATTTTCTGTAGCCGAATAAAAGCAACCTCTGCCTTTTGTTTTATCTTCTGGACTACAAGCACAGTTGCTGGGGTGTGTGCTTTCTTAGCCTAATTAATTTAGCTCGGGGCTTTTATATTCTAATTAGGTTGGCGACGTTCATAAATATTCATCAAATACAAGTTTCCAAGGCAGTCAAGCTGGGGGTCAGGAGGGAAAGATATGGGTGGTTTCCTTTCCATGCATCAAGCTTACTGTCATGCATGCCTAAAAGGTTCTCTGCAACTGGGACTCTGGTGCTCATCTGTTGAAATGTATTTGCTGTGGGTTTATTGAGGGCTGACAGGTATGAGGAGTGTGGCTCGGACTGGTGTAGTCAGTTTCAGAGGTCTACTTGACACCAACCTAGAGTCACCTGGGAAGAGGGAAACCCAGTTGAAGAATTGCCCAGATCAGATTGACCTGTGGCATCTATGAAACTTTTTTTTAGTTGCTAATTAAAAGCCCAGCTTTCCTGGTACTATCCTTAGGCAGGCGGGCCTGGGTTGTATAAGAACGATATCTGAGGAAGCCATGGAGAGCAAGCAGCATTACTTTATTAGTCTCTGCTTAAGTTCCCACCTCTAGGCTCCTGCCTTGGGCTCTTACTTTAGCTTCCCTACATGAAGGACTTCTATAAGGCAAAATAAACCTTTTCTCCCCCACATTGATTTGGGCTGTGGTATTTATTACAGCTACAGAAAAGCAAACTAAAACAGGATGGGAGGATTCAGATTGGGCATGGCACATCTTTCTGCTGTGAAGGGTATCTTTATGCCCATCCACCCACCAATCTGTGGCCCAGCTAGGCACACCCACGTCACTTCATTGATCTTTCTCTGCCAACATCAGCTGTATTACTTTTCTGGGAAGATGTAAGCAAACATCCATTCACCCAGATGAGGCAGCATTGATAGACCAGGGATTTGGCCCAAGTCCAACTTGGCGAGCCAATGAGGCCACTGAGCTCATTTACAGGTGCATGGATGGGAGGATGCTCACAGGACCACGGACACTGTAACAGCTGCATCCGCACTAGATCCCACCCAACATGAATAGAAGGTTGCAGAAGCTTCATCATGGGGTTCTCCCTTCAGTTAGCCTTTGTTCTAACTCAGTTTCAGTTGCCATTATAAAACAGTCTGACCAAAAAGCAACTTGAAGGAGGGAGTATTTATTTCAGCATACAGGTTATAAGCCACTATTTTGGTAAGTCAATGCAGAGACTGGAGTAGGAAGTCAAAGTTGGGCCTGCTTACTATTCCACGGCAGGGAATTTACTTCATAGCCAAAGAGGAACAGAGGATTATGCTGCTTCCTACCTGATTCATAGGCATGCATGCAGTGTGAATCTATTTAGTCTTATCAAACAAACAAACAAACAAACAAACAAAACAGGTGTTAGATATCGGGGTAATAATCTGAAAGATCATAGAAGCAAAGGAGCAGCTACTAATGACTTCTTACCTCTCTGGATCTTCAGACCAAAAGGAGGATGAGATCATGTCTCCACCTGCCTTATACTCTTGTCTCCACCTCCTGATTGTGCTAGGATTAAAGACATGAGCCTCCCAAGTGCTGGGATTAAAGATGTGAGCCACCACCACCTGGCCTCTAGTGGCTAGCTCCACCCTCTGATTGCCAGGGGAGCTTTATTTGTCAGAACACAAACAAAATATCACACAACAGCCAACTTATACTCAGGTGGCTTATTCATATAGTTCAGAACTATCTGCCTAGGAAGGTGCTGCCCACAGTAGTTGATTCTTCTTATATCAATTGAGACTCCCTCCTCCCCCCAAACAGGCCAACCTGATGTAGATAGCTCTTCTCAGATGACTATAGGCTAGGTCAAGTAGATAGTTAAAGTCATCTAGGAAGCCTTACACTCCTGATGTACTCTATCAGCTCCCAGGTCCACATGTAGCTGGGAGGCAAAAGAGAGTGGTGAATGGAATCAGAGGTGAGGGTCTGATGCTATACCCTGCTCTTTCATGTTGACAGCTCTGTTATCATTACCATGCACTTGCCTATCACCTTACTGTTGCTTATTTGGTTACTATGTCTACAGGGCCAAGGGTTTTTCTGCTCCATGATGTGATAGGATGGCCATTATGTCTGGAGTAAAAAGCTGTACTGCGATAGCATTTGTGTATCTGAAATTTACACACTCATTATGAAATGCATATACACGCATGCACACATACTATAAAGGTAGATAGATATAGCATGTGGACAGTACTGTGGAGTAATCCTTCTGTACACTATATGTCACTATGATTGGTTTAATAAACAAGCTGACTGGCCAATAGCTGAAGAGGATAATGTTAGGTGGGAAAGCCAAGCTGAGAATGATGGAATACAGAAGGGCAGAGTTGGAGGAGTTGCCAGTCAGATGCACAGGGAGAAGGATGTATACAAAATGAGGTAACAAGCCATGAGCCTTGTGGCAGCACATAGATTAATAGAAATGGGTTAATTTAAGTTTTAAGATCTAGTTAAAAACAAGCCTGAGCTATTGCCTGAGCATTTATAACTAACCTAATCCTCAATGTGTTTATTTGAGAGGGGCTGCAGGACAGGAAAACTCCATCTACAGTTAAGCATACATTTTAATACAGATGTAAGATCATAGAGGTTGAATGTATAGATAGTGAGAGGTAAAAGCTCCAAAATTAGTTAAGAGGACATTAGTTAAGATGAGGTGACTGCAGTAATATACTTAACTATTCTTTTGTCTGTTTATCCACTTTTTAAAGTAAGAATGTAACTGGCTATATTATGTGCAAATATTTCCCAGTATCTCTATGGCTTGTAACACAACAGGTTTATTCTGACATTGCTAACCTTGTCAACTTGACTAGACTGGGAAACCACTAGAACAGTGGTTCTCAACCTTTCTAATGCTGCCACCCTTTAATACAGTTCCTCATGCTATGGTGATCCCCAACCATAAAATTATTCCCGGCTACTTCGTAACTGTAATTGTGCTATTGCTAGGAATCATAATGTAAATAACTGATATGCAGGATATGTAATATGTGACTCTTGTAAAAGAGTCATTTGGCTCTCATAGGGGTGGTGACCCACAGGGTGAGAACCACTGCACTAGGTTAGTGAAGCATACTGTTGGGGGTGTGAGTTAGGGTGACTCCAGGGAGCTAATGCTAATAATTAATCTAACTAGCACACAAGTCCCTTTATAGATTCATAAGTTGGTAACAGTCTTAGAATGTGGGGACAAGTTGGATAAAGTATGGTCTTTAGAAGGGTGTCCTTGGGGACTTAATCTTGTCTGACTCAGCTCCTTTACCCAGATTCCTGGTCACCATGGTATGAGCCCTTCCGTGCATGATGTCTGAAGTAAAACAATGAGCTCTGATAAACTCCTAACATAGCTCTTCTCGAGTACCTGATCACAGTACTGAAAAGCTCTAAGACATTTGCCAGAATTTCTTCTCTGGGACTGAGGGTCACAGGCCAGCCATTGGCTGGATTCTGTGGGAGCTGTTCAGATGGAAGAGGAGACGAAGAAATAATTGCTTTAACTCTTCAAGATTTCCCATGGAAGTGACACCAGGCCCAGAGGTTCTGATTTTATTGACAGAAGCATGCACACTTGAGATTGGGGAGGCCAGAGTGTGTAGCTATCACATAGGGAAGTGCAGGGTGAGGACAGAGAGAGCAGGAATGGGCTAGCCTGAAAGAGCTAAGTTAGCAAATCATTCTCAAATAAATGTCTGTTGCTGTGAAAATGAAGGGAAAACCTGAAGAGGGTTATTAGCAGAAAGATGAGCATTGTCCTTATCAGTTTCCTGTGACAAGGGGTCAGACAGACTAGAGAGATTCTTATTAAAGAGTCCAGTTAAGGGATGAAATGCAACAGACAGAATCAATACTTGTGGACTTGAAATGGGAGATAAAGAGAAGATGAAAGGAAGGGATGGAAGGAGAGAAGCAGGAGAAAAGAGTATTAGTGTTGATAAAATTAAAATGCATCATATTTTGAGGTTTTCTGCACAATCTTTTTTTTATTTTGTTTTTTTGAGAGGGTTTCTCTGTGTAGCCTTGGCTGTTCTGGAACTCACTCTGTAGACCAGGCTGGCCTCAAACTCACAGAGATCTGCTTCCCTCTGCCTCTTGAGTGCTAAGATTAAAGGCATGTGCCACCACTGCCTGGCTCTGCACAATCTTTTAATTTGTTTAAAAACATGTATATGTATGAGTGTTTCATTCAGTGCGAGTATGTGATTGTGTGCATGCAGAGGCCAGCAGAGAGCATAGGATCCCCAGGAGCTGAGGTTATGGGCAGTTGGGATGTGGATACTGTTGAACCCTCTCTCCAACCTGGACAGTACAATCTTTGAGGATTAATCTTGATTGTGATCTTGATCAGACTATAGAGTCACAAAGGAGATGAATCTCTGGGTTAGACTAAAAAGGGAAAACCTACCTTGGGTATTAATGACACCAGCCCATGTGCTCAGACCCTAGAATTAATCAAAAGGAGAAAGAGAGCTAAGCACCAGCATTCACCTCTTTCTGCTTCCTGGCTGTGGATGCCATGTGACTAGCTGCCTCATGTTCCTACCGCCATGACTTTCCCCACCATGATGGACTGTCCAACTAATCAAACATGAGACAGAATAAACCTTCCCTTCCTGAAGTCACTTTTGTTAGGTATTTTGTCATGGCAACATGAAAAGTAATTATTAAATAAAAATCCATTAACCAATATTTTGTTCTTTGGTGATGATCTGCGGAAAACTCAAGTTCCTAGTCTCATTTTCTAAAATGATTCCTCATTGAAGGAGGCATCTCATTTCCCTTTGCCTTCTCATGGAACCTTTAGCTAATCCTACCTCCTCTGGGATCCCTAAAGCACCCGGTAGGAGAGCTGCATCATTAGGTCTTTACAAGCTGCTCAGTTTTGTCTTCTGGCATACAACAGCAGAGACAGTAGAGCTCCACTCCCATCTTATGCCTAGCTTTTTTAAGATGAGGACAATGAAGTATGTTCCAGCTTCATATTGGCTCTTAGGAATACATTCCCTGTGGTCATGAGTAAACACATGCAGAACAGACCTTGGGCAGTGATCAGCAAGTTCGGTATGTCTGGAGAACCACTTGTTTTACTAATCAAGGGAGACTGAGCCTCTTCTGTTGTGGACTGAGTGGAAAAGATAATTACAACACAACCCGGGCACAAGTTCAGGGAGAAATCTGACTTCAATTAATCTGACTTCTCCAGTGGTACTTGCTCACCTGGGCAGATAACAATATCGCAGGTGAATTCCAACCGATGCTAAACACCATACATGAATGGTTGTCTTTATTCTTCCAAACACTGGAGGATTCCTTGAGAAATGCCACAGAGGAGAGCAAAGTCGTCATTTAAAGTTTAGGCATTTTGATTGATTCCACAATGAATTCGGAGCAACAGAACAAAGCAGGTCTGGGTTACTGAACAAACAATTTCATTTCGATCTTGAATGTGCACACTGCTGTTCATGCTGTCAGATGGGCTGTTTCACTCAAGACACTGGCTACTTGCACAGAACTCACTGTGCATAGGAGTTATAAAGATTTCTTCATCTACATGTAGTTCCCATCATATGGATGTCAGTATTATTTCGCGTGGGCTTTTATGAATGCTGGAAGCAGATTTCACAGCACAATGTGTGTTTTTTTTTATCCCTCCTACACTGTTGGATATCTGAATGGCTGTTATGGGGTAAGTTTGAAGCATCCCACTCACTCATGTTTGGATGTTTAGTCTCTGCTTGGGAAGCTGTTTCGAAGGCTGTGGCACCTTCAAGGAACTGAGCTTGGTTGGTAGGAGTATTTGTGCTGAGTCCAACATGGCTTGACTTGCTTTCTATGTTTCCAGGTCAGGCGCTGTATGAACAAGCTACCACTCCTTAGTCGTGCCACCAAAGAGGGAGCTGTCCCGCCATCCTTCCCTGTTATGAAGGGTTGAAATCTCTGGGAAATCAAGCCCAAATCAATATTCCCTTCTCTATGTTGTTTCTGCCAGATATCTGCTCACAGCAATGCCAAGGTAACTAACACCATGCATGTTGCATATATGTTCTCCTGTTGACTGAAGAGTGGATAGGCAGTTCAGCATGGTCAGAAGGGAAAAAAATGGAAAGAAAATGAGAAAATAAAATGGGTCAGAAAACAGGCTATGGGATGGACAGCTTACAAATTAATCTTTCTGACATTGCCCAACTATTCAAAAAGGCCAGTTAAAATTCAAGAAATATTCTGTATGAGTGCTGTGTAACAAATAGCCCTAGCATTCAGTGGATAGCAGTACTTATTTACCATTGTACACAAGACTGGGAGCCAAGTAGGCACTCGCTGTTTTTGCATAGAACTGAACTGGGTTTGGTTCCCAGCACCCACATTAGGTGGCTCACAAATGCCTATAATTCTAGCTCCAAGGGATCTGGTGCCCTCTTCTGGCCTCCATGGGCACTGCATTCACATGTACATACACATAGAGGTACATACAAACAAAACTAAAACAAATCTCTATTACATTTTAAAAACCAAGGACTTTTTTTCTGTGCTGGTCATCATTGATTTGGTGAAGGACCTTGCACATAGTAGACATTCAATAAAAATTTTAAAAGCTTGTTTCACTGAGTCATATAAGTTCTGCTCATCTGATGCATGCCTAAGTGTATAATGTAATAATGATTGCCATTGGTGCTGTATTCATTGTATCCACAATAGCTTTCAGCTAAGTTTTTGAGCACATATCTACTCTTCATTTTATAAAAAGCCTGGGTTAACTTTCCAACTGAATTCTAAATAAATAGTTTGCCTATCTACTCTTGGTTTTATAAAAAGCCTGGGTTAACTTTCCCACTGAATTCTAAATAAATAGTTTACATTTTCTGGGAGTGGAGAAGCATTTGACAGACTTGAACTTCGGAAACACTTCTTCTATCTGTCATGTACAGAATCCAACCTTGCAGACCCTCAGATGGAAAGTGTGGAGCAGCAAGCCACTAAATTCATGGTGTGTGTAATAGGATGAGTGTTTGGACTGAGTAATTTGATTTCTAAACAGGCACTTATTTCGTGTCTCCTTGAATCAAATCATTCATGGAGAATGGAGAACACGTTGTTAAATAAACAGGTTGTGATGATGGCCAGTAGACACATAGTGATTTTCTTGTTCACATTTGGCTAGGGGAATGCTTGCAGAAATTACACCTTCTGCAAAGACTTGTGATTATTACAATTAGGAGAAAGGGTGTGTGGGTGCCAATGCTGATGCAAAACCATAGTTCTCTCACCTTAAAGGGGATTAGAGATAGTTTATTCTGGAGTCAAATATGAGTGAAAATTACCTGGGAACATAGATTGAGGTTATCAGAAACTCTGTGTTCCAATGTGGAAGTAGTATCGTGAGGTTTTATGGAAACAGAACAAAGAAAGTTATGGAGATGCTGTTCAAATACATTGGTGGAAACATTGGAGAGGTTGCTACAACCAAGAAGAAAACTATCAGCTATAGGCCTCAGATGTTGTCTGATGACTTTCTTAGCTTTGGGATTAATGAAAGGTAGTGGCCTGATACATTAGTACATTCCAAAAGGTTTTTATCTGTGAGGCACAGGACATTAGGTCAAATTAGACATTGGTCTAAAACTAGCCCGAGATAAATTGTAATTAGACTCTGGACTTACAACTTTCCCACCTCTCCTCATCACTGCATTTCTGGTCAGCCAACCAGCTTTCACAGACCCAGTTTCTTTCAGGGAATTCTCATTCACATTTTGGAAGGATGTATAACACTGATTCAGGGTAGGAGCGAACCATGAAGTTGTAGATGCTACATTGGATGAGGTGATGACAGCTAGAATTTGCTGTTGCTCTACTGCACAATGAGGGAGGTGACAGATGAGTTCAGGATGCTGTCAGTCAGAGAAGCTCCATCCATTAGCAAGCTGCCTTAGCCTGATGTAGGCTTTTTGCCTTCCACTCTGCAAGGTGCATGTGCACGCTTTAAAATGTATTTATTTCTATTTTTTATATATGAGTACACGCTTGCATGCAAATAGTGTACCACATATGTACAGTGACCACGGAGACCATGAGTGGGCATGGATCCCCTGGAATTGGAGTTAGATGGTTGTGAGCCATCAAGTGAGAACCTAACCCAGGTCCTCTGAAAGAGCAGCCAGGGCTCTTAACCACTGAGCCATCTCTCCAGCCCCAATATGAATTCTTCATACCTAGGAGTTTTACCCCTATGGTAGAAAACGTCTATGCAGACCAAAAGAAATTCAAATTCTGCTCTCTCTTTCAGCCCCAAGTTGTGTTTATCACGATGGTACACAGATCAAATGTAGCCAGACCTTCTCACTGGATTACAGAATCACTGGGCACAACCACAGATATTTGGGAGTGTTGACACTTCAGGGAAACTCCAAGGTGTACAAAACTCATTTAGGTGGAGAATGAAGAGTTATGATGCGTCTCCCTGAGCCAGACAGAAAGAAAATAGGAAGGGAAAAGAGCTCTTGCCGTGGGTCTGGTCTAAGTCTCTTGCCAGCTGAGAAGCAGGGGTTTCAGCACAGTTGGGGCTGGAGAGGTGACTCAGTGGGTGAGAACTCCTACTGTACAGGCATGAGGACCTGAGTTCAAAGTACATGGGGAAAGCAATGTGTGGCCCAGTGCTGTGAGGCCTGGAGATAGGAAGGTCGTTGGGATTTTCTGGTTGCCACCCTGTCTCAAGTTTCATTGAGAGACCCTGTCTGGGGACATAAATGAAGAGTGGTAGAGCAGAACACCTGATATCCTCTCTGGCTCCACACATGCATGCATGGTTGTGTGCACCTGTATGTGTACATATACTGTACATACATACACTTCACACACACACACACGCTAATCTTAACACAATTAACATTTGCCTTGAAGGTTGCTGACATAGTGACAATATTCTTTTCGTACATAGATATTTTTTGTAATTGCCTTTTTATTTATTTATTTATTTAAAATTTTAAAATTCTACTTATCTTTTTTTCATTTACTTTACATACCAACCAGTTTCCCCTTCCTCATTTCCTCCCTTTCCCTCCCCATGACTCCCATCTACCCCCTCCCCATCTACTCCTCCTCCATCTCCATTCAGAAAGGGGCAGGCCTCCCATGGGCTTGAACAAAACATGGCACATCAAGCTGAGGAAGGACCAAGCTCCTCCCCCTGCATAAAGACTGGGCAAGGTGACCCAGCATACAGAACAGGTTTCCAAAAGCCATCTAAGCACCAGAGAGGGGTCCTGATCTCACTGCTAGGAGCCTTAAAAACAGACCAAACTACACAACTGTCACACACATGCAGAGGGCCTAGGTTGATCTCATGCAGGCTCCCTAACTGTTGGTCCGGAGTTCATGTCCTCCACGAGCTCAGGCTAGCTGTCTCTGTGGGTTCCTCCATCATGACCTTGACTCCCCCCTCACCCCCGACTCATACAATCCCTCCTCCCTTTCTTCAGAAGGACTCCCAGAAATCCACAAAGATGACCCCAGCTAAGACTCCTAGCAATAATGGAGAGGGTGCCTGAACTGACCATCTACTGTAATCAGATTGGTAAAGACCCTAATTGTCATCAGAGAGCCTTTACCCAGTAACTGATGGAAGCAGATGCAGAGATCCACAGCCAAGCACTGGGACAAGCTCCGGGAGTCCTCATACATACAGATATTTAATGTTAAAACAGCAGTGACAGAGGAGTGAGGCCTGACTGTGTATGGCTTTGGGTAGAGCCTCGTACATTTTCTGCAAGTCTCAGATAAGACTGCTATCTTTGTTTATTGTGAAAATGTCTTACCTTCCAGCATCCCTGTGTTCTACAGCTTTACATTATCAATTGTTCTTCTGTCAGGTGTGCCTCGAGGAACCATTCTGTGACCCCATTTAGGTTCCTTTGCAACACTTTGAAGGTAATAGCTTCAAACCCTGCTAAAATGTTATTTACAGCTGTTGTAAAGACTTCAGGATGGGATCATGGCTACTCCACAGCCTGCAGGGTCTTTCCAAGCTCTTGCTTTGCCCATTTATTTCTCCATACTCATCTTGAAACTCTGACTCTCTGACCCCATTGGCCCCTGACCTTGGTACATGGATTCTTTGGGAATAGCATACTTCCTGCTTGTGATACATATTGATTAGGGGGATGCCACTGGAAAGCACAGCATGCGAGATCCGAGTAAATCCTGCTCAGAGGATCCCATAAGCATCAGAACAGATGGCTGCTTCTTTGGTAGAAGCCAGACATTATTGGCTTATGTTTAAGAGATTGAGCATGAAATGCTGCTAATCTTCCAACGTTAAGAGTCATATGCAGTATGATGGGATGTGCAGGGGCTGAGAGTCTTTGTGGACTGAAATTGTGGATAGAAGAAACTAGATTTAATTCTCTAGTTCCCCATCCAAATTTAGATATAAACAGTTACTAAATGGTAAGATGACTGATTTACTAATGTTCTCTCTCTCTCTCTCTCTCTCTCTCTCTCTCTCTCTCTCTCTCTCTCTCTCTCATACACATACACATACACATACATATACACATACACATACATGGAGGTGAATCCGAATTAGTTGAATTTATAGATGATGAAACTAAAGGGAATATCTTAAGTGAGACCACTGTCTACAAAGCATCTTTAACACATGGTTTTCAGTTTCTTTCAGTATATTTAATTGTTACTTCTGATAAAATTTCCCATCTTGTCTAAATTCAGCCAGGCTTCTCTGATCTTCTCCATGAGGCCCAAGAGAATCATAGGCTTTTTTTTTTTAAAAAAAATAACAAATGGTTTGTCCATCCTCACACTTGACACTAGAATAAATTCTACAAAGCTCCCCAACCCCTTAGGTTTCTCAAAGATTATGTTCAACTCTGCTTTGTTTTGTTTCCCCAGCCAAGTTCTGCAGTCAACCTCTGCCACCCTCTTTCTTTGAGCATTTGATCTAGAAAGCCTGACATTTTCTGATCAACTTCTTCTCTACCTCTTCTAAAAGGGAGACTCTCCCTGTCTTCCCCTAGATCTACAGCCTGGGAATGTCTTCACAGAAGACTTGGAACCTTCCTCTTCAGCAGCCATCAAGATGGATGTCCCTTCCCAGTCCCGGCAGCAGAGAAGGGGCCCGCTTTAAATAAGACCCAATTAGCAAACGCAGGTGCCCTAATTACACTGAGCACTCCCTCCACGTGCCTCCTATTTTTGTTTTGTACACCCCAGCATGTGCATGCCTCCTGCCTTTAATTTGATGGAGTTGAACATAGTTTATATTTAAAGTCGTCTCTTCTACTGCAGCTGTCTAGATAATTTTTTTTAACCGTTTTCATAGGTGCTTCTGGCAACTGGCACATAGCAGGAAGTCAAATAAAAACGAAATAAACTCAATGGTATTTTTGGAGGTTTTATGTTTTGTCTCATAATGCTTTGTCTGGGCTCCCTGCTCTCTATAGACCTTTTGCTTATACATTATGGTTTCCGATTTTGTTTTTAGGGGATTTCTGTGCACGCCAATGTGTGTCTTTCTGCGTCTATATGTATGTCTTGAGCTTTTTCTTTGACTCTTTGTTTTTCTGTTTCTTTGTTTTGTCCTCTTCTGGTTTGTTTGTCTTTATTTTATCTTATTGTATTATTATCATTTTTTCTTTTTCTTTCTCTCTCTCTCCCTCTTTAGATGCCTTTCTGTTTTCCAATGAGAGAGAGGAGGAAAGAATGTGGATTTTGGTGGGTGGGGATATGGGGAGAATCTGGAAGGAGCTGGAGTGGGTCAACCATCATCAGAATATATTGTATGAAAAACTCTATCTTAAAAAAAAAAACAACCACAACATAAATAAATAATACCCATCATTTCACAATAAAAAATAAATAAAGCAAAACACCTTGCTAAATGCTGACTTGTTAGAGGAAATAACCTGGCTTCCTCTTTTGAAATAGTAATGTTGTTTAATAAGCAGCAGAGTGTGGAAATGGCTGCAGAGGCCTTGGTGGTAGTTCAGGGTCTATCCCTGTCAGAACGTCTGGAGCCCATGGTTTTTCTCTGGGTCTTAATCCCCAGAATGAAATGAAGGATCTTCTCTAGTCTGCTCAGTGAGGCTTAGGGATGTACGCCTGCCCTTCCAGGTGGAGGCTGCTATCCCTTTAAGAGAGTGTTAACACACTCAGGGTTCAGAGCGCTGCTGCTCAGGCAGACATCTGAGTTCTGCTCCCAGCATCCACATAGAGTGCTCACATGGGCTGTATGGTAACTCCAGCTCCAGGGATCTGACCCCTCTGGTTTCCTCAGACACCTGCACTCACATACACAGACACATACATGGACATAATTAAAAATAATAAAAATAAACCTTAAAAAGAGAGTGTATCAACACACCTTAAAAATCCTTTTTATTTTAGGCTAAAGTCTTTGGGAAAACTTACCAGGCTCTAACCGAGGTCCCTTGGTCTCTCTGACTTGCTATTTTAGGTGACCCAGAGAGTACTTGATTCACTATAATACTAAACAGAGCATGCCCAGAAGCATTAATGTCTGCCATCTTGTGTTTAATCAACATATATTTTATGACTTTAAACTGGATATGACTGCTGTTGTTTGACTGTTGTTCTTTTGGGGAGCCCACCACCCAGTTCCCAAATCAATCACACATGGAGGCTTATTCTTAATTATAAATGCCTGGCCTTAGGTTGGCTTGTTTCTTGCCAGCTTTTCTTAACTTTAAATTATCCTGTCTGCCTTTTGCCTCTGGGCTTTTTCCCTTTCTCTATGTCTGTATACCTTTCTTTCTTACTCCGTTGCTGGTTGTGTAGCTGTGGCTGGCCCCTGGGTGGCTAGCTTCCTTCACTTGATCCTAGATCTCTCCTCTTCCAGAATTCTCCTTCTATTAATTCTCTCTGCCTGCCAGCCCCACCTATCCTTTCTCCTGCCTCACCGTTGGCCATTCAGCTCTTTATTAGACCATCAGGTGTTTTAGGCAGGCACAATAACACAGCTTCGCAGAGTTAAACAAATGCAACATAAACAAAAGTAACACACCTTGAAATAATATTCCCCAACACATGCCCAGGACTGTGTTAGTCATCTTGTAATTTTTAAAGCATATGATTAATGATATTAAACTGAGCAGGCTCAGGAATGTATGCTTTAATCTAGACATGCTCACATGGTTGCCTGCCCCTCCCCATGATTATCTATTTGAGTGTGTATTGTCTATCTGAATAAAGCCTCCTGTGCTTCCTCTGTGTAAGGTGAAAATAACTTGAAAAACATCATCTATGCTCTTACTTGCTACAAGTGATGAGTGGATCTCCATTCTTTGGTGTTCTGGTTGTGTTCTTTGACTTCACACTCATTAAAGCGACAGACCAAATGGCTGGTGACGTCATAGACCCTAGAGGGGGACCTGCTGGTGTTGTTTCACTAAATTGTCATGTTGTCCAATTGCCTTCTAAATATTTATGTCTATACCCTTATATTTCTGCTTCTCTCAGTCTTATCAAGAGAAGCTTCTTGTTGCAGTGGGTAGTGGTTAATGCAGAGACACAGTACTACTCAAAGTGCTGAGAACAGACCATCGAGTGCTCAGCCACAGGCGGGTAATAAACCTCCCTCATCCAAGGCTCAGAGAACATCATGGAAGAGGGAACAGAAGGAACATAAGAGCTGAATGATGATGATGAGAGCGTTGAAATTCTGGCCTCTGTACAAGACATGTCGGCTGTGCGTATTAACACACAGTAGCGGCGGTTGCCTGCACAAGAACTAGCCCCGAAGAGGTGTCATGGATGAGGAGGGACTCCTGAGGCCCCACCCTTCAGCAGAGGAGCTACTCTGGTAGTGAATAGGTGCTAAGGGAGAGAAAACGGTTTTTCTTGTGAGATGCGGCCCCTGGTAGGTTGGTTGTCCATTTCCCAGTCAATGGCCCCAATTCTTATGGTCAGCACTAACCAGACTCCATGGGCTGTTATTGATATCAAAAGAGGACACGAAGTAAGGAGGGAAACTGATTGATGGGTACCAAAAGAAGTTCCAGGGAGCTAGTGTGCATTGTATGGTATATGTAATTTTCATAGAATAAATATAACATATGATTTCAATAAAGAAAATAAAAGAAGAAAGCCCATTGTGTTCCATCGCTTTTCCAGAAGGATTCTTCAGCATCGCTTCCAGCTATGGAATTCTGCGATTTTTATGGGACACAATGTTCCTGACACTGAGATCAGTCATCACTTGCTTTGTTCTCACAAAACAAACCCGTGACTGTCTCCATGTTGGACCCACAGTTGATACTTGGTTCTGCATGGCAAGTAAGCCTCCATTGCCCACTATGAACCCTTCTGTTTCCTCTCCCATTACACATTAAATTCTAAGTATTTCTTGGCCTCAGAGTGTTTTGATGAATTAACTCCTCTGCCTTTTGTCAACCCTGCTTTCACAGCGAGTTGCAGAGAAGTGTGATGTGAAGCAGATATGTCGCTGAGTTGAGAACATATTCTCAAGGATAAAGACAACTGTATTAAACGTGAAGGACATTTATTCTTTCTCGTTTCTGGAAAAATTGTATGACAGTAATGTATTAAATATGGGCAATTTAGAGCAAAGAAAACATGCTATTCTCCCTTTGCTCACTCTTAGCAGCAGTCATTTTGCATCTAATTCTCAGAATTGTTTTGAGAAGTGGTGCAGGAACAATGGCAGAATTAGCGGATATGGCAGTTAAGGTTCTTCCTCATAACGGAATTGGAGGGGAGTAAGATGTGAGGACAGTGGAGATGAGGAATGAGATGGAGGGTTACCATGCCCCCGTTTTCATTTCGAAAGTCTCTTGAGTATTCCCTCACCCTCGGGACAATTTCCTGGGATATGATGTCTTTTAAAACCTCAGAGAGTGGGTTGGCAAGATGCCCAGCCTGCCAAGCTGCTTCTCTCAAGATTGACAACCTGAGTTCGACCCCCAGGTCAAAGAAGAGAACCCGTTCTAGCAGCTTGTCCTCTGACAAGCATGTGTACCCACACATACACATTTAAAAAAAATAAACGTAAAAATATTAAATCTAAGTAGATGAGGCTTCATATTCTTTCACATAGGTTTGTAATATTACATTTATGAAAAATACCTCTAAGACAATTGTTTAAAACACCTTCTAAATTTTAGATGAATAACTCATATATTCTAAATCTTGACATCAAACATTATTACTATCTAGATTTACTTCCATATAAATATGGAAAATAAGTTACCTATTTTTTACTTCTGTTCTTGTGATTCAGTTCTCCTAATTCACTTTGAGTTGAAGTAGAGGAAAAGTGTTGATTTTTTTTAAAAAATGTATATCATTGTGCATACATTGTTCAGTCTCATGCCTCCTAATTCCATTTTGGTTAAGGAAAAAACTGTGGGGATTACTTATTTTTATTTTTTATGCTTGGGTTGAGCCAGAACCTTAATATGCTGAGCACATGTTTTACTATTAAGCTACATTTCTAAATCCTATTCTGGGATTTAAATCAATTACTATTCAAAGACATTTCCAAAAGTTGGCTAGACTGTTTTGCATATCATTTGCTTCATGTCAATAGGTCTTTAATTCAGGATATGAGGCTACTATGGTAATAATGAAGAAAACAGCAATACACGAATATTGTTTTAAACTAAGGTGACTGTCATATAACTGTTTCTGATAGAACTCAAGACTTGAGCAAGTGGTGGTGGTGGTGGTGGTGGTGATGATGATCATGATGATGATGGTAATAATGATGATGATAATGGTGACAACTGTGGTGATGATTACTATGATGGAGATGATGGTGATGATGATGATGGTGACAATTATGATATTACTATAATGGAGATAATGGTGATGATAATGATGGTGATGATGATGGTGACAATTACGATGATGATTACTATGATGGAGATGATGATGATGAATTTGGTGATGATGGCAATGACAATGATGATGATTTTTATCTTAGTGTTTCTGCTGCTGTGATAAAACTCCATGACCAGTAGAATGTGGGGAGAAAAAGGTTTGTTTCAGCTTATACTTCCAGGTAACAGTCTATCACTGAGGGATAGACTGTTCCTCAAGGCAGGAACCTGGATGTAGGAATTGAAGCAGAAGCTATGTAGGGTTGCCGCTTACTGGGTTGTTCAGTATGGTTTCTTATACTAGCCTCCAGTCAGCTAGGCTCATCTGCATCAATCATTAAGCAAGAAAATGCCACACAGGCTTGACTATAGTCATATTTTGTGGATGGATTTCTCAGATAAGAGTCCCTCTTCCCAAATGACTCTTATCTTGTGTCAAATTGACATAAAACTAGTCAGGAAAATGATGGTGTGGATAGTGATAATAATGGTGATAGGGATAACAATGGTGGTGATGATAGCAATGGTGAATCATGGTGATGATGATGGTTGTGATGATGGTGGGATAATGGTGGTAATAACAAGGAAGTTGATAATGATGAGGGAAGAAAGTCCAAGCGATTTGACTGTGTGACTTTTGTCTTGTATCAATCTAATAGAGAAGGAAGTGTAACACTGAGTTCTGACTGCCAGAACCATGAACATTGTGTGAAACCCCACAAAAACAGACCCACAGTCTCATAATCTGGGAGTAGTGTCGAACCCTTAAAAGACAGGTTTCAATAAACTATCTAGTGATTGATTTCTGCATGTACTAATTCAGAGCAACAGTTAAGTTGATGGGGTAACAAGCCTAGATTGTCAATGACTTAAAATATCCAGGGTTTGTTTCCTTACAGGTCCTTTCAGCGTAGTGATGGACTTTCATTCAAGGACTGACTCTGATAAAGCAACCTTGTGAAATGCGGGTTGTGGTCATGGCAGAGGACAACAGAATAAGAAAAATTATTCTCTCACTTCTATCTGTTTCTTCTGATCACTGATAAGACACTGATGGGAACCTCTGGATATACTGTCAGGTGTCACATCACAATAGAGGAAGTGTGTTCTGTAAACATGACATTAGATAAGTGTCTTCTTCTGAGGACACCACAGGGTGTGCTCACAGAATCTACAACACTGCAACATCGTTAGGCAATATAGCGTTGTGAACTCACCATCAGAGTGTGATTCACCCTTAAACAAAATATCACTGTGTGCCATGCAACTGCTGATTAACCCTTTCAGTCAGGTGTCTTCTTCCAACAATATCTCTTTGCTCACAGATACCAACAAATTTCTCTCCTTTCCCTTCAACACAAAGTGAATATTATCCAGAAAAAAGAGTAAAGATTCTTCATTGGCTAATGCTTGGACTTGTTCCTTGCATCCTGGTGATGCCAGATCCTAACATATGACTTCTTCTGAGTTTAAATTAGATGACCATGTTCACTTCCCTTATAAAGCTAATTTAATGTCATACTTTAATTGTAATGAACAGACACTGGCTGGACTTATGGAAACTGCAATCTTAGCACCAATAAAATCCTCATTGGACTCTTCTTTCTAGGAATTTCCACAAAAAGATGCTTGAGAGTTGAAGTGAAGGTCAACAAAAGTCTTATTAGACAGCTCACCAGGAAAAAAAGGGTGATGAGCACCAAAGGACAGATGTAGATAGATGCAGGGGCTATTTTGCATTTTGCTAAATGTCGCATTTTTGTCTTCTGCTAGAAAATAACTGGTTATTCCTGGGAACTTATAGGCACTGTGACATAACAACACACAGATATTCAGAAAAATTAATATTCTCAAGTCACCTCAGGGGCAGCGGTGGCATTTTAATACCTTTGCCATGGGATGTTTGCAGTATCTGTTTGCAGATTCAGATTAGGGAACCCAATGATATCTTTATGATAGCTCACAGCTTAAGGATGGAAGAAAGCCCATCTCAGCCCCTCTTGTCCTGAGCCTGTGGAGTAGAAATGTTGTGTTGTGTGGAGACGACTGATTGATCTTCAAGTTATATGGACAAAGGTGGTACCTCCATCCTCAAAGATAGTGCTGTCATAAGTGTCGGAAAAACCACCTCTTGAGACATACATAGATCTTACTAAAAGATTATTTATTGTCTGCCCAGGATACCAAAAATACCACAAATACTTTGCTTGCTTGTGTCTATTATCTTTCCTTCTGTCTGTATGTCTATCCATTCATCTATCATCTATCTGCCCATCTATCTATCTATCTATCATCTATCCATGCACTTATCATCTATATTTATATCTGTATTTCTCTCCATCTCTTTTTTTCTATATTTATCTTTTGTGTGGCATATGTGTGTTTTGTTGGGGTTGCTCACTCATGAGCTCCTATATGGAAAGTCATAGATCTACCTCAGATGTCTTTCTCTGTTGCCTTCAATCTTATTGTGTGTGAGATGGGGTCCCTCACTGAACCTGGAGCTCACTGATTGACTACATTAGTTTACTAATAAGCCCCAGAGACCCACCTCTCTCCCTGCAACCTCTTGATGCTATAGATGCGTACATCCATGCCCAGGTTTCTAAAAGATTTGTCACCATTTTTTTTAATTACAGGTATGTGTGTGCATGGAGAGATGTAAACATGAATGCAGGTGCCTACATGGCCTAGATGCTTGAGATCTTCTGGAGCTGGAGGTACTGGGGGTACAGGCAGTTGGGAGCTACCTGATGTGGGTCCTCTGGAAGAGCAAGCACCCTTCACTACTCAGTAATCTCCTTAGCCCCAGCCATGCCCAGTTTTAACAGAGGCGCTGAGGAGCTGCTCTCATCCCCACGCTACGGCAGCAAGCACTTTACCCACAGAGCCCTCTCCCCAGCTCCTCACCATGTCATTTAAATTTAACATCACCTGCCTGATGGATTCATTGCCAGTTTTAAATCCTCCTTCGTCTTTTAAATTGACAGATAAAATTGTATGTATTTCTCATAGATATGATGAAATCAAAGCTTCATGAAGGCCCAACCGTATATACACGGAAAATAATCGTGTCCATTAATTTCCGAAGAAGCCCTGGGAAATAAAATGAACTACAATTTTGGTCCGTGTTTTTTTCCTAAGGATGGAAGAATTTTACTGACATAAAATATTAAATTGTTCTGACTCATATTTTAAAAGCTCCTTCCTGTTCAATTATCTTTTAATTCCTCCAGTCGCATCAAGGAGAAAAATCTCATTTGTTCTCAGAATATTTTTATAATCTATCCAACATTAGTTAATCTCTACTTTTTAATTTCAACAAGAAAAAAATAGTAATTGATGAGAAGATCTAGAATCTTTAATATTACTAGGCCCACAGTGGTGTTACGTGGCTACATTTAGTGTTAGGAAAGAGGTGCAGGCATTTCATTAACACAAAATGATAGTTTTCTCTTAAATTACACTTTGTATTTAAGAAGTACATTAAACACATGACTGATCCAATTACTTAATTGTGGGGAAAGTTAATTAAGCTTGAGAATCATAATATCTATGCTATTCTGTCTGTAGGGAAAAAAGTCAAAACAGAATAAAATAAGGGAAATGGGTGAAAGATTTTCCTTTAAGTACCCATCTAATTACATTTTGTGTTTCTTTGAGAGACCGAGTGTTACAGTTTGAAGAAGAATCATCTGCCATAGGTGCAAGTGTCTGAACAGTTGGACTCCAGCAAATGGCGCTGTTTGGGGAGGTTATGGAATCTTTAGGAGGTGGAGAATCACTGGAGGAAGTAGGTCATTAGGGGTGGGCTTTGAGATTTCACAATGGCCACACTTCTTGTTCATTCTCCACTCTCTGACGGCTGCCTCCAGCTCCTGCCTACCATGCCGTTCCTGAAGCCATGCCTTCTCCGTCATGATGGAATGCTCTTGCACCATTTCTTCCTCAAATGGCTTTGGTCACAGCAACAAAACAGATAACAAATGCATAGAGCTGGTATGTTTGAGAACTGGACTCAAGCTTTTGGAGGTGTGCCCGTTATCAGCTGAGAATGGCACCCTTGGCAGAAAGCACACCTTGGCTACCTGGTCTGATGAAAGTACAAGGCAGTTGGGGGCTGGGGAGGTGGCGGCTCAGAGGTTAAGAGTGCTGGCTGCCTTCCAGAGGATCTGGCTTCAATACCCAGCACCTACACGTGACTCACAAAAATCCGTAACCCCAGTTTCAGGAGATTTTCTGGCCTCCAGAGGCACCCTACTCACGTCACACACACACACACACACACACACACACACACACACACACACACACACACCAATGCAGACAAAACACTCACACATACATAAAATAAAATAAATATAAAAAAGAAAAAATTTAAAAAATACAAAGGTGAGCTGACCTAATATAAGCAGGTCATTCCCTATCAGCACACCTGAGTTCAAATCCTTTCTCAGCCATTTTTGTTTTTGTTTTGTTTTTGTCTTGGGTGGAAACAGTGTTTCTCATAATTTGTAATCTACCGTTAAGATAGAAATAAATGACAAATGTAAAAAGCACATTCTGCCTTTGTTCTATCTAAATATTTTACCAAATGAAAGATAATAGCCTTTACGGGGTTGTGTCTATTGGCTGTTTGGTTCCTGGGCACATCTTTGTTCAAACCTATAATCCCTATGATAGATAGATGGGAAGATGGATGAGTAAAGAGACAGAAGGATGGAAGGATGGATAGATGGATGGATGGGTAGACAAACAGATAAAATGTAGGCAGAGATATAGATTCTTTAATGTATACGTTTAGGTAAATGATACCTGCTAAGTTGCTGGAGGGAAGAAATTGATTGATGTATGGCATGCACAGCATGTTATCCATGATCAGTAAGCAGCAGACACTGTGAGTTCCAAAATTAGCAAGTAAATTTCACTTGTACATACTTTCACTCTCTGTTTAATGTTTTAACTTGCCAATGAGCTTCTGTGTGTAACAAATGAAATGAACCACTGGAGGGACACTTGCTAATACTGTCCTCAAATCAGACACCCTTCTTCCCTGGATGCAGACACACAACCTGAGGAGGTCACACAGGTTGTCAGACACACAGCTAAACCACACAATTTTTTCTGCAGCTGAGGTGGATCTACAAAGTTTGGAGCAACAAGCTACCATCATCATGTCCCTGCCCACTTATATCACATTAATAATAATAATATCACTGTCTGCACAACTGACCATGGTTGTGTATATGTATTTGTGTGGCTTATGTGCATAGAGTTTGCACACATTCATGTGAGGGAGCATGTGCCCATGCAATGTGTCTGTGAAGATCAGAGGAGGGTGCTGGGTGTCCTGTGGCATCACTTTATGACCTTGAGAACCTGAATCTAGACTGGCAGGCACCAAGCCTCAGTGATGCTCCCCACAGTACTTGGGTACAGCTGCACAAATGGCCTTTCATATAGGTGCTCAGGATTCAAACTCAGTTTTCATGCTTGGGCAGCAAGTGCACTAACCCACTGAACCATCTTCCCAGACACAACCAACCATTTTGTTTTCCCATTATGCATCAGCACAGTTCATAGAACTTTAAAGGTTTTATTTTTATCAAATGTCTCCTGCTATCCTGTGTGATTGACCCTTTTCTTAATACTGCCAGAAAGAAACACTCCCTCTGTATTTAAACAAAATTCAGGACATGTTCAGGTTACTCACATTCTAGTGTGTTTTCTGTTGTTGTGATAAAACATTGACAAAGAAGAACTTGGAGAGAAAAGTGTTTATTTCAGCTTGCAGCTTATAGTCATTATAAACTGTAACTATAATATGAAATATAATCATTAAAAAAAGTCAGAGCAGGAATCCAAGGCGAGAACTGAAGCAGAGGCCATGGAGTATCACTGCTTACTGGCTTGCTCCTCATTCCTCAGCCTGCTTTCTCATAGCCTCCAGGACCACCACCCACAGTATCCTGGACCATCCTTCATTAATTTGCAATGAATGAAATGCTCCCATAGACTTGTCCACAGACAAATTTGATGGAGACATTTTCTCTATTAAGGTTCTCTGTCACCAAGTAACTCTAGTTTATATCAAATCAACAAAAACTAACCAGCACAAAAGCAGTTCAGTGTCTACAGATGAATCTTGGTGTCACCCCAGAGCTCAAAGTAAAGCAGTATGAACAAGAAGCCCTCAGGGAAATTAGTTAGGAACCATGACAAAATATGATGTGAGACTTCTCCCATCGGGACCTTCTGCTGTGGAATAATGCTCCTGTACACTGTAAAGATTTGTCACTTGAATTGGTTTAATAAAACACTGATTGGTCAGTAGCCAGGCAGGAAGTATAGATAGGGTGAGCAGATGAGGAGAATTCTGGGAATAGGAAAAGCAGAGTCACTAAGTTGACAGCAAGATGCAGAGGAAGCAAGATGAGAATACTGGACTGATAAAAGGTTCTAAGCCACATTGCTGGGGATGCTGTGAATGTATTGCTCTGATTGGTTGATAAATAAAATGCTGATTGGCCAGTAGCCAGGCAGGAAGTATAGTGTAGGCGAGATAAGGAGAGAGGAGAATTCTGGGAGGTGGAAGGCTGAGTCAGGAGATGCTGCCAGCGGCCACCACCATGAGAAGAAAGATGTAAGGTACCAGTAATCCACAAGCCACATGGCAACTTATAGATTAATAGAAATGGGTTAATTTAAGATATAAGAACTAGATAGCAAGAAGCCTGAGCCATTAGGCCAAACACTTTAAATAATATAAGCGTCTATGTGTTTATTTGGGTCTGAGTGGCTGTAGGTCTGAGTGGGACTGGAGAAAACTCCAACTACACCACATGGCTAAACATGGATAAGAATTATGGGTTAATTTAAGCATAAGAGCTAGTTAATAATAAGCCTGAGCTACCAGCTGATCATTTATAAGTATTAAGCCTCTGAGTCAATTATTTGGGAACAGGCAGGTGAGAGAGAAACATTCCACCTACAGCCTTCAGCAGAAGTTTGCAGTACCTCCTCTCCACAAATAAACCCCTATTTAGAGTGTCCACTATCTTTGTTAGTAATCAAAATAAAGAGCTAGGAGTGTAGGCTGAATTGACATCTGTGGACATATGGGTGGGGCTTTGATGGCCAACTGCAAGTTCTGACACCCTAGAGAAGATGGTTAGATTACAGACATTCTTTAGCCTGGGACCGGGCACAGATCCTGGTGGACTCTGGGAGACTGACTTCAGTCCCTTAATAGGTGGCAGAAGTTTTGGCAGATGCCAATCATCCTCCATGAGGACTGGCAGGCACCCCACCATCTTGTTACTGCAAACCTCCCTCCACATTCTTTAGGTATTCACTGGCCTCCAGAGTGGAAAACTTCTACTTGACCTTGTATGTGACTTGTGGATCTATTCATCCCAAGGGTGTGAGTCATATAAGGAATATACAGCTACAGAACTCATCTCTGGCAATGTTGGGCCTAAGTGGCCATCCAGCCCTGAGACTCTGGTTAAGAGATTGGCCTCATAAAGAAACTGGGATCAATTCCCAGCATCCTCATGGTCACTCACAAATATCTGTAATACCATTTCTAGGGGATTCAATACCTTATTCTGGTCTCTGAAGGTATTAGGGTAAATTATGCACTTAGGGAGAAGACATGGAGTTTATACTCACATAGAATTATCAGGCTGGAACTAAATGTTGAATGAAGTGTGGTGTATAAGTACTTAGCCTTCAGCCTAGAGACTCTGCTATTCAGAAGCAAACTTGTGATAACCCTCTTGGCTGAGACAGGGAAGTTAGGAGCATATTTGAAAGCTAATGGTTATGGCTAATCTTGGTTGTCAACTTGATACAACCTGTAGTCCCCAAGGAAGGAGGAACCATGAGTGAGGAAGTGCCTCCACCAGATTGGTCTCTGGTTGTATCTATGGGGCATTGCTTTGATTGCTAGATGGTATAGGGGCAATCAGACCACTGTGGGCGATACCACCCCTAGGCTGGTAGGATTTGGCTGTATAAGAAAGACAGCTGAATGTTGAGTCTGGGAGCCAGCCAGGAAGCAGCATTCATCCACGGTCATTGCTTCAAGCTCCTGCCTTGAGTTCCTGCCTTAGGTCCCCTCAGTGGGAAACCCTTTCATTTCCAAGTCACTGTGGGTCATAGTGTTTATCATAGAAGCAGAAAGCAAACTAGGATGCTGGTTAAAAAAGAAAGCAAGTTTCTTGCTTTCTATAATACAGAATATGAAGCTTGTAGATATCTACTGGATTCATCTCCGGCTGAAAACTATGCACCCGAGGCTAAATTGCATGATTAGTAGATTTACTGCTGAGAAAACTCTCTGAATACAGTACATTAGCTGTTTGTGGCTGCCTTTTGGTATTATAACATCAGCTCTAGAGATGATGAGACCCCAAAAAGAAAATTAACTCTCCCACCCCCACCCCAACCCCAGCCAACAGAAGCACATTCTAAACACGTATGTCACAAACTATTAGACTGAAAACCTCCTCCATTGATTCTGTTGACATTTTAGGAGGCTGGTGTCCTTGTCTGGGCTCTGTAGATCAAGCTAATTGTAAAGGTTTATCTGAGTGTCTAGTGCCTTCTCAGCAAAGACCCCAGAACACTGCCATGCAAGTAACAAAAAGGAAGAGTTATAGACTCTCTGCCTTTGTTGAGGAGAAAATGACTTTCCGTGACCTGTGGAGGAAATGGGATGGACAGGATTCAGAAGCAGACACAGAGGTGGCTCTGAGTATATATGAGTAGAATGAGCTTTAAGATTTATGAGTGAGGGGCTCAGTGAGTGAAAGCGGTCTTCCTCCCAGACTGATGACTCTAGTTAGATCCTTGGAACTCACGTGTTAGAAGGAGAGAACCAACTCAAGCCACTTGTTCTCCGACCTCCCCACACACATACTGTGGTGTGCACATGGCCTGCCACAAAATTCATCAATGGAATAAATAAATAAATTAATACATAAATAAATGAATGTAAGATTTTATAATTGAGCAACCAAAAGTGAGAATTAGAGTTAAGGACAGGGTATGCTTCTATACATGTTTTTACAAGGTGACATGTACATGGATGTGCACTGGATCACTCTGAAGGGATGGGTACATATATACACAATTTCACCATGACTCATGATAGAGGCAATAATTACGTTGCACTTATGGGCTGGGAAGTCAGCCCAGTGGGTAAGAGCGCTTTCTGGGAAAGCATGAGGACCTGAGTTCGATGAATCCCAGCTAACCATGTGAAAGGTTGGACATGACTACATACAGGCCTACAACCCCAGTGCTGAAGTGAGGAAGGCAAAGAAAGGAGGATCCCTGAAGCTTGACTCATGGGCTACAGGATGAATGACACAGTCCCAAAGGAATATGGCCATGAGTGACAGAGTGGGACAATGGGTGTCCTTCTCTAGCCTCTGTATATGGGGATAGATGCATGCATGCATGCATGCATGCATAGGTGCACCCATCCTTGCTTCCATGCACAAAGAATACTGTTGCATTTATTTCCCATCTGTTCAGTCTATGTATCCCTTTGCACTGCTTGACTTGTTTTTAACGTGAGGTGTGTGTGTGTGTGTGTGTGTGTGTGTGTGTATGCACGCATGAATATGTGTTCCTGTGTATGCCTGTATTACATTTGTGCTAGATCCAGGACCTAACCTAGTCAAGTGCTCTCTACTGAGAGACGCTCTCAAATCCCATTAAGAGTTTTCCTCTTAATTATATATAAATATTATTTTATTTTTCCTCTTGCATAGAAATCACCATAGTAACACTTATATCATCAGATTTTTTTCCCCTTGAGTCAGATCATACACAAAGTTGCCAGTCATGTTGTTTTTAATTGTGTGCCATTTCCATGAGGCAGGTACATATTAGCTGTTCCCATTCCGCCACAGGGGAGATGGAGGCTGAGCAAGGTTACATCATCCACCAAAACATAACAGCTCGCGCCAAGGACTTTGACCTTGAGTCTTCTGTAGACCAAAGGCTAACACGCATCTCTGGGACTCACTTGCTCACATCCCTAAGAACAGTCATGAAAAGGACCAGGTCTGGACATTTAGAGTGACTTCCAGAAGACACTGTCCACTAGAGATTAAGTACCATACCTCATCTCAGATTTCAATTTTTTTTTCAAAATCAATAACCCGAAGAGAAATTCTTACTCACTTTTCTAACTTTTTGAACTTATTTTTAAGTGGTATTTTTTTTCATAACAAGCAGCTAATTCCTAAATCTTTAATATTGCCACCCTGTTTTCAATCTTTTTACTGAATTGCCTGATAATAATTTACATATCATTACAAATAATTGCTTGCCAATTTCACTGGTGAAGTTCAGCTTGGAATTGTGTCATTTTCCACGAATAGCTGGTTCAATAAGCAAAATTGCATTCATCGATCTGAGGTTAAGTAAATAGTTAATAAGATTGACTGCATACACAATTCAGGAAACAGGAACCTGGTCTTTGTGGTCATAACTGGCCACAGCTCTCGGATTGAACTTGGTTTATTTCGTTATAAATTCAGACTGAAAGCAGCAGGTGTGGTTTTAAAGAACCCACCTGGTTAGAATCCTTGAAACATCATCAAATCTATTTTCTTTCTCATCTTCTGGAATCTTTACCTGTAAGAGAGGGAAACAGTAAGTCTTGTGAATAAAAAAGCTAATGAACTTAATATGGTAGTGTCAGAAAAACAGAAAAATAGCCCAGGCATCTGTTTACATGCTTTAGAATAAGAGAATATAAAACTATTCATTAATATGTAATTCAATCTTTTTCCTCAGTTCAATATTACGGTCAATTAAGGTTAAATTGGAGGCAGGTAGGAGGCAGAGGCTCTGGGATGGAGTTCCGATTGAAGAGAATCTGGACTGCAGGGTGAGGGTGGGGGTTTTATCTCAGGAGATTGTGGGGAATTTTTCTAGTTTGCAGAAGCAGAGAATGAGGTTGAGGGTCTGTGGTTCTCCCGCTGTGCCCTGTCTGTGAGTTGTAAGGGGAGAATCAATAGCAAAGAGGAGCCCACAGAGAAAGTGTCAGGGTTGGGGACACACACCGAACACGGGAGGAGGTATCTAATGCTGTGGTCATTGAGCCTTCTACTTTCCGGTCACGGATCCTGTACACCATTTCTCCTCTCTCACATCTTTTGTCTTGTGGTCTTTATTAAGTCCGCCCTCACTTATTGGTGCCTGCGCATGTGGTGTGCACATGCGCACGTGCGCGTGCACACGTGCGTGCAAGTGCGTGTGTGTGTGTGTGTGTGTGTGTGTGTGTGTGTGTGTGTTTGCGGGCGCGCGTGCGAACATGTACATGTGGATACAGAAGCCTGGGGTTAACATTAGACATCATCTCCCTCTGCTACTCCACACCTTACTTTCTTTAATTCCTTGAACATGGAGCTAGCTCACTGTTTCAGCTACACCGGCTGGCCAGCAAACGCCCATCCCACGCCATTTGTCTCTTGCACATACACACACACACACACATCCCACCCCCGAGCTGAGGTTACAGATGTGCAACACCACACTCAGATTTTATGTGGGTACTGAGATCCAAATTCGGGCCCTTATGCTTGTACAGCAAGCCCTTTACCCACTGAGCCATCTCCCCAGACCCAAACTTTTCAGTTCAGAAGGCTCTTCACATGTTCTGGATAGCAGGCTTCTACAAAATAACACCTTTTGTGAGTATTTTCTACCAAGCCACAATTTGTACATTCGCTATTTTAATACTGTATCTCAGAGTTAAAATTTTTCATTTTAATGGAGTCAAGTTGTCTCCATTCTCACAAATTTAGCCTTTGGTATTGTATATACACTATTCTTGCTTTGCAAAGAAAAGTTGAAAAATTTTAATACTATTTATTAAAATGAGCATCCAGTCCACATTAGTTGGGTTTTCATTTGTGCCAGGAACCAAAAGGCAACTGATCCTACCTGAGTGGGCATCCGTCTTCCCTCTGCTATGTCCTACTGACCAATGTATCTATTCTCTCAGTGACATCATCCTGTGTTGATTATTGCCATCTTACATGATCTCTGACATTGGGCAGCATAGGTCTTCCAACTTGATTTTTCTGTGCTGCATTTCCACATGACTTTCAGAATCAGTTTCCAAGATCTATAACGTGTTTTTGTGTGACTCTTTTACTGGGAATTTGACTGAGAATATATATTATCTACAAGACAATCCTAGAAAAAAAAAACTAACCTCTCAATTGTTTGAGTTTCCACTCCATGTCCAGGGGATATTCCTCCATACATTGTGTGTGTGTGTGTGTGTGTGTGTGTGTGTGTGTGTGTGTGTATTTGACTTAAAAAATAAAGCAAATGTGGTAGTTGTCCATATATCATTCTTTTATGTTGTCTGTGTATTCAAACTTAGATATTTTATTCTGAGAATTCTACGCTCAATGCCATTATTTTGCTTCCTCATGCTGTAATTTACTTACCTCTTGCCAGTGTCTCTGAAATGCTTCAATTTATAAGTAGTTAATTTCTCTTCTGTAACTTGGCTGTATATTTAGTAACTCAAAACACATTCTTAATTATTTGGGGTTTTATACATAACCAGATCCTCTAGGATTACATTCTTGTGCCTCTCCTTCTCAGAGGGACACATCTTACTTCTACCTCTCAGTGCCATATTGAACACAGGTCTCAAGAAAGGCTCTCTGAGCTCTCGTGATTAAGGAGGATGCCTCCAGTTTCTCGTCATCATGTAATGATGACATTTGCTATATTTTCTTGTCAGTTTGAGAAATTCCCTTCTGTCTAAAGATTGCTATAAGGTTTATGACCAATAACTATTGTATTATGTTGACTTCTTTTCCTGCGCCGATCGACATGAGCATACATGTTTGGTTGATATGCCAATAATATTGTCGCCTTTCAAACATGAAGTCACTTCACTTACTCAGGGTAATCAGTCCTATTTCTGTTCCATTCAATTGAGGCTGTGAGCACTGTGTTGAGGGTTTTGTGTCTGTGTTCATCAGAGATACTGAAATAGGCTTTTCTTCTCAATGACTTTATCTGGTTTCGCTTTTAAGGTCACAAAGAGATTGTGGCATTTCTTGGCTGTTCTCCTTAGCCTCTCTCTGTTATTTTTACTTGGGGGTTTTTACAAGTCTGTGTTATATCTCTTAACACATCAAACTCAGCCTCCAGCAAGCTGTCAAAATCGCCTTTTATGCATCATTCCCAGTTTATGTCTCCAGCAGCTTTGGCTCATGGTCATTCAATCATGGCTATGTTTTTCTGGATGCCTCTTCTCCCTAAATGTCTAGAGGCAGTATTTCTTTTAGACTTTGTTCTCAGAAGTCCAAGATGGGCCACCGATAGTTTTAGCTTGCTCGGCTCTTCCTTCATTGCTTGGAAGTTTTGTTTTGCTTTATATATCTGCATTTGTTTGTTTTTGTTTGTTTTAATCAAAGCATTCCCATTTTTTTGTCAGAGTGATAAGTCTTTTTGCTGCCTGATAGGCCTCTCCGCCTACACAGCAAATCCAAATCAGACCAAATCAGGAAAAGCCCAGGTTCAATAGGTGAAGCATTCCTAGGTGATTCCCCCGCCCCTCAGAGAGGAGACAGGGCTGAGAGACCGGAAGAACCATGTGTCTGTTTTCTGGGATGCAGCTTATATATCCTGTGGAAGTGGTCTTGAGCCTCTTTGGAGGAGGAACTGTGTTTGGTGGGCTTTGAAGGGGTGAGTTGAGGTGGATCTTTCTTTCTCCTTAGCATTGTGTGACCCTTACAATAGGATAGACTTCTCAGGAGGATGTTCAGACCCCTTCACTGAGTTCCCTTTCCACTCCAAGTCAACCTCCCCCATAGTGTTGCTGTTATTATTTGGAAGAAATAACTGCTATATTGTGTAAACTGCATGCTAGATTTTTGTTTTCCTGTAGACTAGTCTCCATACACTGTTAAATTTGTAGCGGGGGTCAGGGAATTGAGAGCAGAGATTGAACTGGTCCATTGGCTACAGCCACAAGGCCTGAGATTAGTTATTAATTTTGCTTTCAAACGACATAATGATAATGTCATACACACATACACACAATTCAAAATCAAATTTGTCATAACAATGAAAGGACATACTACAATTTGATTATTACTCATGAGTACTATGCTGAAAGTCACATAATGGACATAGATTTTGCAGACAGACATCTCAGTTGACGTCTTCTGTGTTTGAGCCAAATGACATCCCATTGGGAGCAGCTTCCAGGCAGGTACCTCACCTCACCGCTGTGCTGTTCCTTCTCATCTCAGTTTCACAAGCCACTTTGAAATCCTTTTATAGCCTGAACTGCCACCATTTAAACATGTCTCCTCTCTTGAAATCAATAATCCATTAGTTCAATGAATTCTTTGGCTCCTTTAAATTAGAGAAATGTGACATTTTAAACGGTTTTCATGGGTGCCTTTCTCCGTCCTGAGTTTTTGGCCATTTACAAAAGCTGCTTGCTGCTCCCATAACCACAGGCAGGCAGGCAGCCAGGCGTCAGGCTGAAGAGCGTTTTGGTAAAAGCCTAAGCAAGGAAGGTGATGAAATATCCTTCTCCTCAAAAATAAAAACCGATTCATCATACCTAAAAATTCATTTTCCTGGGAAGCGGAGAAGCAGGTGCAGTGGTTTTTGGCAATTAACTTGTGAAGCTGTTTCCGCAATGTCTACTTTTCTTCCTTAATGATATCTTTTTTTTTTTTTGCAAATATGCTGATGTGCAGTTATTCGCCCTGTCCATTTTCGCCTATGCTCGCCCTATGTCTCTGTGAGTGTTTTAATGAGAAAAGCACTGACCCCTTCCCACTGACCCCCGAAACCCTAATGAGCAAATCACAGGAATGTACCTAACAAGGCATTGCACAGGACATATGTGGACATTATGGCTTTGGGAAACTGTGTTCTGTACTATCACTGTAATCGAAACCTTACCCTTAAACAATAAAAGTAAAAGGGAATTGAGATTCATCTATTTATTAAATATTCATGTATTTTTAGTTATGTGATGTGCATGTGTCTGCATACACATAAATGCAGTATCCTTAGAGGCCAGTGGGAGTCAACGCAAATCCATGTTTATTGTAAAACAAGTCTTGCTGGAATGTACGGAATGTATGGAATGTTTTCCTGTTGTGCATGGTGGTGGTTTACACACTATGAGGTCAGAGGAGGCAGCTGAGGCAGAGACCATCTCCCCTGGAGCTGGAGTTACAGGCCGTGGTGAGCCACCATGTAGGTGCTGGGAAATGAACCTAGATCCTCTGCAAGAGCAGCCAGTGCTCCTAACTGCTGAGCCATCTCTGCAGCCCCAAGAGATGAAACTTAAGAAATCTAAAAATTTTGACTAGATAATTGTCGAGTGAGTATAGAGAGTGAAGCCACCAAGACCAGTGTGCTTGGGGTGGCTTCGATTTGTTCTTGCTGGCTTTACACACAAGATGGACAAAAAACATTCTGTACAGGCCCAGATGCAGGAGATGGTCTCTGCCTCGGCGGCCTCCTCTGGCCTCACAGTGTGTTAACCATTGTACACAACAGGAAAATACTGTGTACATCCCAGCAAGGCTTGGTTTACGACAAAGATAGATTTGAGTTGGCTCCAGCATGTATTTGCCGGTCTCCTCTGCAAACCATCATAATTTGAGGTGGTTATTAGCACACTACCACACAGGTGTGACACACACACATTAGCCCTGCACTCCCATATGGGAAGCATGCATGAGGCATATGTGGTCTCTGGTCTCCACAAAAATTGACTAGTAAATATGGCTATGAAACTCAGGGTACAGGTGTGGTGTGATTGTTGTGAAAATTATGACCTAGTGAAAGTCATCATTGATCATCTCAGAGTGTAGATAACTTGCTTGAATATTTTAACCAGTTACATTTTCTTTAAAAAAACAAAATATGCGATTGTTTTTATTTTGTGTATGAATGTTTTGCGTGCATGGAAGTCCGTGCACCATGTGTATGCAGTGCCGGCAGAGACCAGAAGAGGGCGTCAGATCCCTTGGAAATGGAGTTACAGGTAGTTATGAGCCACCATGTAGGTGCAGGAAATTGAAGCTTGGGCCTCTGAAAGAGCAGCAAGTGCTTTTAATTGGTGAACTGTCTCTCCAGCCCCTCTGTTTCTTTCTTTTTTTTTTTTTTTTAAATACATCAAATTTTTGCAATCGCCATCATCCACGACATGATAATGATCTTTCCTCTTCCCATAGCTCTCTTGTTTTCTTGTATCTCATCCACCACTAGAAGGATTACCTGGGAGCTCTCAGGTCCTCTCTGCTGACACTCTGAGGCTCCTGCTTTGTGCAGCGAGGACATTACATAACATCTAGTTGTTCCTTCAACAGCAGCAATCAACTAACAGCAGAGAGGTTTTTATCACAGGAATCATTTGCAAGGAGCATGCTGAGTCACCACTGAGAGTTGTTCAGGGTGAGGGTTCTCATTTGTATATTACTAACCTTTATATTGACCTTCTTTTATTCATCCGTCTATCCACTCATTCATTTGTACTTATTTTATGTGTATGGGTGTTTCTTCTGCATGCACGTATGTGCACTACCTGGGTTCTCTGCAAGAGCAGCCAGTGCTCTTAACTGCTGAGCCATCTCTCCAACTCCCAAACAAATTTTTCCTCCTTTAAAATAAAAATATTTTATGTCTGAGCAAAGTGTTGCCTCATGTGTTATCTGTGCACCATGTGTGTACAGTGTCCAAAGAGGCCAGAAGAGGGCGTCAGATCTCTTGGAGCTGGAGTCATGGATGGTTGGACACTTGGGGAACAAACCCAGGTTCTCTCCGAAAGTAGCTAGTGCTATTAACTGCTGAGCCATTTGATCTTCCAAATATCTAAAAATGTTGTTTTCTGGCTTAGTCTTATGGGTGCTTTGTGCACTAACTGGACTTGGGAGCTGCTGCTGCTGACTATGCTAGTGATGACCACAAGTCAGGAAGGAGACAGGTTGGTGGATCCTGGCGGGGGTGGGGGTGGGGTGGGCATGGAGTTGGAGGAAGGTAGTTGGGTGCATGAGATCAAAATACATTGTAGCGGGCGGTGGTGGCACACCCCTTTAAGCCCAGCACTCGGGAGGCAGAGCCAGGCGGATCTCTGTGAGTTCGAGGCCAGCCTGGTCTACAGAGCGAGATCCAAGACAGGCACCAAAACTACACAGAGAAACCCTGTCTCGAAAAACAAAAAAACAAAAAAACAAAAAAAAAAAAAAGAAAAAAAAGAAAAGAAAAGAAAAAAATACATTGTATATATTTATGACATTTTCAAAAAAATTAATACAAGTATTTTTTGAAAAGTCTAAAGTTTTTTCGTGCTAGTGAGGTTTTTTTATAGTAATTAATTTCCCAGTAATATTTGGTATCTTCCCAATTTTCTCTAATAATCTCATGTATTGTGCTTGTACTAAAAATGAGCTTATTTGAAGGGAATGTATCCCTACTGTACTCTTAATGAGCTTCCCAATTATGGACCAGATATTACATATTTCACATCAAGTTACACACAACCAGAATACGAATTTCTGCAGAATTTGCTGGAGCTGGCCTAGTAAATTAGACTCAGCTTTCATATCCAGTCTCTCTGTCTATGGAGTTTGACTTACACCATGTTGCTGTTCTGAGTCTTGTCTCAGGAGGTGCCAGGATTGATTAGTCATATCTGCTATAGATTTGCAATAGGTCATCAAAGGTCTTCCTAGAGTGCCTGTGACTGACTCTAATGGTCACTGTGTGGTCAGTCAGTCTTAATGACTAAGCATCTTAATGGTGTTAATGGAAGAAAATTGGAAACATAGCTGTTTTGCAGAAAACCCATGTTAAGGGGCTTATGCACAGAGCCAGTAAGATTTGTCTATCACAGAAACTTCACCTCCATGAGTCTAACATGTGGTACCCAGAACAATCTGCATTACCAGGTGCAAAAGCTATGACCCAGCTCCAACGGCGAGTGAGCTTAGAAGTGAATCGTGTGTTTCTTGTATCTGTCTATCTCTGTATCTATCTATCTCTATCTATCATCTATCTATCTATCTATCTATCTATCTATCTATCTATCTATCTATCTCTGTATCTATATCTATCTATCCATCTATCTATCTATCTATATCTGAAAAACAGTAAAGGCATATTAAAATTGTAGTGAGGAATTTATTCCCACGTGGGATTAAAGTTTCTAGAAAGTTCGTTTGAAAATTAAACCCATCATCTCCACCCTGTGCTAAAAACTACCTGTTGGATCCTCATTTTGTTTCTCTGTGAGCAGCATGCAGGCCACCAAAATTTAAGTCCAAAAGGCCACTAACTGGCAGGCCTCTTAAGAACCTGCCAAGCTTTCCAAAGTTCCAGGTAACATGGGTATCTACAGGAGTGTCATCCGTATCTAGCTCTGTGCACAGCAGTGTGTGCATCTATCTCACTCACACAGGGCTGCTTCTCCTGGTAATCAACCCAGACCTTCACCTCAGTACAGGAAAATGGATTGGTTTATAGTGGAGACAGAATCAGGGATGCGGCTTGAGAGTTAAGCTTCCCAAATTGGTCTCACATCAGTTGTGTTTGTACGTTCTGTGGTCTCCTAGAACAGGATTATAAATATGCAGTTCTCATTTGTACATCGGCGTGTTGCAGGCAGCCAGCATTATCCCAATGTATTCATAAATGCGTGGCATTTGCATAACACTTTAAAAATATTTATCTCTCAAGCATTCTCTCTTCTATCACCCTGTTTTATGTTTTAATATTGACGGATATACTGGCAATGATTCTTTGATTTACAATGTCACGTAAACAGCTTGTAGATATTCTGCATCTCAGAGAATAAGCTGAGCATTTTGCTCCAATTAATACATTTTTCCTGGTGTTCAATGCCGATGGGGATTGCAGACTCACAGGGTATCAGTTGCAGAGAGAAATGAAAAGATTAAATATCTATGTACCTATGAATAGATACCTGCACACATATGACACGAATATTTTTTTAAAAAACTTTTTAGTAATTCTTCAACTAGCTGCTGACAACCCAAAGTTATTGATGGAGAAGTCATAGCCACCATTTCTGTGCTCACTAGAGAGTTAGACTATGATCCTTTTTCTGTCTCAAAGAACAATGCAAACTGCTGGATTCTCCTAGACTTTTATATAAGCCCCACTTCTTCCTGTTAATATTTTTTTTTATAATTCAGTCCCAAGAATTTGACCAATGTTCTCTACAAGGTTTTTTTTTCTTTTGTTACAGTAAAAAATACCACTTCTTCTTTAATCATTTTTTCTCTCCCGTGTGCATCTAATTATTATTATGTGAACAAGAAAAGATTCACAAACAAAAGAGGGCCAGTGAGATGACTCAGGTGTCAATCCCCAGGACCTGTGTAAAGGTCGAAGGAGACAGCTGACTACAAAACTGTTTTTTTTTTTGAGGCAGGTGTTGTGGTGCACACCTTTAATCCCAGCACTTGGGAGGCAGAGGCAGGCGAATTTCTGTGAGTTCAAGGCTAGCCTGGTCTACAAAGTGAGTTCTAGGATAGCCAGGGCTACACAGGGAAACTATGTCTGGAAATAAAACAAAACAAAACAACAACAACAACAAATAAAATTGTTCTCTGACTTCCACATACATGCTGCAACATGTATGGGCATGCACACACATCACATACACATGTGCAAGTACATGTATATGCACGTATAATACTAACAAATAAAGCCCAAGGAGCAGAAATATTGGAGAACCAGAAAAGGAATTAGCAAATTCAGCCTTTAGTATTAATAGATAAAAGGATTTATTTTTGTACTGAATTTCTACTTATTGGCTTTATGAATCCTGATTAATACTCCTGAGGGGGACTATTAAGGTCACCAGTCCTTTATGCATAATAAAATCATCGTTCACTCCTCATACCTACTCTTCTTCTAAGCAGTGGGCTTCACACTTTAACATGGGTCATCTCACCCTCGGGTGTGACAGATGTGGTTTGATCCTGTTATTGCTCTTATTTTTATAGGTTTGACATTTCCCTGCTGATGAGGTGCAGAGCTGGGACTCATTCCAAAGCCCTGGCTCATACCCAACACCGTGAAACAGCCTCAGCTGAGGAGACTGTCATGTGCTTGGCAAAGACTATAACACTCAATAAAAAATTAGCTTAAAATAGCCTTATCTTGGAATCAAGACCATACCGAGGGAAATGCTGCTGCCAAACTCAGAGCATCACGGACAATTATTAAAATGAATGACTTTCCACCAATTATCAAAACTTCTCATTTTTTGTAGTAATTAGCACTTCACTGTGGAAAACAAGAAAAATTGACCCATGTGATGGCGTGACTATTGAGATAAGCTGATTGCAAGTTTGATATGCAATAGAACTTGCAATGAAAACCAGTGGAAAAACCACAACAATGTAACAGGCAGGGGGATTTTTCTGTCACTGAAAACATCTACACTTAGATCTTTGCCTCACACCAGTTGCAGGGAATCCATCTGCTTGTACACTGTTTTGTCAACTTGACAAGTTAGAGTCATCTGGGAAGGGGAATCTTAGTAGAGAAGCTAACTCCACCAGATTGGCCTGTGCACACATCTGTGGGGACATTTTTCTGATTGAAGACTGATGTGGGAGGGCTCAGCCCACTGTGAGTGGTGCCACCCTAAACACATGCTGTAAGGAGGCATCTGAGCGAGTCATGAAGAGCAAGCCCATAATCGATGTTCTCCAGGGCCTCTATCTTAGCTCCTGCCTCCAGGTTCCTGCCCTCACTTCCCTGGATGATGGATGGACTTCAAGCTGTAAGGTAAAGTTAACTTGTTCTTCCCCAAGTTGCTTTTGATCATGGTGTCTATCACAGCAATAGAAAGCAAATGATAGCAATAAGCTAAAATGGGAAAGGCTCTTTGGGTATGTACTAAATATGTATACCTTTTTACATGTCAATCTTACTTCCCCTAAGTCACATTTTTAAAAGCAAGTAGAATAAGCACACATTGAAAATCATGTGAACATACCTTCATAATTATGTAGACAATAAAATGGTAGAATAGCTTCTTTCAGAAAAAGACATTACTGTTCATTTAGTATTTCTGTTTATTAATGAAAGGGTTTTTTTTCTTTTTATTTTTATGTGTATGGGTGGGTGTTTTTCTGACACGTAGGTCAGTGCACTGTGTGTGTACAGTAACCATGGAGTACAGAAGAGGGTGTCAGATCCCCTGGAAATGAGGTTACAGACGGTTGTGAGTCACCATATGGGTGCTGGAATGAAATCCCAGTCCTCTGGAAGAGCAGCAAGTATTTTTAATTGCTGAGGCATCTCTCCAGCCTCAAAAAAAAAAGTCCCTCTCCCCAAGAATATTTAAATCGGCTAATTTTTAGACATAGAATATTTTTATTTAAGCAGCACAGGAAAATGAAGGGGTCTCATTTACAAATGGAAAACAGTGTCTCATGATGAGAACAATGCTTCAAAAAAAATATCATAAAGAAATAATGTTGACATTTGACCAGGAGTGATTCACACTAACCATCTGAGAGGGTGGTAGCATTAAGATCTGAGTTTCAGAGGCGGAAAGTGATGCTCTTGAAGGAGCCTTGAGGCCTCCAAGCAGGTAGAAGTGGGAGACGGATCAGCTGCTGGTTAAAGAGCTTCAGAGAAGACACTATCCCGAGGGAAAAGGCATCATCTCGCATGGTAACAGATAGAAGGATTATAGCAGAGAAGATGATAATGAAAGGCTTCCTGGGTGAAAGCTGATTACGAATGTGCTCAGTAAAGTGCAAGAAAAAAAAAAATCTTATTTTGGTTTGGAGGGAAACTATCCCCCGTAGGTTCTTGTATTGAACATTTGGCCCCAGCCAATGGTGATGTTCAGGGAGGCTGTAAACATTTAGGAGGTGGGACCCAGATGGTGACATAGGACACTGGGGTTGACCTGAAGGTTCATAGTCCAGCTGTGCTGTCAGCGGTCCTTTGCATCCCGGTCTGCTGGCATGTGAACAAGACACTCATGTTCCAATCCACAGCCACCAGTCACTCCTGCCCCCACACCTCCCCTGCCATGATGGACTATAATGCCTAATGATAAGCACAGTAAATCCTTCTTCCTCTCAAGTGGCTTCTGGTTTGGTCACCATAATAAAAAAACAAAACAAAACAAAACAAAAACAAACAAATCAGTAATCATGCAGATCCAGAACCAGAAAATTTATAAATGAAACAAGTTATTTATTTATATTATAATAGTTTACCTATAAACAGACAACAAAGAAAGGCTAAATTCTATCAGAAAACCAAATCCTGCATTGCATTAAATGCTGTTCAGTGTGACAGAAGTTGATTTGCCTCAGGGATGAATCAAGGTTAGTAAGATCTATTGACAAAAAAGAAAGGAAATGTAAAAGAAAATGCTTGTAATCAGGTCAGGAGATTATAAGAATATATTGATTAAGTTCAACATATTTCCTGGAAACGAAGAAAATGAAAAATCACAGAAATATAAACGGAAGTCATAACTTCAACAATCTAGAAATGATGTAAACTTCCAAAGAAGTGTCAATCTGCCATCTCAGCCAAAAATCCAAACTGAAACTGGGTCACTGCATGGAAAACAGCATTTGTATGACTTTCCTCTCAGGGACCAGAAATCTTATCAACTAAGGAGGTAGCAGGAGGCTCACAGAACAGAAAGGTGTGGGGGAGGATGGGAGAGTTCAAAGAGCATTCAGAACTTGGTGCTTTTTATTTATATTCTGTGCCATAGAAACAAAGTTAGAGGACATAGAAATGACAGATAAAAGATGAATAAATGATCAGTAGAAAATAGATGGAAGATAAACAGATATATAGAGATAGATGATAGAGAATAGATAGAAGATAGATAAATGATAGATAGAAGATATATAGAAGATAGATAGGAAAGAGAGAGAGAGAGAGAGAGAGAGAGAGAGAGAGAGAGAGAGAGAGGATGTCTTACTTCTCTATTGCTGTGAGATACACCATGCCCAAGGCAATTTAAAGAAGAAAGAGTCTATTTGGAGATTATAGCTTCAGAGAGTTATAGTCCATGATCATCTTGATGGGGACCATGACAGCACACAGACATGGTCTTGGAGCCGTAACTAAGAGCTTATATCCTGACCTACAGGCAAGAAGCAGAGAGAAACTAGGCCTGGTGTAGGCTTTTTACACCCCAGTGACTCCTCCAACAAGGCCACACCTCCTAGTTCTTCCCAAACAGTTCCCTAAATGAGGGCCTAGCAATTTAATGTATGTGTCTATGGGGACTATTCTTATTCAAAACACTGAAGACAGATAATAGATAGATAGATGATAAATAGATGATAGGTGGATGGTAGGTAGGTAGATAGATAGATAGATAGATAGATAGATAGATAGATAGATAGATAGATGGGTAGATGATGAATAGGTGATATAGAGTAGATAGATAAATATAAGTTGATACACATATAAATGATAGATGATTTATGATTGACAGATAATTGATAGATTAGATAGCCTCTAGCTTCTGGGAAGCAATAACAGAGTTCCAGTACCCAAGCTTCTGGGTGATAAGCACCTCAGAAGGATATCATGTTTAGTGATGCTAGATGGCCGAGACCAACCTCAGCTTTAGCGGACTGTGCTAGCAATCTCTATGCTTCATTCCCTGGCCAGTTTACAATAGTGTCTGCGTTTCTGCCAAGTGATTTTTGTAGATCCTCCCTCTCAGTGTGGGGTACATCCCCCTGTGGAATTCAGAGTCCCATTCCGGTGTGACTTGCTGTGGCAGGGTCAGTAGCAATTACATGGGAAATTTGCCTTTTTTAAACCTCCGTTTTCCCAAGTGTTCTACCTCAGAGATACGGGTTCCTTCTGACTATGAGCCTCTATGACACACACAAATAGGTCATGGATTAGTGTCTGCCCTTGTTGCGATTCTATCAGAAACCCACCTGTTCCGGTGTAGTAGATTGAAACCAGACTTCAATAGCCAGTTAGATACCGCTGATGCCAGCCTTCCATGGTACATGATACATCAGCTGCAGAGAGGGATTGACTTTTCATTTGGAAACTCAAGGGCATTATGGAGTAAGAAACCAATCATTTGCAGTCTTTTGGCATGGTGATGCAAGCCCATAATCCTAATATGCAGGAAGCAGAGGCAGGAGGAACCATGAGTTTTAGGCTGAGGGTAGCCTCAGGGGGGGAAAAAAAAATCTCAGATAGAACTTTGAGGGTGATGCTTGTAGTTGAGCTTGGAGGCTGCTGCTGACCTCCTGGGGCTGTTTCTCTGATTAGTATTGAGTTAGGTGTGCAAATCAAAGGCCAGAGTTGGCAGGCTCAGAGCTGTGGCAGAAACAGGTAGTCACCCTTTGCCCCCTTTCCTCTTTCAGGTAATTCTATACCACTTAAGTAATTGTAGATACAATTTTTTTCAGTTTTAAAAACAAAACAAAAAAAATACTACCCAGCCCAGAGCACTTATGTGTCCTACTACAACCTTAATACACAGCATAGAAAATTCTTTGCACACCCACTTTTTTTCCCACTAAGAGATTCACATCATTGTCTACAGACAAGAATACATATTGGATAATTTCAGTGACGTTTACTGTCAGAGTTTATTTTGGCTCCAGCCAGGTTCCCTAGAGTAAACACTAATAAATCCTCACTCCCCAATTCTGCACAGGGAATGCCTTAAAAGCAATGTTTTATTTACTTTTCAAGTTTTTATAATTCCCACACAGCAGTGCCCCAGACCATTTGTGATATTAAACAGATTAACGATGTAATGTCTAATTTGAAAACTGTCATTCACAGGAATTTTAATTATGTGTAAATTAAAAACAAAAGAGGAAAGTGCATTTCTCCTCCTGGGGCAATGATTCTTAACATTATCAACATCTCTCCAATGCAGAAGGATTCCAAAAGTTTCAAGTCAGAGGACTCTACCTCGCGGAGGACCCAGGTTTTGATGAGGTCACAGGATCCTGCTCCTGGAGGAGGGTGTACTGTCCAAGATTTCTTTTCCCACAAGCTTCCTCAGGCACATGCCCTTAGTAAATGTGTTTATAAACTACTCCCTCTTAGGTGCTCTCCCATCCCTTTCACCCTGCCACAAGATACAGGTGTTATCATTGTCTACTTGCTATGTGATAAATGTACCTAAGGATAGACACTGGCTAGAGTTTGGAGAATGAGATGGGGGAAGAAACCAGAGTTTTCCTCCTTCTGTTCTCTGCCAAAGATGGTCTTCCTTCAGGCAGGTGGGTCTTCCTTGTGGATCTTTCTGCCACCAGGCTGCCTCAAGATTTAATTCTAAGATACAGCCTCTCCACTGTCAATAATCTCATCGCGGGGATTTCAGTTTGGACTACATCTGTATGAATTTTTAATTAATTGCTCTGTGAATTGTTCTTCAAGTTCTCCTCCATTGGCTCTAGAGCATGCATGTTGAATTAAATCCCCTCTGATTGAAATACTGGTGATTTCCAGTTTCCCATCTAACACGTAAGACAAATTTACCATTGGGGGGTGGGGAGACTGAATGTCTACCTTTTGTCAACAGTGAGAAAAAAAAAAACCCTCCATTGATTATGGCAAGACAGCCACCCACAAAGGCAGTGTGTTTCTATCTGGGCCGCATAGCACCCCTCCATCTCTGGGGCACTCAGTTCTAATTCCCGTAGGGCCTCAGCACCCTGCAAGCTGACCCCTGCCTGCTGGAAGTGTGTCTCTGAGGGTACAGTTGCTTCCCAGTGTGGATGCCGGTCCATCTTGGCACTCACGCCAAGCCTGTGGTCCCAGACACGCTGTTTCCCAGGTAGGAGTTCCTAGGGGTTTCTCGACTCCCAACTTTGCAGCTCCACATCTCCACGGTAGAACCCAGAATCTTGCCCCTCACTTGGATGCAAATGATAGGCACACATGCAAGGGACAGACGGTCTCTGCTTCCTTCACATTCTACTTCTGGCACTTCACTTCTAACCCATCAGACTCTGAGGCACTGTGACTGACAGGCTTCAACCACTATACCCTGAAATGTGTCACTCTGCTTGTTGATTTTTTTAAACATTTATTTAGATGTGTGTGTGTGTGTGTGTGTGTGTGTGTGTGTGTGTGTGTGTGCCACAGTGCTCCTGTGGAGGTCAGAGGACAACTTGTAGGAGTTGGTTCTCTCCTTCCACCACATGGGTCCTGGGGATTAAATTCAGCTCATCAAGCTTGGTGGCAAGGACCATTACCCAGTGAGCCATCTTGTCAGCCCTTGCTGACTTTAAAAAAAAATTATAACACTGGAATATAATTCATAGCCTACGTGTGTGTGGGGGGTGTGTCTTTCTATTTCAACCACAAAACTGTGTAAACCATCAATTAATTTTTAACTACCTTCATTATCCTACATTACCCCGTATCACTTGTCTCCCATTTTTCCAGTATATATACTTTTATTTATTCTGGATGTCTCCTCCAAGAAAAGTATACAATAGGTGATCTTCAGTGAATGGGTATCTCACTTAGCAGCACTGGGAACATGGAAGAAATGGCTACCTGTGTGTCTGGTAAGAAATGAATCTTTAGATGAAGTTTGACTCAGGGTCAGATCACTGTAGCTGTGGAGTTACCCAGAAGTCTTTTCCCCAGGCTCCTAATTGGAACTGATATAATGGGGTTTGAGATCATTTTCTACATGGAGTCCATGGCTCACTTGGTAAGACTTTTTATTGTGGGAACAGTCAATAAGAAATCTCAGAAACCATCCACCCAGTTGAAGGAGCAAAAACAGTCTCATGATGGAGTGATGGGTGATAAATGTTTCTTACCACAGGTCTAAAGCAGTGGTTCTCAACCTGTGGGTCATGATCCCTTTGGGGAGGAGAGGTTGAACAACCCTTTCATGGGGGTCATATACCAGATATCCTGCATATCAGGTTCATAACAATAGCAAAATTACAGTTATGAAATAGCAACAAAAATTATTTTATGGTTGGGGGGGTCACCATGACACGAGGAACTGTATTAAATAGTTTCAGCATTAGAAAGGTTGAGAACCACTGTTCTAAAAAATGTTCTGGTGTCTCCTTTCATGTCACCCACTGAGTTCACCAGTGGCCAGCAGGAAAGAAGAGGATTCTTTGGAAAAGTGTGAAGCTACTGCTGCTCAGTTATACCAAAAGTGAGGAATGCAGAGACATCCAGGTGAATCTCCCAAGTGTCTCCTGTTGTCCCAGTGTCACTGTGCATGGGCAAACCCTACCTGAAGGTCATGATCAGGAACACCCAGACTCACTAGGGTTACAGGAGAAGATGACTCCACAATGGACCGTGTTGGAGAGAAGATGCTTGCAGTTCTGAGACTAACCTTGCCCACAAGATGCTTGCACTTCTGAGACTAACCTTAGCCCCTCTGCCCAAATCCTTCTTTTAAGTTCCCTCTCATGAAGGAATGCCCAGGGGGGTGTGAGCAGGATTGTGTGTGTGTGTGTGTGTGTGTGTGTGTGTGTGTGTGTGTGTGTAATATGCTATGTACCCTCAAAAGTTCCTCATTGGCCTTGTGTTGAGACCATGCATCCCAGGAGCTGTTTGTAGTCACCATGATGCCCTGCAGAGGTGTTAAAGCAAGCCCTCCTGGGAGAGCAGGTCTTACTTGATGGAAACTTTCGCTTAACCCCTTCTCTCTTAATGCTCCATGCTTCAAGGCTGTCTGAGACACATCTATCCAGCATTCACACTTACTTTATTTCATAGACTAATTGGAATTGCCTATTGATTTGAACACTCCATCCATCTTCCCAAGCTCCTCAAAAGTGTTACATTCTAGTACAAATTTTGTGTGTCTGATCCTGCCTAGGTTTTCATTCTCAGAAGCTCCAGCCTAACCTCAATATTCATGTCAGAAAGAAAGTGTTAAACGCAAGTGAAAATGCTGTGAGCTAGCAGATCTTAGTTGTCAACTTGACACACCTAGGGTGAAGGAACATCTGTTAGTTTGGCTTGTGGGCATGTCTGTGGGCATTTTCTTGATTGCTAATTGATTATAGGAGAGCTCAGCCCACTGTGGGCAGTGCCATCCTGTTACAGGTTGCTCTATCTGGACACCCCTTGGGGGGAGGGGGTGAAAAGGCAAAGTATCAACGGCACAGACACCGGGAGTCTGGTGAGAAGCAAGCAGTGGACTCTGTTTATTGCGGATATGGGGTGAACCTATATACCCCCTGCTGATTTCCCATTGGCAGCTGGAGACTCTCTTAGCTGGATTGTCTAGTTTTCATTGGCCCCCAACATTCTGATGGTCATGCATCATCAATCACCAGGTGTAGCAGCTGACTCCAAGTTGGCTCAGCAGGAAATAGCTAGCACAAAGGCCTGTGTGCACTACGCAGAACAGGGCAGCTGCGGTTTTATCAGGCTAGCTGGCTGTGCTCCTCCGATACCATCCTTAGGCTGGTGGGCCTGGGCTGAGTGTGAGCCTGGAAGCAAGCCAGTGACTAGTATTCTTCCACGGCCTCTGCTTTAGTTCCTTCTTGGGTTTCTGTCCTTACTTCCTTGATAAGGGACTGTAAACTGTAAGGTGAAACAGTTGTTTTTGGTCAGTGTCTTATTATAGCAGCAGCAACACCAACAAAGCTAGACCACACTAGATGCCTTTTCTAGACTTCCCAAACTCTTGCTCTCTATTTGAAGGTATCCATTTATCTAATTATGATTTATCTTTCTCCCTGGCTCCTTGTTTTGGGTTTTGGGGAGGCCAGCAATATGATACTTCCAAATGCTGTCTACACATCAAAGGGAGCATGTAGGTAGAGGGCAACATGCATTTAGACTTTGAGTCGCCAGTCTTAATGGTACTACTATTTCATCAAAAAACGACCTCATCTATTTCATTATATTTTTCATTACTCAGCCCAATGAATCGTCTGCCTCCAGCAGGGCTGACACATTTAACCGACTTCTTCTGTAATTGGTCAATATTGAATCGTTCACACATTCATTCTAACTATGGAAGCAGGCCCACTGGCTCCTTTTGTTCTGCTTTCGCAAAATAATCCATCCTTTATCATTAGTATTGATTTCAAGTGTGACAAGGTATTTAATACTCTGAAATGGTGAGGCTTGCCAAACACATAAAAATGAATTTGTCTCTAATTACTGGTTTTGATAATCCTGACTTCATTCAGTACTCTCCAGTGGCCGACTGTAGCCAGTGAGATTTTAATAAGATCAAAGAGTTAAGATATTAAATGAAAATGAATGGCATTCAGAGGAAAACTATGATGTGTGTTGAGTGTATGGAAACTTGCAACTTGAATTTATATTGCTTAATCCAGGAGAGTAATATTAATTTTGAACTCTAGACTTGTGAAGGTAAAGGTGTCAGGCAATAATGTTTTGGCAACATTAGACTTTTGTCTAGGAAAAGACAGTGGAAACTCTGGGTATAAGCTTTATATTTTTTCGTGGTAAGGCTGTATGTGGGTGGGTGGGTGGGTGAGTGAGTGAGTGGGTGTGGAGGGGTGTGGGTGGGATGGTGTGGGAGCATGTGCATTCTGGGGATGTTGTTTGGACTCAGTGGGCTCTGGGGTCTTCTGACTCTTCCTTGTAGCTAGAGAAATGATCCTCAAGCCATTTTCTCCAAGTATAGTCAAAAGGATGGGGGTGACAGTACTGTCCACCAGGGGGCACTGCACTTCTTCATTTACCTGTCCTATTGACTCAAAGGAAAACATCCATTTATCCCTGAGAGGATGTTAGACGTTTCCCATGGAAAACATCTAAAAGAGAAGGTAGTAGTCCCTTTTAGAAAGAAGAATGCAGGTATCATTTTTTTCCAGTAACTTCGAGACAAAAAATGCTTTAGGTGGCAACATCTAACGTCAAATAACACTAAAGTTTATATATATATATATATATATATATATATATATATATATATATATATTCTTTTTTTATATTTGGATGGTATAGGATAATTTGTTGGACTATTCAGACCTAGGAAAGAAATCCTTATTAAATATGTAGCAGCAAAGTTGACATCAGCAGCCACATCCTCAAATACCCTGTGACGGCTTGAGTATGAAATGTCCCCAAAGCCTTACATTTTGAGGCATGGTTACAAGCTGGTGGATGTTGGCAGCTAATTGGATACTGAGCTCTGACTTAAACAATGGCCCAATCCCAATTATAAGGTCATTGCTGGGAGGTGGAAAAAGAAAGAGGTGGGGTCCGGTTGCAGGAAGTGGGTCAGTAGCCTGTGCCTTTGGGGCTGAATTTTGCCCTGGCATTCTCTTTCTCTCTGCCTCCTAACCATCACATTGGGCACTGCCATGCCCTGCCATGTCCTCCCTGCTGTTATGGGCTGACAGTTCTGAGTCTGTGAGCCAGAATAAATCCTTCCTTCCTTTAACTGCTCCTATCTGGTATTTTTATCACAATGTTACAAAAGCAGTGCCCTAGTTAGCTTTGCCTGTCAACTTGACATAGCTTAGAATCATCTTTGGAAGGAATTGTCTAAGTTATATTGACCTGTGGGTATGCCCATGGTGGAGGTTGTCTTGATTGTTAATTGGTATAGGAGGGTTCAACCCACCGTTGGCAGCACCATACTCTAGGCAGGCAATCCTGAGCTGTAGTGTCAGCTCAGCGTGAGCCTGGGATCCAGCCAGCCAGCAGCATTCCTCCATGACATCTGCTTCAAGCTTCTGCTTGAACTCTTGCCCTGCTTCCCTCAATGATGGACTGTGGCAGCAAAGGTAAGACAAATTATTCCTTTCTCCTTCGAACTGCTTTGGGTCGGCCATGAAAATCATAGTAGAACAAGTCTCTCAAATGTATCACCCTTTGTCATCCCTGATACTGACTTACTTGTGGCTCTGGTGCTCTCAGTCAGGTTTGCAATAAACATTGGCTTCTAAAGCATGAGGAGGACAAGGGTCCCTGTGAGGATATACTTGGGGCTGTAGTCAAGGGGCTTTGTGGTTGCCTAGGTCTCTAGGCACTGTGTCCATAAGCAGGTGGTCATTAGGCATTTCTAATCTCAAGGGCCATGAAGATTGAGCCACTCTCTGTCACCTAACATGCCCTGGAATTTTGACATCCTTGTCCTAAGCTGCAAGGTCAGTGAGAAGATGCCTTCTCTGTTTCCAAGCCTCAACCTTCGTTGTCTCCTTCATGGCTAATGGGGAGCTGGTGACCTCGGTGAGTGACTCATGGCAGCTGTGGTTGCCTGTTGGAGACCAGGAGAAGATTGAATCAGTTGACATTCCAGCATGATGAGGGGAGGAGGCTTCTCGTATATTCTAGATTGGCCTCAAACTTAATATATGGTCCAGCACGACCTTAAAATTCTGATTTTCCTGTCGAGCACATTCCCAGATGACCATAACTTTTACATGTTTTAGCCATCCTAACTAACTGACCACATTACTTTTTCACATTTGTGGCAGCAATCAGTCACAAGGGCCCAGAAATGTATTATTGTCTCAAGATAACCAGGTCTGGTACAAGACTATTCAGGACATGCGACATTCACAAAGGAGCATGGTTTCTTGAAGTTATCTAGTGACTCCTGGCTAGGCACTTTCTGAGAAGATCTCTGATTTTGTTCAGCCCACTGAGGAGCTTAGTTCAGTTCTCCCAGTAGCATCTGTGCCAACATGGCTCCTGCCCTCAACCCTAACCCTGCACAGAGACCTTCCTGGATGTCCTCATCATTGGTGACCAAGAGTCTGGCTCCAGAGTCAGAGAATGCTGGATTTTTCTCCTTACCTATGACTTATGAGATCTGACACTTAACTTTCAAGAGTGGTGTTATTCCGTATCTGAAAAGTAGGAGCTTATTAAAACGGGCATGATTTTGTAAGACTGTTGGTGAAAAAAAAATTAATGAGCTATTGCGCATGACACAGTTATCACTATGTAATTAACACTGCAATGGAGTGATATTAAGCAATTTGAACAGTTCTTACTCATTAAAATGAAAAGCAACCTCAACCTCTGCAACTGTGCTATGAACGTCTGAGGAAGGGAAGTGATTGGACAAGCCCATGTCTCACTTGATATTACCTGTGGAGAGAGGCTGTAAAGAATATCTGTGACTGGAATTTATTGAATGACAACCCCACATACATTTCATATGGTGTCCTTACAACACATTATCTGCCTCAAAATAAGGTCTAATTACCAAATCAAAAGATAATAAAGTCATTTTGCTTTTGACTATCTTACATAATAGAAAGAATTGATTTTACCTATGTTGCATTTTTTAAATTTTTTAATAAACATTAAATACAGTTTGTGTTGCCTATGTATTCTTGGATATGGGCCTTCTACCTGAGTGTGATTGACCTACTTAGGGGCTAGTCACTCTTAAAATGACTGTCCCTCTCCCAGCAGCTATCAATTTCTAGTAGCACCTCTGGTAGGGGTGGGACTTCATGCCCACATCCTCTCTCTACGCTTGGATTTTGTCTGCAAAATAACAAAAGAAGACACCAAATTAAGTTTATAGAGATGTGGGAGTAGACCTGGGAGGAGCTGGGGGGGAGGAGCCGGGGGAGTGGTGGGAGGAGCTGGGGAGTGATGGGAGGAGCTGGGGGAGTGGTGGGAGGAGCTATAGGAGTGGTGGGAGGAGCTATAGGAGTGGTGGGAAGTGGTGGGAGGAGCTGAGGGAGTGGTGGGAAGTGGTGGGAGGAGCTGAGAGAGTGGTGGGAGGAGCTAAGAGAGTGGTGGGAGGAGCTGGGGAAGTGGTGGGAGGAGCTATAGGAGTGGTGGGAGGAGCTGAGGGGTGGTGGGAGGAGCTGGGGGAGTGGTGGATGTGTATGTGACTAAAATATACGGTATCAAATTCTCAAAGAACTAATAAAAGATGAGACGAACATTTAAAAATAGTATTACCATACCTTAAGATTTAGAGTGAGTCCCAGAATTTAGATTCAAAGGAAATTATCTTACATTGTACCACCCAGGGCCATTCAATAGGCACAGCCTCAGGGAAAAAACACAGACCAGTAAATATCTGTCTAGGAAGGGGCCACTTGTGATTATGACAGGATGGATTATATCAGGTATACTTGTGACTTTCTAGGATGTTCTTCTTGAGACATACCTATGCAATAGGAAGTTAAAATGGCATCGACCTTAGTTAGGTTGGTCCCCAGAGCTGAATTATCCATACTCACTGTCACTGTGAGGAGAGCTGCAAGATAAAAGATTGACAAGCGGTAGCCTGAGGGCCAACAACCAGTCCACAGCCTGCCTCTGTGTCACGTGCCTTTGTTTACATACTGACAATGGCCCATTTATTGTCACTAGCAGAGTGGAGTCCTGCTGGCAGAAACCGCACAACTATGAAGTCTACCAGGAAAGTGCACCAGATCCTGGAGTCACAGACCGTCCTTCATGGATATACCCAGAACTCAAAAGGGGGGCTGCCTTTGCTCACTTTTGCCTAGTGGAGTCCAATAATGAATGTGACATGGAGCGTGCCCAAGAAAAGGATTTATTTTCATCCAGTGGTCACTGGGACCTAAGACTGGTTATTCCTTATAGGTAGGCACAGTGAAGTGTTCCTTTAACAAAGGTCAACAAAGGGAATTTCAGGAGAGCCAATCAGACTTCAACTTTATAACAAGTAACAGTGGGCCTCTACGCTCTTCTTGGAAGAACTTAGCCCTGAAGGACCTGTTTGAAGCTGCCCTCCTGGGCACAGCTTTAGGGGGAGACATGGTTATATTGAAGTGAGCTGCTCACTAGCCAGGGAAGATGTATCAGTTTGTTCTGAGATCCCAATATGAGCTGATGAAATAGAGCCATCCCAGGACAGGTTAGCAGAGGTTTTTTACCTGGAATATGGAATTTCACCCTGCAATGTGGTGATATATTGTGTCCCCCAATATATTGTGCATCCTAATAAACTTATCTGGGGTCAGAGGACAGAACAGCCACTAGACAGACATGGAGGCCAGAAAATGGTGGCATATACACCTTTAATCCTATCACTTGGGAGGCAGAGATCCATTCGGATCTCTGTGAGTTCAAAGTCACACTGGAAACAGCCAGGCATGGTGACTCACGCCTTTAATCCCAGGAAGTGATGGCAGAAAGCAGGAAGGGATATAAGGCATGAAGACCAGGAACTAGAGCTGGTAAGCTTTTAGGCTTTTCAGCAGCAGTTCAGCTGAGATCCATTTGGATGAGGACTCAGAAGATCCAGTCTGAGGAAACAGGATCAGCTGAGGAACTGGTGAGATGAGGAAGGTTCTGATTCTCTCATCTTCCAGCATTCACCCCAATACCTTGCTCCAGGTTTATTTTCATTAATAAGACCTTTTAAGATTTGTGCTACACTGCAATATGGAAGCAAAATGGCTTCAGGAAAGATTCCAAGTAGAATGAGCTTGAGAAGCTCAGGAGCAGAGAAGCAGGCTTACACCAAGGAAGAAGAGTTAGGACACACTTCTTGGGGTACATGAGGATACCATCAGACTCCATGGAAGGAAGGACCTCCTCCCAAGGGCAGGCTTGGTTATAAGCTATCCATGGGAAACTCTGTCTTTCCCTGGATACTCCCTTCTTCTGGGATAAACAAAATAGGGAGCTAACAAATGAGAGACAAGAGGCAGATGAAGGTGGGGACCTTTGCAGGTAGTGTCACCTCCCTCTCTTATCTGGATTCTCACACTTGAAGCAGGCACAAGGATGAGTGGAATGGGCCAGATTTTTGTTATGGTGCACTGTGATTCAGAAATGAGAATCATTCATAGGACTAGAAGGAGATATATAAGCTACAGGACCCTGGAGAGACTTTTACCTTGGACAAGCAAAAGCAGGTCCTAACTGGGGCCTGTCCACTGGGCAGTTTCCTTCACAGTTGTAGATTCTGGGCCTGGCCATCAGATATCTCTCTCCTAATGTTACATATGCCCTTGTCACGTAACAGTCTTCCTGAGACATGAGACACACACATGTCTACTTGTCTTAGATAGGGAACCGATGATAGTCCAAAGTATGGGTTCCACCAAAGTCCAACTAAGAAAACCGGTGTGTTTTATTAGGGTTACTTACAAGGATATGGGTGAGGGGTTACCTAAAGGAGCAGAAATGACTCAGAAACAGCTGCATCACCAAGCCCAGCCCAGCACAGGTGACAGCTCACAAAAGCTGGGAACCTGAAGCTCACTGGACAGCCTGCAGGCCGCTCAAAAGATTGGAGAAGGTTCTCTCTAGCTAACTCAGTTGGTCTGAGCCTCTTCTTAGGTAGATAAGCTGTCTCTGTTTCCTTCATGTGTCTCAGGCTGATCTGCCTCTTCCAAGCAGCTCACCTGGTCTGAGAGCATCCCTCAGCAGTCCTTCCTGTTAATAAAAGCCTGAGGGAGGGAGGTACCTAGCAAATCTTGTCCATTTCAGGGACTCCCTGATGCTATTTGAGTTGTTTACTTCCTAAGCTTAACAAGCTTCCCTACAAGATGGCATGTTTCACCTTCCTTTGGGATATCTTGTAGCTTCACTTCCACTTTGACATTCAGTGTCTTAACAAGCTCACCCTCAATGGGAAAGGTTTTAATCTCAGAGGAAATGGTTACAGAAGAGGACCAGTATAGGACTCTGTTTCTCTGGTGCTTGGATAATTTTCCTTTGCTCATGGGGTAGGAGAACTGCTGAGTGATGGGATTTATGTTGAACTACCAAGCCACAGCATAGTCCAGTGGGGACCTAAGTAAGAGAGAAAGCATTATGTACAGCTGTTTCCCCATTAAGTCACCTAGTGGGATGTTAGTCACATAGACCTCCTATGGTTAGGGTCTGCAGATCACTCCACAAAGACCACCATTCACATATGCAATTAATAAGAGCATTTATTTCTCAAGAAAAAAATTCCTGCATGCGGGGGTCAGCCATTTAGGTAAAATGGCAACCAACACAAGGAGAGTGTGCAAGCTCTTTTTAATAAGCACAGCTAGGGGAATTCCAGGGTGGGGGGATCGGAACTTTGGGCTGTTTGATGGCTTTGAACCTAGCAGCAACAAGTCAACAGGGGATTGGTTGGGAGCCGGGGACTTTCCAACTTCAGGGCGGGGTGGCTATCTTTGGTCACCATGATGTGGCAGGGCGTGCTTATCCCTGGGAGGGCCAGCTTAGCCCAAGAAACTGAAACTGAGGCTTGGTCTTTCAGCAAGGTTACTTGGGCCCTGCCATGAGGTCAGTCCTGCTGTAAGAGGGGATGGCCTCTTCACTATACCTATTGTTGTACCCATTTTGCAAAACCCCCAGAGACTACCAAGGAGCTGGTTTCCAATGCAAGCACATAAGGGTCCTTTTACTCAGGTTGGGCCACTGCATGGCAGATGGAAGGAAATGTGGTGGCAGCCACAAGACCAGGTGTAGAGAGTTTTTATAGGGAAAAACCACAAGCTGGGAATTACATGCTTGGGATTGGGTAGAAGGGATATGGAGCAAGGTGATTTTTTTTTGAAACTGTTGGTTTAGACTTTGGGCACGAAACCACATTTGAAACCATTGGGTTAGACTTTTGGCGGGGAACCACAACCTGCTGAACAGGATTATCTGGATCTTGTTAAACTTTACTGCCCTGTATCTGTTCAAGTTGCCATGGTACATTTCTGAGATTCTTCCTGGAACTGAGTACAGCAGGTGGTCTAAGATGGTGGTCCTTTCCCTAAGATGGAGCCTGTAAAGTCAAGTCTAGGTGGCCCTTTCGCTAAGAAGGAGCCTGCAAAGTTAAATCTAGACCTTCACACTATGATTTTTTTTTTTGTACATGGATTTACACAGATCCTGAAGTCATTCGTGGAAGCAGTCGATATATTGAGAGTAGTCCTCTGTGCCTTCGAAGGCATCTATGGAAATAGCAGATTTCACAATTCTCTGGGGGCACTTTTAAAACTCAGATTCTTGAAAAACAAGAGGATTTCATCAGGGTGTGTGTGTTTGTGTGTGTGTGTGTGTGTGTGTGTGTGTGTGTGTTAAGCAGCACAAAATATAACAAAAAAAAAAATGGAAGCGGATCTGCTCAGACAACGGTGATGCTTAGATCACTCCAAGTCAACAAACACTCATGAGCAATCAATGACCCTGTAGCCATCTCTGCTAAGCCCTGGAACTCTGTTCCAAAGAAGAGTCCAGCTCAATGAGAAGACAATTAGAGAGGGATGCGCTTGAACGTGTTCTAGCCAGTACAGATGCTTTAGACTTGGTGCTCACACAAATGGCCTCTCATGTTCTTTTCCTAGTGTGTCTCCACATTTGCATAATCTCTTATTCAATTAGACAGTAATTAGGCAACTCCAAAATCTGCCTGCTACATGGAGAAGAATTAACTTGGTGGCTAGCACGAGATAAAATTGAGCCAAGATACAATGAGAATTGAAAACACAGTAGTCATAACAAGAAAGAAGAGAAAGAGAAGAAGTAAAAAAAAAAATGATCTTTGTGCTGAAGAAGTATGTGTGGGGGGGTGACTCCTGGAAGTGCTCAGAATAACCTTACTGGTTTGACTTGCCATAGACACACTATGTGTGTTTGTATTCATGTGGACATACATGTTTATAGATGAGCAAATACGTGCATATATAGCCACATGAGCAGGCACATGTATATATAACCATAGAGCATGTATAGTGAGCAATTAGGAATTCATATTATTTCTACAAGATGACTGGAAGAGAGAAGAATTGGCCCAAGGAGTCAGAACTGAAGAATGATAATTTCCCATGTCTTTGCTCTTTATTACACAATCAGACCTGTTGATTAGTGCATAGGTGTTTCCCCAGCTAAACTTAATGGTCCAAAGAAGCCCTGGGCAGGTTGTAGGCCCTCATCCACTCCTGGATCTCTAGGGTCTTGTTTGTTGCTGAATATATTCAGACTGCAACAGTCATTTCACAAAGAGTGAAACATGAAGGCTTAACCCAGATTTGAAGTTTTTTTTAAGTAAGCTTAACATTATCATATTTTAATGAATGGAATTCATGCTTTCAGGCCTTACTAGCAACTGTCTTAATCTGACAGGCTTCTAGTTTCATCCCCAAGGAAGAAAAGAATGGATTGCCGATCAATACTATTGGCAAATGAGCTGCTTTTTTTCCCTTCGAATTAGCAGTTCAATGTGGGGATTTTTGTTTGCATAATGATGGGATCTGCCAACACTATATAACAAATTAGCAAAAAGAGGCCATGTTCCTTTGGCTTGAACTACATGGCAGTTGACAGACATCTTGTTATGTAAACTGCTCATCTGTGAGGGCACTCAGCATTGCATGGAGAACAGAAAACCCAGGAATGTTTTAGTTCCCAGTGTTGTCTTCATGTCTTCTTGATGTCAATCCTCTTTTCCAGTGACTCCTCATGTTTTTATGTGGAAACCAGTAATGGATAATGTCAGTGAAACATCCAAAGTGCTAAAACTCCTCAGCACCTGGTATGTGCACCCAGGATGCAGGGATATGTTCTCTAGCAGATAATAATCTGAAGAGTACCTCGCCCATCCCATATCATCCCATCTCTAATCCCCACCCACCCTGTCCCATCTCATCCCTTTCTTCATCCCATCCCATCCCTCATCCCATCCAATCTCATCCCTTTCATATTATCCCATGCTATTCCACGGAATCCATCCCATCCCATCTGACCATTCCATTTCATCTTATCCCATTGTCCATCTCATCTCAACCAATGTCAACCCCCATCCTGTCTCATCTCATCACATTCTATCCCATCCTCTATCACATTTTATTCCATCCCTCATCCCATCCCATTCCATCCCATCCATCTCATCTAATTCCATCTCATCCCATCCCAACCATTCCATCCCATTCATTCCATCCCTTATCCCATTCTACCCCATCTGTTCCATCCATGTCATCCCATCTAATCCCATCTCATCCCACACTATTCCATCCCATCCATCTCAACTTAACTCATTTCCAACCCATCTTTCATCCCATCTTTTCCTGCCCCATTCAATCCACCTCCTACATCCTATTCCATTTCATTTCCATTCTGAAATGAGAATTATGTCAAGGTTACAGTTTTCCAGAGACCCATCTAACACATAGATTCCTCCCCAATCTGAAAATGCCCTATATCAGCTACTCTTGCAGCATTTGAGTTACCTAATTTTCCCATAAGTCTAACAAAATATCTGGAAGAAGTAACTTTATAGAGGCAAGATTTAGTTCAGCACATAGCTCCATCATGGTGAGGCAGGCATGGTAGAGCAAACAGCCAATGGCCACAGAGGCAGGAACTTGAGGCATGACTTTTCCCACTGAGGCAGGTTAGAGAGCAGAGACCTTGGCTTGTTCCCATAATGCTTTTTTTAAGTCACAAATACCAAATATTCCAAACCCTCCTGAATTTTCAAACATGTGGATCTGTGAGGTCCTCCACATTCAAACCATATCACAACCAATTATGCATTCACCAGTGTGTTCATTTTAATTTAATAAATTTATTTTTCTGGTACCAGTAAGTTGATTGGAATGTGACTGAGTGTTCTTAGGAAAAAATTTAGAGGAAAAAAATCTCAATAATTTTTCCTCTGAAAATTATTCAAAAATGACTATATACTTATTTTAAAGGGTGGTTATTGTAATAAATACTAAAGTTTTTACAAAACATGATCAACTGTTCAGTGCAAATGTTTAGTATATTTAGAACCTATATAGGGAGGTGTTTGTTCAAGGCCAACTGTGCTTTCAACTTAAAAATATCCAGGGATCTTACTGTAACACACCACACACAAACACACATACACACACACACACACACACACATACACACACACACACACACACACACACACACACACACACACACACACTGGACATCTATTTTCCACAAGATATATATACCTATGTATCCATACATATTCTTCATTTATCTTACAAATATTTGCTGAAAGTTATAGGTGACCCAGATGAGCTTTTGGGGGAAAAAATCAGATTTAACCTCCATAACAGTATTCTCTTCTGCTGATTTAAAACTTTGACATTTTAAAGCCATCTTAACTTCTGGCTTTCAGAACCCCCATTATTATTGCTAACCATTATTTTTATTATCTATTCACTCATTTGGTTGGACTGCTTTCCTGTGAGATACTGGAGGTTGAGATCATTACTGACTAAGCTTGACAAATATACATTCCAAAATCTTGCCTGTAGTTGCATGGGTAGAGATGGGTACAGCAGGATACCCCTATGCAGACATGTATGTGCATGCATTGCTATAAATGCACACACATGAACACTTGTGCACACATACATGCTCATGTACATGTATCTATGCACCCACACATATGCACATACATCCTCATGGGCATAGATAACTATACATACATGCATTTGAAAATGCACACACACACACACACACACACACACACACACACACACACAAGTGCATGCATGCACACTCTCTCCATTCCACGTCTCTCCTTCCTTACCCTGCAAACTCCAGGCAATTCTGGAGTCTAAAGTAGACCCCTTCCCCCCTGATGTGCACACAGGATCTAAATTCCAAGTAAGATGCATCAGGGAAATCAGCAGCAATAAAATCCATCCCATAAGTGATGGAATGGTGGCTTGATCTCCCTGTTTCCTTAGTCAGAAGTAGAAATCACTGTTTCCCTTCTGAACCTTCCACAGAGCTACAGAAGTCTTGAAATTCCAATAGCTCCCAGTGGTTGCCCAGAATTTTGTGTCCCACCTTCCCTTTCCAGGGCCCTCCTAGCACTCTCCCCTGTCCCCCATTGCTGTGGGATGTTCTGTATGGCAAATGTGTTGCTCTGATTGGTCAATAAATTAAACACTGATTGGCCAGTGGCTAGGCAGGAAGTATAGGCAGAACTAACAGAGAGGAGAAAAGAAAGAACAGAAAGGCAGAAGGAGTCACTGCTAGCCGCAGCCAGGACAAACAGCATGTGAAGATGCTGATAAGCCACGAGCCGCGTGGCAGGGTATAGATTTGTGGAAATGGATTAATTTAAGATATAAGAACAGTTAGCAAGAAGCCTGCCACGGCCATACAGTTTGTAAGCAATATAAGTCTCTGTGTTTACTTGGTTGGGTCTTACTTGACGGCTGTGGGACTGGCGGGTGAGAGCGATTTGTCTTGACTGTGGGCAAGGCAGAAAAACTCTAGCTACACCCCATCCTGTAAAGTGCAGTTACACCCTCTGCAAACCTTTCCCTTTGGTTTTTCTTTTCCCTCCCCTTAATTCTCAAAGATGCCAAGCAACAGAGCCGCAAAAAGAAGATAATTTAAACAACGCCCCCTTATAGCTGTCATCTGTCATCTTTAATCTGAAAGAAAAATAAATCAAACATGAAGCTCATGCATAATACAGCCAGGGATATAAAATCATGTGTAAGCTACTTAATAAATGTCAGTTTTAGAAACTGGGATTTTTTAAAGGCGGTAATACAAAAATGTAAGGTTCCTATAAAGGATAATTTCAAATATTTCAAGCAAACGTCTTACAGAGTGTAAACAAATTAGCATTATTAGAGAACAATTAAAATAAGTAACAGACGTGCTTATTAATGGAACTTGCTTTGAAATAAAAGCTGCTATGACCAGCTATGTGTGCTTGCAAGGCTGAATTTGGTGACTGGACGTTCCATCTACGGAATGACATCAGAGAGATTTCTGAAGGTGATGAAATTAAACGAAGGAAAATAAATCATTGAAATCGCATTAGGTATAAATAATTTGAAAAAAGAGCTTTCCATTTCGCCATGCACATTGCTAGCAGGTTGTAACACAGCAATCAGCCCTTGGACTCCCTGGGTCTAATTTTCTCTGGAACAATCAGTCACACGAAAGAGTTGTTCTCTGGTTAATTGAAAGCAGGAGTTGAAATAACCTACCAAGTTCCTCCGGCACCCATTATTTCTGGAAGAAACTCTGTAGAGTTCAGAAGGAAGGAGAGTGTCGGCCCTGGGCTGTTGGATGTTGCATCTAGTCCCCACACCTCTGCCAGTGATAAGTGAGTTGGCAAGTGACGGTGTTGGCTATGAGTCAGTGAACACAGGAGGCTGAAAAGGAGGCTGCAATACACACTGGATTTTACTAAGAGGGTGGGGACCAATAAGTCATCAAAAAGCAAACTGTGACAAGGAGGTGGGGGGGTAGATGCCGACAGGGTTTCTCAACCTTTGATATGGGGCAGACTCTACCCAACACACTTGATACCAGGTGTCCTAAGGCTGGGTGGCTAAGATTCATCTAGATGATGAAGAAGACTAGGAAAGTTCCCCAGAAGACAAGAATAAGAATTTTTAAACAGAGGCTAAAGAGATGGCTCAACAGTTAAGAGCATTTGCTGCTCTTTAAGAGGACCGAAGTTTGCTACCCCCCCCCCCCACAACAGCCTGTAACTCCAATTTCACGGGATATGATGCCCTCTTTTGGCCTACATGGGTACTGCATACATATCTCTCTCACACAGAGATAGAGGGGGGGAGGGGGAAGGAAGGAGAGAGAGGTTCATAAACAAAATCAAATCTTAAAAAATAATTTATGAGCAAACACAACACATGTGTATGCCATCAGCCAGATGCCAGACACATACTGTCAAGTTATATTGTTCCCACTTAGGAGAAACTCTATAAAGTTTCTTAGAAGCTATACCAGACCACCCACGCCCCCAAGTCAGTACATACTCACATACTGTGAGTGAAGGGGAGTCCCCTGAAGACTGTTCCCTGGATTCCCTGAAGATCGTTCTCCCACATTAACTGCAGTGACTTCCCGTATTCATGAGCCAAGCATCGAACGAGACTTACTTCATCACAGCTGCGTGCCAGGCACACAGTGAGCAGGAAAATAAGCTGTCCACTGCCTTCGAAAAGGGCACCATGTTTTTCCTACACAATAGCTGTACACAGAAAGAATTCAATGGCACAGGACCTGCCAAAGGAACATGCTGAGAAGACAGAAACACGTTTGTTCACAGTAGAAAGAATGCCCAAGGAAGAAGATCAAATAAAAAAAGATTTTTGTAAAGCTTCTTGGCGGGAAGCCGTGTCAAAAGGAACCAATAGTTTCAGATGAACACAGTATACAAAAAACATAGATGAATAAAATATCCAATGCTCTCCCGACATCTAGAGAGGCAGGGAGTTGGGTAGATGCTACTCATTACTCTATTTCGTTTTACTTTGCATTGATTTTTGTTTTGTTTTGGGTTTTTGTTTGTTTGTTTGTTTGTTTGTTTTTTTAAGCACAGAATTTGTTGACACGTCAATCCAATAATTCCTTGCCACACAGATCCAATGTGGTCAGTGACTCCAACATACAATGATATATGTACCTGGCTGGATGCTCTGGGATGTAAAGTCCTGGCAGGAAAATCACAAATAAAGAACAGTGTGGGTAGTGACACAGTCGTTAAGAGAGAAAAGTGTGCAGTCCTTGGGGACAATGTGGAAGAAATAAACAAGACTCAAGTCTCAGGATGACACAAACCAAGTATTATGAAATACAAAGCTACCCATGCTAGTTATGGAATAAAATAGATCCCCCAGTCCTGATACCCGCTGACTACAGCTTTTATGCCTACCCCTTCCCATGCTTTGAAGCCACAGGCTGATGTGCCTGAGAGAGTCCTCTATCTAAGATGACTGTGACTGTATATCGATGGCAGTTCAAAACACGTTTGAAAACCCTTTTGAGGAACAAAATAGACTTTCTCCAGGAGCAGAGGCCCCAGTCAAGAAGAAATCAGAAGCAGGCTGAAGTCGACATTACAGGGTACACACCCAGCAGGCAGAGTTGTAGTTCTAAGAATGGAGTTGTGAGTTTATTGTATGGAGACTTCAGTGTCAAATAAAGCAACCTGCAACCTGGTATGAGCTGACTACCCAAACTGAGACGTGGGAATGAGTTATGGAATTATAAGGTACAGGCAAACACGGTGTAGGGAGTGTTTGTACATGTTGAGTACGAGGTCATGTGTACAGCAGGTGAAAATAATCTCATCTAATGTTTTGTATTATCCCTCCAAAAACCGAAAGTGACTTGATCTACAGCTAATCACCCTGACATTTCCTTCAAAGTCCACAGGAAGAGCACAAATCACATGTTGATAGCAGCTTCTGGTCTCTGCATGAGGATGCTCATAGATACCCAAGGTGTTTTGACATCCTAGACACAGATGGCCAGAGGGCTCACGTCTAAGGAAAGGATGCCATGGCACACACACACCTGTCATTCTGACCGTGGAAACTGGTCTGTGTGAGATTTCCTCAGTTCCATTTAGTCATCTGGTCTATTACTTCCAAAAGTGGACTCGCTCGCTGTAAAATGAACACAAACTTATGATATCAAGGAAAGCAAGAAATTGGTAGTTCTTAGAAAAACCTAGTGAGGGCAAAGAGTGGAGATCATGGGTGACACAATGTGTGATTTGGGGAGTCAGATATTAAATGCAAACTAAAACAAAGACTACCTTGACAATGCAGAGATGGGTCAGTGGTTAAGAACATTCCAAGGAACCCAGATTGGATTCCCAGCCCCCACATGACAGCTCACAATCACCTGTAACTCCAGTTCTAGAGCACCTGATGCCCTCTCCTAGCCCATGTGAGCACTGCACTCATGTGGTGTACAAACATGCACACACACAAACATCAATTTTTTAAGACTATATTATAATGCACAAGCACAAATCATCTAGTCATCAATTTCCCCAGCTCTGATTTTCATTTTTGTCTCTTCCAAAATTTTTATAAAAGACAACTAAAGAGAATATTTTTCCTCAAATGCAACAAGGAAAGAAATATGTATTACCCTACCTCCCTTGAAACTTTGTCAATAAAATGAATATTGTTATTTACATAGAATTTATTTAGCATTAAACTTTCAAATTATATAAGAAATCTATTATGCTGAGCGAAAAGAGACTTTTTTACATAAAGTGAATGGCAGCTAAGAGAAAGACAGTAATGCATGTGAGTCAACATTGAGACACAGACAACGCAACAGGAATTTCAGAACACAGGCATCATTTGGAATGTGAAGAAAAGATTATACTGTTTGCGAAATGTCCAGCATTCTCTTTTTTACCTCCCTGCTGAGTTGAGTCTGTGCAGAAAATGCAAATTTTTACCTGGGTCATTAATCTTCACAAGACGTTTGCACGGTAAGACCGGGCAGTAATTATCATTAGTTCAGCACAGAATCTTGTATAATCGATGAAAATTCAAAAGGGAACGTGTACATCTAAAACAAGCTCTGACCTTTTGCCCCACTCCGTTGGACAACAGGGACCAGAACTCTGAAGGTACCTTGATTTAGACAAAGTTCATTTTCCAAAGGAGGTTCCTGACAGCCATTTATCTTGGAGTATGAGGGTCACTGGTTCTGAATCTTTTTTAGACTGTTTTCACACACACACACACACACACACACACACACACACACACACACACACACACAAAAAAAAAAATCACTGTGTTCAAAAAAAGGAAATAAAAGTAGCTTTGTCATCAAAATTAGGCACTGTTGACACTTCATGTTTTTTATTATTATTTAAAGCAATGCAGTAAAGGAGAGAACCCAGATGCAGCACCAACCTTGGAACTGATAATAAACTCAGCGGGACAAAAACAACTCTAAATTGAGCTGACTTATGTGAACACCTTGCACCAGATTTTAAGTTGCTGGAACAAATTATTTGGACTTTTAGTTCTTGTTGGTGGTTTGCACTAGTTCCCCCAAATTATTCCAAAGGGGTGATGAGAAGATTTATTTTTAAAGCATGAAAGAGAGATCCTACAGAGGAACAGGGATACAACTCAAAGATTCATAAAACAGAAGCTGGGAGTTGGGTAATGTGAGCTTATTCCACAGAAAGATTCCCTCACTACCATGTCATAGCAAAGTTGGTGGCACCAAGAAGGGAGACGTAGATGAGTTAGGCTGAGATATCGGATGCCCAGCTTAGATGCCATGTGTCGTGGTTTGAATGAGAAATGTCCCTCACAGTGATCAGTGCTCTGCTGCTGAGTTACACCCAAACCCCTATACTCAGGTATTTGAATATTTGGTCCACCAGAAGGTGGCGCTATTTGAGGAGGTTCCAGAACCTTTAGAAGGTGGCGCCTTGCTGGAGGAAGCACATTACTGAGGGATGGAAGTTGAGGGCTTATAGTCTTGCCCCACTTCCTATTCTTCCTCTCTGATTCCTGTGTGTGAATGAGATGTGACCAGCCAGCCTCCTCTTCTGGTCACCATAACTTTTCTGCCAGTATGGACGACAAGCCAAAATAAAGTCTTCCTTGAGTTGACTTGGCTCATGGTATTAGATCACAGCAACAGAAAAGTAACTACTTGGCCATGGCAAAGATGACTGAACTAAGAGTTTATTGAATGTTTCTCATGCACTAATTTATATAAAATTTATATATTTTACACTGGAAATTAAGCCCAGGGCTTTATGTATGCTAGGTCAGTGCTCTGCTGCTGAGTTATACCCAAACCCCCATACTCTGTGTTTGTAGTGTGGGTTGCTGTGTGGATTTCAAAGGCAGTGTGTCTGCAGACTGGCTTATTTCAAGTATCTTTAAAAAGTGTGTGTGTGTGTGTGTGTGTGTGTGTGTGTGTGTGTGTGTACATCACATGCATGCAGTACTTGTCAAGGTCAGAAGAGGGCATCAGATCTGGAGCTGGAGTTACAGCTGGTTGTGAGCTTCCATGTGGAGGCTGGGAATAGAACCTGGGTCCCCCGCCAGAGCAACTGATGTTCTTCACCATTGAGCCATCTCTCTAGCTCCTCAGGTATCTTTAACAATAATGATCTTTCTTCGCCCCAGCATACAATGTCATGAGCAAGCAGGGTCCACAGTGCACTTAACACGAGGAAAAATCTTGAGATCTGACGGACAGGTATGAGGCTCCCTGGTAAGAGTGTCCATCCGTCCAGGGGTTTTACAGCACTCTAACTCTTGGAAATTTCCAGATGTGAGTCTTAGTTGAGATGAAGGATGTGATGTGGTTTTCTTTTATAGCTGTAGATAATGAATAAACAAAAAACTTGGGTGTGCCAAGGAGAAAGCGAGCAGCAAGTCTTCTTGCTCCCTACTCCATCTGCCTTCTGAGGGCACACATGTGGTATATATAATTATACCCAGCACCCTGCACATTCAAAAATAAGTGACTCACCCCACTGAGTTACATGCCTAGCCCAAGGTTGGGTATTTCTGAACCAGGAAGAGAACATTTATGAGACATTAGATCTGCAGGCTCACTATCTAGGACTTTCCAGCCTCCTCCACTATTCGAGATATATTCCTGTTTTTGAAACCTTCCAGCCATTCTACCTATGGCCAACTGACCTTTTGTATCCCAGAATAGTTAGTTATGAAGGCACCCTAACAAATTTGTAGATGACAATGCCGTATCTCAGTGTTGCAAGGTTGGACATCCCTGGTGGGTCAATGATATTGAGTTGGGTTAGAGGGATCTAAGCTCTCCTAGAGGCATTTTAAAAGCTATTAAGCTCAGTTAAACAGTGTAAGAACTTCTACACTCTGCTAAGCACTGTTGTTTATATTAACGTTGGATATGGAACTTTTTAATAGTTTTCCCCCTTGAATAATTGAACCTTGAGTGGCAGCTGTCAAATTCCTCACCATATCTGGGTATCTGCCAGCTAAGCATCCCTCAATAAGCATCTGCATTGCATCCAAGGCATCCTATGGCTTTAACATCTTCTTCCCCACTCCAAGGGACACGCCCCTCCAGCTGCAACCCACAGTCTACCATTCTGTATATTCTGCACCTGCCATAAAGGGGAAAAATAAAACTAGGTGGCCTGTAAGTGATCCTGCAGCTATATCTACTGAGTATGAGAAAGGTGTGAAAGCCAGTGATTGGTGGGACCGTACCAGGAGCTTGGTTGAGGTTGGTCCAAACACAATACTTCATTTGCATATCACACCCTTGCCACACACCCTCCTAGATATGTGATCAAGATATTTGGTTCAGTTTTGAAGTCAGCCAAGACACACCCTCCTGTGATGCCCTGTATCTGGTGGTGCAACTCTGGGCCCCAGAAAGGTGGATCTTGAGTGGTCTTTTCTTATCTTATTGCCTATGATTTATTTTGGACCCATTTAAGTTGTGTTTGTATTATGCATGTTTTCATGTGTGCGGGTGTAGAAGTGTGAGTGTGTGTGTGTGTGTGTGTGTGTGTGTGTGTGTGTGTGTGTATGGAAACCAGGGCTTGATGTCTATGATGTCTAGTCTCTTCCTCCTTTGCTCACTCCCTGCCTTGGCTAACAAGACTGTGTCTCACTGAACCCAGAGCTTGCCAATTTAGCTCATCTTGCTAACCAGTATGCTCTGGAAGTTCTGCTGCCCCTGTGTCCCCAAGGGGGAATTACAAGGACTCTTGGGATCTGAACTCCAGTGCACCTTTGACCTGTTTGAGCAGCAAGTACATTAGTACCGGAGCCACCTCTCCAGCCCCTTGGTCTCTGGTTTTGATTGTAAGTAGAGTGTGCTGAGCTGAGGGAAAGCAGCTGTGAGCCCCGAAGCAGGCATGGCACAACAGTGGTCATGTGGCTCTAGTGATTAGGGGACAGCTGAAAGACTCCAGAGAAGAGCCAAAGACAAAAGTGGCAGTAAATGCCATAGAGGACCAGCGGCGGCGGGGAAGTTTTAGCCAAGACTCTAGGAGGTGGGCAGTGTTAGGCAAGAGGCTGAAGGCTCAGTTTACTGAAAGAGTTCCTGTGAGCTACCATGCCTTGAAGGAGTCCTAACACCAAGGCTAAGGGGCTGAAGTACTGGCTGCCTCTGCCAGCTGCCATTGGCAGCAGCTGCTCAGAGTAGACTATTTCAGTAGCTGTTAAGTGCTAGGCTGCTGACAGTCAGAACCCAGAGCGATAAATCTCTAGCTTAGCACCTAGTTTCCCAGTCTGTAGCTGTGAGTGTCTGAATCTGCCAGCCCCACCCACCCAGCCCAGACCAGCTTGAGTCTCTTTGACACCCCATAGCCCTGGATTACAGTTACTAAAAGAATTACTTATCCCCTCCTCATAATTTACGTTACCATAGGGCTAGAGAGGCCAGCCTGCTCATTGGGAGCAGTATTTTCTTTTGTCATGGCATCTCCACACAACCAAGGCACTTTGCAAAAACAATGACCTGAAGAACCTTTGTGAATCGGTCCCTACTGGAAGTGACAGCTATCAGTGTTTCTTTCAACACCTGCCCCCACAAAGACAGTTTGTGAAACCCCTGAGTTTCCTTTTTTTCTGCAACCATTATTCATAATCATGCCTCACCCAGTAAATGTATGGTGGCCCCAAGTCTCAAGTCTTTATGCTTACACTGTTAACTGCGGTAAGCAGTCAGTCTGTGGTTTTCAAGTTTGTATTGAGAGTGTGAAGGGAGCAAGTAAAAGGTGATGGATCCATGAAATAAAACTCATTTCCTATAGCCGTGAAGCTGAGCACATTTCTCAGTCCTCCCTACCGTCAAGTAGAGACTCACAGGTGGGCTTCAGGAAATGATAGACTTTAGCATGACATCCTGTAAACCGCTCCCAGGTTTGGTCCACCCAGCTGCGTACATCCTGTTCTTCAAGGACCAAATGCAGTGTCTCTCAGTAGTACTGTTCTTTGCTATGTCTCCTTCCACATAAAAGGTAACAAAGTTAGGACTGGGCTTGTCATATTTAGCTTCAGCTGTTAGCATGACACAAACATAGACACAAGTCCAGCTGGGAGTAGGAAACCTCAAGGGACACCTTTGCCAGGTCAAAGTGGCCTTTGTGCACATCTGTGCAGCATTATCTCCATTGGTGATGGATAGGGAATGTTCCAGCGCACTGTGGGTGGTGCCATCCCTGGGTCGCTGGTTCTGAGATATGTAAGAAAGCAGGCTGAGCAAGCCATGGAGAGTAAGCCAGTAAGCAGCACTCCTCTATGGCCTCTGCATCAGTTCCTGCCTTCAGGTTCCTGCCTTGAGTTTCTACCCTGACTTCCCTCAGTGATGGACTGAGCTGTAAGCTAAATAAACCCACTCCTCCCCATGTTGGTTTTAGTCAGTATCTTATCACAGCAGTAAACACCAACTAGAGCGTGGCTCTTATTTAATTGTTAGCAGAATTTCTGTCTTACCACGAAGCCATTCCCCAGAGTTGGCCTCTCTTAGCTACATGACTCAACAGCAGGGTGCCAATGTTCTCCACCTCTCTGCTTATAAAGTGAAAGCAGTTGTTTCTTTGAATGTACCTGAAGGTTTTCTGGCATTCATCCCAAGGCTAATTAATGGTTTGCCCATGCCAAGGTCACCATTCAGTGTTCTATTTTATGTTACAATAGTAGCCAATAACCAGGAAATAAAATATTTCTTCCTGATCTAAGGGAAAACAAAAGTGTGAGAGACCCAAGAATGTTAATTAGAATTTTGTATACAAAGACTCACTCCAGGAGCCCTTGAGAAGGGAAAGGAAGAGGCATTCATATTAATATAAATAAATAATCTAGAAAAAAAAGCTTCTATTATTTATTATCTCTGCTGTGATGCTGTGGATTTACGAGCTGTAATTAATTATAAGCCATGACAAATCGCCAAGGGAAAGCCAATGGTGGATGCCCCGGTAGTTGACAAGCTGCCGTGGTTTGAGCAACCTGTCACCTCTGGGCTGGCTAATTTATTAGGAGGCATCCAGTCTTACCCAATCGATCCTCCAAAGATAAATGACTATAAATACAAAATGACTTCAGGGAAATACATCCCAGTGAGGTGGAGAGCCACTGATAATCCCAAATAGTGTGGATTTTGCAAGTTTGAGGGTATGTGTGGCTGTCTCTTCCACTGGACAGCACAGATGGGCTGAACCTGAGCTTAACTGCCCCTTACAGCCAACACAAAACCAGGCATGTGGTAGGGTATATACCACGATGGTTTCAATGAATTGAAACATTTATTTGAACAAAGTAAAATACATTCTAATAAAGTATGGAGGTGGTGTCCCTAAACCTTATGCAGGAAGAAAAAGTCTACACAATTTTTTTATCCTAGGAATTTCTACTATGAGAGGGAATCAGGCAGTTGTGTTTTGGAGATAGAGGAGGTTACGTACTCACAGTGGACTCTGGGGAGCAGCTTAGGAAGGCTCTTCTCCTGCTCTTCCTCCTCTGATTTTGAAATAGAGAACAACCGTCTGCCTGGAAGTGGGTTATTTCCATCTCTTAAAGCTCAAAGAGTGGCTTTTGACAAAATCTCTCATTTATTGCCCTTCATTGGTACCATGAGGTGATAAGGAAAATGTTTGGTTTGCCTGGATCTACCCAGACTCCAGAAGTTCCCTCAGTTCCCACACATTCATTTGTCTCCTGTGAGGTCTTGGGTTGAAGGAATCCATTCCTAATCCTACCCCCCCCCCCGCCCCCGATTCTGGTTATTTCATCATGGTGCTATTTATGACAGGTAAAATATGGAATAAGCCTTGGTGACAGAGAAAAAAATGGATAAAGAAAATATGGTATCTATCTGCAGTGAAGTATTACTGGGTCTTGAAGAAAAACAAAAGAATGCCATTTGCAGGAAAAATATGGAGATTATCATAGTGAGCAAAACAAGCTAGATGCTGAAAGGCAAATTTATGTGTTTTCTTTTATATATGGAATCCAAAGGGTCAGAGGAACATGAGGTGACAGAAGGGTGAAAATCGGTGGTGGTAGTCAAGAAATTATGTCAAAGTACATACATGTATAAAATGTAATGAAACAAAGTATTTTGTACAACTAATATACATTAATAAAATGACTCATTAAAATATTTTATAAGGAAACAAAGAATTCCAGGCAAGGCAAATACCAGCCACACTAGTCAAACTGAAGCTCCTTGGGCAGCTAGAAGGTGATCACACTTAATTACTCAGAGTAATGAATCCACATCTTCATAAGATAACAGAGTCCTGGCCACTGTAGAAAGAGAAGGCTCGGGAACCACTGGTTAATGGGGGATTTAAGACAACAGCCAAATGAGATGAAGCTTACCTAGGAAGACCTTCTGACTTCATTCATACTCTAGAGACATGCATCCCTCATGCATCATAGTTGATGGCACTAATCTTCCCCAGAGATGGTAGACCTGGCAGACACTGGTGGAGAACACCAGAATTAGCTTTATTCTAGTTAGTTTTCTCATCAATGAGACCAATATCTGCTCACAGTCTGCAGGCATACAGTCATCATGGTGGAAAGGCATGGTGGTTGGAGAAGTTTGCTGCTGTGGCAAAAGAAGCCTTCATTTCCCATCCCATCTCTGCTTCCTGCTCTGCCTACACGAGCAACTACCAATATTCCTTAAACGTTGTCAGTGACTTCCCTGGTGGTCCATCTGCCAATCTTAATGTTGATTTTGCCCTTCTTCTGGCATTCGGAAAGAAATACAGAGTGCATTCATTTGCTATTGTTATGGTAACAGGTCTTCACAAAGGTTAAGGGTTAAAGGTTAAGGTAGCTTAACCCAAACATGGATTTGTAACCTTACAAGGCTCTGAAGATCAGAAGAACCAAGGGCACATAGAAGGCAGAGATACCGCCTTCTGGGAATCTAAGGTAGAATTTACTTCCTTCCCTCTTCCAGGCTCTAGAGATGTGGTTTAACCTCCGTCTTTCAGGTCTCCTCTGGCTCACCCTCTTACCTCCCTCACACACTGAGTTGATGGTTACTATTGTGCCACCTTAGCACTCCAGGGGGGTCTCCTCTTCCCAAGGTCCTTGGATTAAGGACATCTATGAAGTCCCGTTCCCCCATGCAGAATGATGGCATCACAGGCTTTGGAGTTAGGTTGTGGACATCTTTAGGGAGCATGCCATTGCAACTCCTTTCTCTCAAACCTACCCCTCCCACCAAACTCTCCCCCAACCCCCAGTCCCCTCAAAGTGAGCAGCGGTGACTTCACCCAATGCAACTTTAATTATAGAAAACAGCTCCAGTTCTGATAAATCCCCCCAGTCATGGCAGCCTTGATTGGCATTTTTTTTAAACTTGCCTATTAAGCAAATGCACATTTTAAAAAAGAGGAATAAACAGATGTCTCTCATTAGCAAAATAAGGGATTTTATTTTTCTTCAACTTTTTTTTTTCTCAATGCTCATCCATAAATGAGATAAAATGAAGGCTTGAGCTAAATAATGAGTTCTTTAAATTTCCAGACATGGGAAACTATGGGGTTGAGATAAAGGACACCACAGTGTGGCTAGACTCAGGGAGAGGACACAGCTGTCACTTTTAACTTGTTCTGGGATCATGTGACCTTCCAGCACCCTGTCCAAATGAAAAGACTTTCCCAAGGAAGACAATCATGATCTGATGAGGCATAGACTTGACCTTGACCTCACCTCCTCGAGGGATTGACACCTGGCTTCTCAGTCTTGAGAAAACATTCAAAGACCCCTCTCACCTTGCTGGCTGGAGACTCTCTAGGTCCCTGCAGGGCGTTTGGTAAGGTGATGGGAAGGGGTGAGAGGGGTGAGAGGCATGCTGGGGAATCTTCTTAGACCTACCCTTTTATTTGCATTTTAAATATATTCTTAAACAAATGTGAGCTTTCCCATTTCTGGGTCCCTAGAAGTCACCCCCCATGAGCTCTCTCCATAGAAGGAGGGGCTCATCTCCCTCTTATGGTCCAGCTAGGCTAACTCATGGACCACATCTTTAGTCATTTCCATAGAAACATCCTCTTTGTCTTTTTCACATAGTTGAACATAACTTTATAATTTCTCTAGGTAAGTCAAATCATGATTTGGGTACTCAGAAATCTTGTCCTGGTCCAAGGTTACACAAGGTTTTGCTTATATTGACCACAACCACATAGGGTCTAACAAGTAGACATCCTGCTTCAGACCTGGATATTGCAGGTGGTATTTTAACCAACAGCCCCCAAATACCAACAGTATGGTTGGCAGCTAATGCCGTGCGGGAGACTGGATGTCATTGGGTGATAACTCAGTGGTTCACAAGAAAGCTCTTCTGGTGGAGAATTGATTCTGAGGGGTGCCAGGGTGGCACTGAAACTCTCACTTGCTTTCAGCTTTGAGGGATCATTGTCCCTGAAGGGATGGCATTACTGATGCTGTGAAAATTCCTTCCTCCAAAGGTCCCAATCACAGCTCAAAGTAGATTCCACTAAGGTTCACCAGGGGGAACCAATGGGTTTAGTGAGCTTACTTATGGAGTATGGGTAATGAGGTATGGACAGGGCATGAGGTTCCCCAAGGCAACAGCACTGGAAAGTCTTTCCCCAGCATGAATATGGCTTCCCACAGCCACATAGATAGAGCCCCCAGTTAATCTCCTCCAGCCTGTATACTCTAGAATCCAAAGCTATTTGTAGTTATGACATGCAAATGGATGGGAGGAGATCTGAAGCCTCAGGTGATGTCCAACGACTCTCTCCACTCTCCCTCCTGTAAGGACACGGGGCAACATCACCCTGATGTCTTGCAAGCAGGCCCAGCAGATCTGATGAAGATGTAGCTGTTTGGCTTGGAGAACCTCATCCCTCAACTGTTTAAGAAGACAGCCGCATGCTTGCTCTGTGTCAAAGCCAGAGTAGAGAGCGTGAGCAGAGGCAGGTGAGAATCCCCACCCTCACGGAACTCCTGTGGTAGTCAGACAGGACAGGCAACAAAGAATCGTGACTAACGGTGCTGGTTAGGGAAGTGAGAAAGGGGAGAGAGTGCACGTTGAGTGGATGAGATGTGGTTTGAGAGGAAACCATTGAGAAATGCCCCCTGAGTCAGTGAGTCCCGGGGAACAAGTTCATTTGACAGAGAGAGGACAGAAGAGTCCAAGTTGTAATAATAGTTTAGGATGCCCACATCTGCAGCAGGCACCATCTTAGTTTCCCTCACTGGCCCTTCACTTCACAGATGAGGACAGCAAAGGGTAAATGCTTAGCACCTTGCCTGAGGTCCCAGGGTAATCCGTCGTCAGATGCATACACCACAGCATACCCCAAAGCCAGGGTCTCTCTGTTTTCAGTATAATGCACAGACACTGGACTTGGCCTGATTGATTCTGCCCATTGGTCAGACGCCTGGGGACCCCTTTAGCATCCCCCCTTTGCTTCTTCGCTAGTATATTGGGGATAATACTAATAACAACTCTGCATCTCCATATGCTTGGGAAGTTTAAATGGGTCACTGAATGCAAAGCTCTACAAAGCACAGTAAAGAATGTCTTTGCAATTCTTGTTAATATCAGCATTACGATTTATATTTATTAAATTGAAAGTATGATGTAAAAAAATTATGAACACAGCTTCATTGAGCAGGAGGTGAGAGGGATCAATTTCCTGCTGTGTCTGTTGACTTCCTATACCCTCTGCATCTATGCTTATCTTAGCAACAAAGGAATAAACAAATACTCCCATCCCTACTGGCAAATAAGGGCGATGGATGGGCAGAGTGTGAAAGATGGAGGAGAGCCAGTATTGCTGCGTTAGTGAAGGAGATGCAACTAGCCCTTTGTTCAAAGCACCATCCAGGACCCAGCGAGATGGCTCAGAGAGTAAAGATGTTTGTAGCACAATCCTGGAGATCTGGGCTTAATTCCCAGAACCTACATAAATGTTGAAAGACAGAACAGACTTCACAAGGTTATTCTCTGACCTCTACATGCACCCAGTAGCTTGAATACCTACTCATATCACACACACACACACACACACACACACACACACACACACACACACACACTCATGCATATAGACTAAATAAAAACTTTTAAAATAGTGTAGTTCATGTGTCTCTCTTTCTTACTATTTTGCTATTTCTTGAGATTCCATTCACAGTGTAGGGGTGGGAAGGACCCAGGGCATCAGCTGTGTTAGGCAAGTATAGTACACCACTAGTTGTATTTCTACTCTTTATGATGTGTTTTAATTTACAAGTCTCTGTCTGAATTCTCTGCAACACCTCGATTCACATCTGAGACTTGCTTCGATAATGTCCATGTGTTTTCCTCCTCATTTCTCTCTTAGGCAAAATACTGATTTAAATTCAATCCATAGTTACACAATCAAGCTGAAACGCATCATATTTGAGGGAATGTGGTCAGACAGATGTGAGGCAGTTCTCTGTCCCGGATGCCCACATTTAACGCTACTGTGAATGTGGAAAGAGGCATTATCAGAAGCATTTGTAATTCTCAGCAAATGCGCCCTAGGAACACGTATGGATTCACTAACTAGCTTTCCAACCATACACAATAAGTGCTCAAAATTTTATCTCCAGTTATAAATTAACTCAGGGAATTTGGAAATATCCCACAGTATCTGTGAGCTGCAGAGATCTATGAATTTCAATCTGTCAATATTCACAGATAATTTGGAGACATTTAAAATACACAGATGGGGGAGTTCGAGACATCTGGTTTACCTCTGTCTAGCTTAGCTATGGCACGTGCTCCTGTTTGCTGGGGGAAGCCACAGTGTTCTCACTTGGGGGAGTGTGTCTCCCTGCCTGAGTCAAATTCATTTAACTCAATCAATGGAGTTATTGTTCTGAGGCTGAAATGCCTCCATCTCATACCCTCGCTTTAGCTTCTTATTTCATACAAGCACGATATTAGTTCCTCGCTCCGAGTGGAAGATTCCTCCAAGCACTATAAAGGAGATGGAAGAAATGAAAGGAAGCCTCCCCTGTTCTCCCTTGACATCCTTTCTCATTCCACCCATCACACCTAAGCAGAATAAACACCACAGGCTTGGGTAAAGGTCTGTAATGAACACAGTGCATACTATGTGCCTCGACCCCAGGCATTCTCCTTCAGTACCAGTAGTGTGTTTACTCTTCAAGTCTTTGTGTCAAGGTTCAACTAAAGTGAAAGTGTTAGAGAATTCAACACTGTACAGGGCACAGCCTCCCTCTACAGACAGGAATAATAGGTTCTGTTCATCTTCCCCATTTTGACTTAATCAGACAATAAATACACGATTTACTGCAGGGGTCATTAATGTGAACATGCAAAACATTCAAACTGAGTTCCTGGCTTATACAGGCATCGTATTACTGCCTTTATTCCTGAAGTCAGAGGAGTGGAACCTAGTGGAGCAAGATGATATGGACTCCAGTGTCATGGCATGTAATCACTGACGACTAGGTCAACCGGGAACATGGCGGCTTCAGCAGGGAGATGCACTCTGCAAAGGAAGAAACTGCAAATGTCAGGTACCTTCAAATCCTACCACCCTGACCCCTAAACATGGAAGCTATCTCTGATCGCCATGCTCTGTTTACCACCTTGGTGACGAACCCAGAAGAGACCAACATCACAAGAATATAAACAACCTCAAGGAAAGAAGAATGACGGGTGGGAGAAGGATAACTCATGTTGTTTTGTCTCCTCCTTCTCTGTCCTCTCCGCTCAAACATCTTTCTACTGGAGATCACACAGAAATGGCACTCCAACCTTTTTAAGTAGGTGTTCTGAAACATGACCATTACATAAAAGGAATCATGGAATTTATCCTCCGGGGAAGCAAAAATCTACTGAAGACTTTACTTACCAGTAAGAAGGGGGATGGAATTATCATCGTCGTTGTGACCATTGCTGCTCTCACCATCACTGTTACCACCACCACCATCATTAGCTTCACTATCACTACCATCAACTGCATCGGCAGTATCAAATCACAATCACCCCAATTTCACCATCACCGTCTTCACTATCATGACACCATCATCACCTAAATTATCATCACCACCATTGTGAGTATCCCTGACCTAAGGTTCTCATGATTGCATGACAAGAATGTTACTGATCAAGCCAACTCTCAGACCCCAGGATGACAGCATGGGTAGTGTGTACTCACAATTATTTCCCAGGATGCTATCTCCAGATCCATTCAGGAAATGTGTCTGAATACAGCAAGGTTCGAAGGGCAAGATTCAATCGGTAGCAACCTTAGGGACTGGTGTGTGGTGGATGATGATTCCCCGATTCAAGAACGAACGAATGGAGGATCCCAACTTGACTTTTTTCACTTCCGGTAGGATAAGCAGATCCCTGTCAGATCCTGATTTGGTGGTTGAGAGCCACTGACACTTCTTGTCAACCCTTCCCACAAGTCTCTTCCAATAGGAGGAAATCAGTAAGATCTGTAGGACAGTATGAGCTGAAAGTCACTGATAGCAGAGGATGTACCAGTGGGCGGGGCCGCTACCTTAACTTCACGGTCTTTCGTCACAAACCCACATCAGCAGATAAGATTTCCCAGAAGCCTCAGTTCCCACTGTCTCCTTCTGAAGATATGGCTGATGTTCCTGCTCATCCTGCCTCCACACCGGCATAGCTCCAGTGCTTTCTCCAGTGTCCTAGCTACAATATTAAATCCTTTCAACTTTTTCCCTATAATTTTCTTTGCTGTTTGATGACTTCACACATGTATACAATGTGTTTTAATGGAACCCACCTTCCCTTTCCCTCCTCTCCAAGTTCTCCCATCACACTACCCCACTTATACCATCCAGCTTCATGAGTTCTTTTCTTTTTGATACAGAACCCGGGCTTGCTATGTAATCAAGAACGACCTTTGCTCTTGGTCTTCTTGCCTTCACCTTCTGAGGGTTGTGGCTGGGGTGTGCTCTAACACACCCAGCTTTTAAACCCTTTAAACATCTACTGCCTGTAACAATTTTATTTTTTTTTTGCATTGATGATATAGCACACTTATTCTGCTCATATCTCCCTGTTGTACCCAGAGTACTCTAAAGACCACCAAGAGACCAAATCCGATGCAAAAGCAAAGAGTCTTTTTTACTATTTCCAGTTAACCTGGGCCTCTCTGTCCCTCTGATGCAGCAGCAGAGCAGGAGAGACCCCGAGTAGCAAAGGGGCAGGGTGTTTATAGGGAGTAAAGCAAGGGGGTCTTGGGGGTCTTACAGACTACATAGGAACAGACTCAGGATTGGTTTATGCGAATGGCAATCATGTTAGTAACTTTTAATTGGCTAAGGTTAGTTGAGCGTTACAGTTATCCATTTCTGGATTGCCTGGACAAGTCCCAGGCTTTGTTCTTGAGCTGTTATAGAGGCTGGCTGGCCTAGCATATACTGACTGTGGGGGCTGACTCAGTGGCCCAGGCTTGGTGTGTCCTATCTTCCTGTCCCTGCTGGCAGGGGCATCAGTGATTAATTGTCTTTTGTTCATGGCCCTCTCAGAAACTGCTTGCTCAGTCTCAGGAAACTGAAATGGAGGCCTGATCTCTGAGAGAAGACTGAGCAACCTGTTATGGCATCTGCTTAGTCCTTTCACTCCCCTCGTTCAAATAATCCAACCCACACAAAGCTACTTTGACTGCATTTTTTGGAGCTTAAATATTAGCAGAGATTAGTGCCAATTAACAAGAGAATTGTAGGATCAACAGATTAAACACTGGGAATACCCATGTCTTCGGGAGGCATCAAGAGATTTGATTTTGAAAGTGTTCAGATGCAAGGCACAGACAGTTTATCTAACAGATCCTTAAAGGAAAAGAATGTTTGCTCTTTAATTAACATCCGGGGATGTGCTCAGGAGATGGAGTGCTTGCTTAGTTAGCATGAGGCCCTATGTTTGCTCACCAGGGCCACATAAACTGGGTATAGTGGTGCAGGCCTGAAATCCTGTCACTCAGTAAGTAGGGGCAGCAGGGAATCAAAATACCAAGGTCATCCTCAGCTTTGAGTTTGAAGTCAGCTTGGAAACATGAGACCTTGCCTTAAAAAAGAGAAAAGTAGGTCTGGGACCACTCCAACTTGTTTTTGTTTGTTTGTTTGTTTGTTTTTTGGTTTGGTTTGGTTTGGTTTTTTGAGACAAGGTTTTTCTGTGTAGTTTTAGTGCCTGTCCTGGATCTTGCTCTGTAGACCAGGCTGGCCTCAAACTCACAGAGATCCACCTGGCTCTGCCTCCCAAGTGCTGGGATTAAAGGCATGCACCACCGCCACCTGGCATCCGACTTGGTTTTGGCATCAACAGTGCAGACACCTGCCACCTTTCTGTTCTTCTTTCCAGGACAGCCTCTAAGAAAGGAAGGCAGGGCTGAATAAGGGCTTTCTTGTATGGAAGATACCAAAGAGAATATTTCTCAGAAGCACCCAAGGATCCCATCTGCACTATTTTTTTTTTCTGCTGAGTGAAATAAATACCACGACCAGAAGAAACTTTGAGAAGAAAAGGGTTTTATTTTATTTTACAAGTCAGGAGGAGTGGAGTCCAATACAGCAGGGAGGCATAGCAACCCTCAGGGAAGGATGGAGGCAGGAAGATGAGGCCGGTTGATCACCTTTTCATTTGTACACAGGAAGCAGAGAGTGAGCGGAAGTGGGGCAAAGCTATAACCCCTCAAAGCCCACCCCTGCCATGATGTACTTCCTCCAGCAAGGATCCAACTCCTAAAGGTTCCATAACGTCCCCAAACAGCGCCACCTGTTGGGAACAAAGTGTTCAAACACCTGAGCCAGTGGAGGACATTTCTCGTTCAAACTACCTCATTACCTAACGAATGCCTGGCAGACACTGAATCACCCTCTTATCCTATTTCTAGACTCCCAGGCAAAGGGGATTCCTTCATTTGGGCTGACCCAGCTCCTAAAGGTGAAAGCAGACCTGTGTCATCTGTTGTGGAATAATTTTTTTGTACACTGTGGAGATGTGTCTTTGCCAAGGCGGCACCTTCTGATTGATTGAATAAAGAGCTCAATGGTCAATAGCTAGGCAGGAAGAGGTTAGGCAGGACTTCTGGGAAGAGAGAGAAGGAGAGGAGTTGAATCTAGACACTGGAGAGATGCCAAAAGAGACAAGACAGGAAACAGAGCATGCAGAAGGAGAGGTAAAAGCTATGAGTCACATGGCAGCACAAAGATGAATAGAAACGGACTAATTTAAGTTAAAAGAGCTAGTTAGAAACAAGCCTAAGCTAAGGTCGAGATTTCATAATTCATACGTCTCCGTGTCATTTTTTGTGAGTTGGCAGCCCAAAGAAAGTTCCTTCTACACCCATCCATCAGAAGGAGCCTTCTAACTTGCTTAGTCACAACCACAGTGATAAGCATCGAAGAGCACAGGGCTGTAGATGGCAAGAAAGCTGAACTTGATTGACACTAAATCACGTGGCGACAATGTCATGACCTTTCCACCACCCTTTGTTTTTTTTTTTTGTTTTGTTTCTGTTATTGTTGGCTACATCAGATAGTGTCTGTTTGATAAATTTATATCTAAAAGCCTCCTTGATTTCTTGGAATCTCACTTGGTGAGGGAAAGACTGACAGAGGTCGGGCTCAAAGCTGAAGCAAGTAGTCCAGGGAGGTAATGCTATTTTGTGTTTACACATTGCATTTATTGCCACAATGATCTCATTTTGACAAGGGATGGTAGCATCCCAGGCACAGCATTACCATCGTTTCAAAAGTCTTTTCTCAAACAAATCTAAGTAAAATCAGACTTTTAAAGCAAATAATAAGTAGCTCATGTTACAGTTATTGTGGCATTTACAGAGGAAATTATAAGGATGTTCAAATAAAGATAGGAAGTAGGAAAATGGCACACATGATGATTTGCAGGCGAGAGGAGTCAGGAGAGATGACATTCAACAGTGTAGCAGGACCAAGGGACACCAAAAGATGCCTAAGACAGACTTCTAAATGTGTTGTATAAAAATGCCTACCTAAGGCTGCAGAGATGATTCAGTGGTTAGAAGCTCTGGCTGCTCTTGCCAGGGATTCAGTTTCCATTCCCAGCCTGCACATGGCAACTCACTACCATCCATTAACTCCATTTCCAAGGTATCCAATACTCTCTTCTAGCTTCCACAGGCTTCGGACACACATGGTACACAGACATGAAGGCAAACACTCATACACATAAAATGAAAATAAAGGTTAAAAATAAATAAAAAATAAAATGAATAAAGATCATTAGCCTGTCCAAGTTTTTCTTCTTTTACACAACCCGTTACACTAATGAAAATCCTAAAACACACACTGCTACGATTTTAACCATCAAAATACCAGTTACAGACCTGGAAAGATAGCTCAGCAATTAAATACATATACTGCTCTTGCATATGGCCTGAGTCTAGTTCCCAGCACAAACATTGGACCGCTCACAACAGCCTGTAACTCTCTCTAGTTCCAAAGAATTAAATACCTTCTTCTGGGTTCCTTGGACTGCATTCACACAGGCATAGGTATATACACATTCACATAGTTAAGAAAGAAAAAAAAATACACCTTAAAAAACATTGAGTCGCCAGGCATGGTGGCACACGCCTTTGACCCCAACCCTTGTCGGGTAGAGGCAGGAGTATGTCTATGAGTTTGAGGCCAATCTGGTCTACATATCAAGTTCCAAGCCAGCCATCACACACACACACACACACACACACACACACACACACACACACACACACACACTACATTGAGATGTCTCAAAATTTATCTGACCCAACAATGCTATTTTTTTATTAACTGCTGATATGATTCTTTTATTTCTGAAAACAGCCTGATATATTCAAATTCTTATGAACCATCCATTGATTTCATATTTAGAGTGAAGACAAGGGAAGAACTCTAGGGCTGATATTTATGTGTATATAATATACTCCCATCTGCAAACACACACACACACACACACACACACACACACACACACACACACACACACAGCAGGGACAAGGGATTTTAGAATCTGTAACCCTGATGCTTTCAACCAAAAGTTACTTTCAAGATCAATGGTACATACCATTAACATTTTTCTACCCAGAAAAATCTTTTGCTTCACCTTGTAAAATTAAAATAGACACCAACCTAAGGCCTAAAGCTTGACTTTGGGAAATGCTTATGTGAACAGCATTCTTCTCTGGAGATGTGTGACTGACTTTGGAGTCCACCTAGACAAGTCTCTTTTGGAGAATAGTATGTCATTGGCACCAAACACCTTCCCTGGTTCTCTTTTTTTTTTTTTATCAAAGGCCAGTGTCTAGGCATCAGGAACTAGGTAGAAACTGACATTTATTTGTTCTAGTTAAAATGTTTTATAAAATGAACGGAAGGAGGAGGAGAGCAAGGATTAACTCACACAGCCAGCAGCAGTCTGAAGGACTGCATGTCCCAACTCCGTGCAATTCTTCCAGTTTTTCTTATGACACACATGGCTGCCAGGGCTTCAAACATCAACTCTATTAACCTTCCAAGCAGGAAGAAAACAATCAAGGAAAAAAAGAAAATCTTACTTGGACACTTAGTCCCCGCCTGGCGGGCAAATTTTTATTTCCCATAGTTGCTTATTTTGGCTTCTCCATTTGTGTTTTGCTACTTTTGTTTACCCCCCATCCCCCCACCCCCTTTTTCATGCTCCCCTTTTTGTTTCATGAACTGTACCAACACCCGCATCCACAAAAATCAGAAGACCGGAGTCCACAATTGAGGGAGAACATGTGATATTTGGATTTCTGAGCCTGGGTGACCTTACTTGATACAGTATTTTCCAGTCTCATCCATTTCCCTGTATATGTCATAATTTTACTTCTTAGTGGCCCACATTGTCGCTATCGTTTTATCTGTTGATGGATGTCTAGGCTGAGTCTGCCTCTTTACTCTTAGGGATAGAGCAGCAGTGAATGTGTATGTGCATGGATCTGTGTGGCTTGTTTCTACTAGAGCAGAAGCCTGGGACACTTGCTGTTCTTAGACTTTCTCCAAGCTGCACTAGAAGACCACTCTATCCAGGCCAGATGGAGAAGGGCCCTTGCACTTGGACATCGGATTTGGTGGTTCCTTTGTAAGGAGAGCAGGTTGAGCTATTCTCGGGGTGACTCGTGCAGAAGAAGAGGCTGTTCCCAAACTCCTCCCCTTGTACTGTTCTATTCTTCTCATGAGGGGATCCAAGGGGTGATGATAGAGGCTGAGAATCCATTTCTTTGTAAAAATAGATGAGCCCTCAGGAAGACATAGTGATCGATCGCTGATTATACAAAATTAACAAGGCACGCTCTGTGAAATAGTTTTCCTCACAATGAAAACTCTGTTGAGAACCAAAATTAGAAAGTTCAAGAAAACCCTGTGTCATTTTAATTGATGAGACATTAATCCTGTGTTAGTTATCATTGGAAGTATCAATGGCTTGCAATCAAACATTAGAAAGAGCAACTGTCAAATATGGGGTCCCGGCCCCTTGCATTTCAAACAGAGTTTTAAAACGTCACACCACGTTGTTATTTTAAATTACGTCTACCTGTGTACGTGTCAGTGTGTGGGTATGTGCACATGATTGTAGCACCCTAAGGAGAGCTGTAGAGGGCACCACACAAGTGCCTGTGATCTTAGGTCCTCAGCAAGAGCAACGCATACTCTTAGACATTGAGCCAGTTCTCCAACCCTACGTGTTGTTCTACTTAATAAACTTTTTATATTACTATATAATGCCAAATTGTCACTATTTTGTCAGGCCAATCACTATAACTGAAGATCTGTTTAACTGCCTATTAGAGGAAGTGCAGTATTGATTTTTTATCCATCAAAATTTATAAAAGATAAGTTTGTTCATGAAATATTTTATGCCCTATCTTTATCCACATTATCTCAAACGTCAGGCGAAGGGTACTTGAAGTCATGAGCTTTATGGCTCACAGGAGATGTTTGGAAGCAACGGGTGCTCTCCTGAGGCCCCGGTATGTGTGGGACACTCCTTATGTTGATGTTGGATTTGCTCTTCTATCCCACTTCTCTGTCTTTGCTTATTTCCCACAGATCTTACTCCAATGCCAATGGTGTGTGGCTGAATGTTGACCAAAGGTCCCTTCGGGGACATCTGATTGGGCACTTCTCTAACTAAAGAGAAACACACGTGGAAACAAGACTCTGTCCTTCCTTTGAAGATGAGTGTAGAAAAATGCGGTGCTAGGAACTTTGGCAGCCATTGGGGGGCAGAGACACAAACGGAGAGACCACGCCAGTAAGCTGAAAATTTGAAATGGAAAGTTGGAAAAATGAAAACAAACAAAAAACCGAATGTCTAAAAGACGAAGTGAGAGATTCTCAGGCGTTAGCATCATGGTAGCATAGCTTCAAGGATGGTGACGGTTGGTTTTAAATGTCAACTTTGCCACAACGTAGAATCACCGGGAAGAAAGAATCTGAATGAGGGATTTTCTAGATCAGGTTGGCCTATGGACATGTCTATGGAGGACTGTCTTAATTGTTGATTGTGGGCAGCACATTCCATAGGCAATGCCCCAAACTGTATAGGGGTAAGGAGAGCAAGCAAGCAGGCAGCATGGGTGGGTTCATTTCTTTCTTCTCTTCACTGTAGACATGATGTGACCAGCTATCTCAGGCTTCTGCTTCTCAGGCTTCTCTGCAACCTGGAAGGATAAGTCAAATAAGCCATTTTCTCCCCTGTGTTGCTTTTAGATTAAGGCATTTTATCGCAGAAGTGAAAACAGGACAGTTGACTTAATCTAAATAAACACAGTGACGCTTTGTAAGTCTTTGTACTTAGGTGTCTCTTCCTTTGCTGCAAGGCTGTGTTGGAGGGCGCCCAACGAACTTGAATTCCCAAAGGTGAAATTCTATACACAATAATGTACAGGGGGCAAGCATCTCTTGAGTCACCACACAGTTTTCCTAGGGACCCTAAAGTTGAAAGTGAATAGCAACGAAAACCTAGACCGTGTCTCAGAGTTTTGGCAACAAATTGACCCAAATTCCTGTGTTTTTAATCAGTGCTAATTGTACTGTTACAGGGCACATGCTCACCTCATTATTCAAGCATATCCCTTATCGTTGTTGACTTAACGACATGGAATGAACCCAGCGACATACACAGACCCTTTTACTACTTTTGCTCAACGCTCCAGAGCTCTGCCCTAGATATTCGAGGCAGGAAGCTTCAATAAAGACAGATTGACAAATGTAGTCAAAACGGTGGGGAACTGGGATTGAGTTATGGTCTATGGGGCAGGCAGTGGGAACCGGTTTATTTCTTCCTATTCCCACTGAAAAGCAACCCTTTCTAATGTCACAGTATTTTAGAATGGATCATGAGAAAAAATATATATATATAAGAATCCTTTTGTTTTGGCAGCTTGGCAAGCGGCCTTGTAAAAAAAAAATCCCCTAAGTCCTCTAGGAAGCTGAAGTGTGAGAATGATTTTCTAGTTCTAATATATCAATTCTTCCCCCAAGAAAACAAAAAATATAAAAAGCAAAAATGAGCTGAAACCAAACTCCCTCGACATTTCCCATAATTTTACCGAGCTTCTAAAAACCAGAAACTTTATTAAGACCATGGCAAAAGGACAAACTATAATTTAGGGAGATTAAATGAACTGGGTGCGGTATGCCTCCAGTATTTAAAGCATCAGGAAATATCAAAATAATTGGAAGAATGAAGCATTGCAGACACCGGGCTATTTTTCAGCTGAACAGTTGATAATCAGTTCTCAGAGTGTTCCAGATGTGAGTTTCCTTTAATAATGGAGTTAAAAATAACACACTTTTAATTCCCCCTTCTAATGATGATGGGCAAGCTCACTGCCAGCAGACATTCTGTAGGAGGGATGTGCCCAGCATCTTCAATGTAGTTCCACAGTGAAGTAAACATGCATGGTCACCACATCTTCAAATGCTCCGAGCCTTTCTAAGTCACCTCATGGTAATGACATGACCTGGGCTTCCATCTTCCATCTCACACAGACAATGTTACATGTATGGCGGTCTAACATGTTGCCTCAGTAAAGACGCATCAGAGCAGGGTGATTGCTTGTGCAAGGGTCTCAGGACTTCCTTGGTTAGCTCTGTCCCTTACTTACCCTGCATTCCTGTATATTTTTGTGAATTGAAAGGTGGACACCAGTGGAGATTTCAAAGGTCTACCTACAAACCACTTTTTCACTTTTCCTTTTCCCAGGGGAGACTCTCTCTCTCACCCCTTACTCTAGTCAGGGTCCTGTGTGAGGGGCACGGAGAAAGAGGCTTGTCTGGTCCACTCTGTAATGTCTAGTAGCTTCAGTAGCCCATTTGATTTTCCGTTTTGGGCCTAGTGGTGTGAATCAAGGTGTGAGAAGAAACCTTGGATCCTCATTGCTGTCCTACAGACACACTGGCTTTCTGGGCAGGTTCCAAGACTCTAAGGGACTCCACTTAGAGAATAAAATGTTCTGACGTCTTTTCTTCAAGCTCCCAAGAGAGAGAAAGAAAGGCATTAGGAAGGCATTTTTCACAAGTTAAGAAAGACCCACATGTTTAAAGCAACATTTGCCTGTCATTGATGGTGAAATCACACCTGGAAGACACAGGCTGAACTAACGTAGTGCTTTGAAATCCCCTCAAACACAATGGCAGATTTGTCCCTAAGAAGGTGTCTCTCCAGTTGGCTTTGTTTCCCAGGGGTGATTGACAAGAACAGGTTTGGTGCGGCACAAGGCAATGGTATAGATTTTCTTGTCTCTCCTATGGCTCTACTCCAATTTACTTACCCTGCACCTATGTGAATTAACTTTTCTTCTTCTGTGAATTAACTTTTCCTCTTCTGTTTAAATAAAAGAAAATATAGAAAAGAGTTATATCCAAGAAGCAGTCATCTGTCTGTAGCTGGTACTCATAGCTGAGACACAAAGCGTATGCTGTTTAGAGAGATGTAAGGAATGAGCAAAGATGTCAACATCATCTCCCATTGGTGTGGCATAGATGTCTTTTCCTTCCAAGTGTGCAGATGTTCGGTACAACATTAAGCAACATGAAATCATACACCTTTGCAGTTTTTTTTTTGTGTGTGTGTGCTTAAAAATAACTACTTATTTTCTCTCTTGTATTTTGACATTTCTCTGTTACTGAATTCTTCGTATTTCCAAATACATACAATGCTTGCCTGGGCACTACTCATGATGAGTATTAGGACTTTAATACACCCCAGGAGTCCAGTTACAGCAACAGAGTTGAAAATCGGGCTTCTCATTGGGGCTAACTATGAAGTTAGTGTGTCTATTATAACACAAATAGCACGTGTGTGTATGTGTGTGAGTGCAGTACCTCGGGAGGCCACAAGGTGTCATCAATTTACCTGGGGTCGGAATCACAGGTGGTTGTGAGCTGCCCGATGTGGGTGCTGGGAACTGAATTCTGATCCCTTGCAAGAGCAGCAAGTGCTCTTGAACAGTTAGCCATCTCTCCAGCCCTACCAGTAACTTTCTTTTAAAAAAAAAAATTTAAATTAGCATACACAGGGTTAGGCTTCACTGTGGCAACTTCAAACACATCCTATGTTTGGTGATTTTTTTTCCTCAGCTCCTCCCCCATCAGTCTTCATTCATGCTTCTATATCCTGCTCTCTGCTTTCATGCCACACATGTCCTGCTGCCTCCATCTCCCACTGAACACTGTTTCCCCCTTCTGTAGTCTCCTTACTACTTTCACAGTGTGTACTCACCCTCACCCACCCCATCATACAAATACACATGTAAACATTGTGGCTGGGTTTCACACATGAAAGAAAATACAGGAGACTTTTGTCTTCCTGAGTTTAGGCCACCTCATTTAATAGACTTTCCAGATCCATTTATTTTCCTAAAAATTTCACGATTTCATTTTTCTTTAGAGCTGAATAAAACTCCACTGTGTATAAATATATACACACACACACCACATATCCATTATCCATTCATCTGCAGGTGGGAATCTAAGCTGGTTCTCTTTCCTCGGACTGTGAATAACGAATCAATGAACCTTCTTGTGTAAGTGTCTTTGTGGTAGGACACGGGGCCCAGGAGTTGTGCTGCTGGGTTTTAATTTTTCAAGAGACTTCCATACCAGTTTTCATACAGTCTGTGTACTCTTCTATCAGAGTGAAGAAAAGGCCCCCTCATGCCATTCCCCACATTCTCATCAACGTTTACTGTTTCTCTTTTCTTGATGGTCACCATGCTGATTGGGGTGAGACAAAATTTCAAGTACTTTTAATTCACATTTTCCTGATGACTAGGGGCTTCAAACACAATTTTAGATGCTTATTGGCTATTTGTATTTCTGCTCCAGAGAGCTGTGTGTCCATTTTCTTAGCCTTGCTGATTGGCAGATCTGTTTGTTTGATGTTTTTTTTTTTTTTTTTTTGCAATTCTTTATATAGTCTAGATATTAACCCCTTGTCTGAAAAAAAAAATCTGGAAAAGTCTTTCTTCCATTCTACACACCATCTGTTCACTCTGTTGACAGTTTACTTTGCTGTGAGGATTTAAAAGAAAATAATTTCGTGTAATTTCATTTGTTAATTCTTAGAGAAATTTGTTGTACTGTTCCTGTTCAGAATGTTCTGGACGATGATTTGTATTTTTAATTATACCAGTTTGGTGTGTGTGTGTGTGTGTGTGTGTGTGTGTGTGTGTGTGTGTGTGTGTACATGCCATATTTTGTGTGGAGGTCAGAGGACAATATATAGGAGTCAGTTTTCTGCTTCCACCGTGTAGGCCCCTGTGGTGGTCAGGCTTGGGGTCATGCACCTTGACCAGCTGAATCATCTCAGAGCTCTATGCCAATATCTTTAAATGTATTCCATATGCTTTCATCTAGCAGATTCAGCATTTCAGGTTTTAAAATGAGGTCTTTGATCTCCCTTACACATTTTTATTCTTTCCTTTTTAAATGAAAGCTGAGAAAGAAGACTCTAACTTCATTCTTCTATGGATAGATACCCAATTTTGGTAGATACCCAATTTTGGTAGCATCATTCATTGAATAGGCTGTCCTTCTTCCAGTGTGTGTTCTTAACAACTCGGTCCAAAATTAGGTGGCAGCCAGCCTCTTTCACTGCATTCCTGGGCTGAGAGACTCTTGTGACAGGGAAATCTACATGTAGCTTTGGAAGGGGACAGGGTGGGGTGCTAAATGACTTCACCTACAAAACCTTCACAAATAATAGGATGGGATAAAAGGATGACAGGTCTATGCATACAGTCTATACTTGCCCTGAGACAACTTGAAATGGCTGTTGTGACTGGGAGTGCTGGCCCCCGTGCAGGAACATGCAAGGAACCTAGGCTGTGAAATACTTGTGTCAAGGAAGCAAGTGAGGCATGGATTAACCGCATCACATCAGCAGTGCGCTATCATTAAATCCATCCTACGCCTGCAACAGGACCACAAATTTGCCATAACACCAGCATGGTGCATGCATCAAGCGCGTCATACACCAGCAGTCATACACGTGCTCACGTCGAGATTCAAGTGCAACACAAATGTGATGGTTGTTTATTTCTAAACGTGAAACAAAACATCAAAGTGGTGTAGCTCCCGGTTTCGTTCCCCCACACAAAATCTCAGACCAAAGGAACGAAAGGCACAGTGTCAGATTCACTGTGATGCCAGGAACCTCAGAATAAAATCTTGCAAGAACGAATACCACCAGTCTTACACAGCCCCTACATTTCAAAATGTTTACTCCCCAGAAACCACATTTCCCAGTGAGTCATAACATTATTCTGCTTTTTATTTTCCATAGAAAACCCTCGATCCCAGACAAATAAAAATGTTTCATCTAAACAAAGGTCTCAGACCAACAATTAGGGCCAGAGATATTTAAGGGTTTCTGAAACACAAATACTGGGGGCTTGTTTTGTCTATAGATAGCATCCAGACCTCTCAGAGCTAAGGGCAGTCTCCCCAGTGACTGTTAAAACACACAACTTATTATTTCCCCATCTAGACAATAACAGCATCCCACTTGTCTCCAGCTGGGGAGAGTTTATATGAAACTTTCTCCACATGTATATTGAAAAAAAAAAAAAAAACACTGCCATGATCCACACAAATAAATTGAATATATTCAGGAAGAATTCTTCAGTGGGTCCTAGAACTTCAATAGCAAAATGTCTTAAATTCAGCATTTTCACTTTGCAAACCAACTCCTAAACAGACTTTTCTTTCTTTCTTTCTTTTTCAGAGTCTCGTCACCAATTTTGTGTGTTCCTTCTATGTTTGACTCCAATTATTCTAAAAGTTTTACATCCATGCTGAGATCTGGGAAGAATTCCAGGGGCCAGCGGCTCAGCCCTTCCTACTTTCCACTTGAAAAAGAACTAGAGGAAGCCATTAGAGAAATGGGAGTGTATGTGTGGAGGGGTTCCACATCTGTGTTGGAGAAGAATGAACTTGTGATGGCGGATGCCTATTTCAACCAAGTGCAGTCAACTGTGAGGTACACTGTGATATCCCAGTATCTTCGTATCCCAGTCTATTTACTCAAGTAGCCTGTGGGGCTTAGAGAAAGAAGAGGAAAGGTTGAGGTCATTATTAATAAACAATAATCAGATGCCTCTGGAAGTTTAGATCCTTGCTGTGAGAATTCCTATGTATACCCCAGCACCTGTCAAAATGACAGCCATGATCCCAGAAGTTTTGTGAAGTACAGAGAGGACTAACTGCCAAGTGTCTGTGGCTCTTGGCCAACACACCCACAGACACTTTCCAAGAGCAAAACATAAGACCCAGGCCTCTGTAGTTTTCTTTTAAAGCTCTGTAGCCATTAGAATGCCTGGAATGGAGACCTGTGCAAGTCCCTGCCAACAACATGTGAACACTCCACAAGAACACACAGGAATATACACACATACCCCTATGTATACATGTATAAATGTGCAGACATGTACACATGAATGATAAGTAAGCACACATACACACAAACACTATCCCACAAACGCACAGACATTGATAAACACATAGGAATATGCAGACAAGATACATACACATGCATATACACACATACACATCAATGATGAGTGTACATAAGTCCACAAACACCAGCCCCTTATACACCTGAATGAAACCACTCACATTTGTCCTAGGCTTGGGAAAGAGGAGAGGATCTGCCCCATGGTGATGATGGTGGGCTTGTGGGTCACTGCATGGGAGACAGCCTTTTGTGTGTATATAAAAAAAATAATAATGAGCTCATATTGGGGCATGTTTCTCTGCTTTCATATTTAAACAGACAAATGTCCTGTGGTTGTGTTGTAAGATATCCTGATGTGAAGAAAGGAACCCACATTATTTCTGAAGTGACTCAAGGTGAATCAAATTCCCCAGGAATGAAGAAAGGGAACAGAGCTTGCCAGTGAGGCAGTCATCCACCCCAGACTTGCGCCAGCCTTTGTAAGCCACTGTGTCTCCTACCGCCCTGTCAAAATGCTTCTTCCCATTTAGCTTAATTATTTCAGTTTGACAACTGCGCATTAAAAAAACCTACGTCTCACATGCCTTTAAAATATAGTTATCCCCGGCATGCCTTTTGGCGCTCCAATATGCTATCTTCATCAGACCAAGAACACTCTGCAGTCAAATACTGTAGCAAAAATATTTTCCTGCCATCCATTGCCCGTAAGTGCTGGATAACATCGGGGATATTTGCGTTAGTCAGGCATGGTTTAATGGAGGGGATGGCTGGCTGGCTTAGATGGCACTCTGCTGTGCTAGTTAGTACAGAGAACCAGGACTTGGGGGGGGGGGGGCGAAGAAAAAGTCTCTGATGCTGTGTAAAAATGGGATGTGATTGTCTTTCATGCTGCTAAGGAATTCAGTTGATTCTCACCGGCTCAGCCTGCTCTTTAACCTTATTTTATTTGACTTTCCCCAACTATACTAAGATGTACCGGGCACAGTTCTTCACCATTGGTCTGGGCAGTGTTTTATTTTAGTTGTTGTTGTTGTTGTTGTTGTTGTTGTTGTTGTTGTTGTCTTTTTACGATTCCCCACCCCCTCCCCCCCGACACACACCCAAAGCACAAGCAACGAAAACAAAAATAGACAAATGGAGCTCCATCCAGGGAAAGATCTGTGTGGCAACGGGAACAATCATCAGAGAGAGAGAGAGAGAGAGGCAATCTACGGAGCGAAAGTATTTTTAAACTAGCCTGCTGGTGAACTCCCACACCCATCGCCTGACATTGGAACAGCCTCCTGATTGTAGGCACAAAGACTCACAAATCTCCTCACATTGTCGAAACCCAAACGGCCTCCTCCACTGCGGCAATCTGGCCTGATTACTTCTCCCCATCGGCCTTGGTGCTATTTCCCCTATTTTCTGGCTAGATTTAAAGATGAATCCCCAGCCTGGGGATTTCATTTGGGCTGTTGGCAAAATATAAGCTAAAAGATTGATTCCCTCTACACACGGTGTTTTCTGAGGTTTTTTAGGTCCTGTTGATTCCTGTGGTGGTTTGAATACGAAATGTTTCTCACAGGCTCCGATGTTTGGTCACTTGGTCCCCAGCAGGTGGCGCTGTTTAGGGGGGATTATGGACACTTTAGGAGATGGAGGCTTAATGATGGGATTACGTAACTGGGGGCGGGGCTTTGAGGGTTGGTAGCCTTATCTGGCTTCCTGATTGCTCACTCTACTTCATGTGTGTGAATAAAAATGTGGCCGGGCGGTGGTGGCGGTGCACGCCTTTAATCCCAGCACTCGGGAGGCAGAGGCAGGCGGATCTCTGTGAGTTTGAGGCCAGCCTGGGCTACAGAGTGAGTTCCAGGAAAGGCGCAAAGCTACACAGAGAAACCCTGCCTCAAAAAACAAAACAAAACAAAAAAATGCGACCTGCTAGCTCTATGCCCCCTGGGCCATGCCTTCCCTCCCTTATGACCTCTATCCTTTGAAACCATAAGCCAAAATGAACTCTTTCTTCCTTGAGCAGCTTTTGCTCATGGTGTTTCCTCACAGCAACAGAAAAGTAACTAATAACATTCCTGGAGAAAACATCCATGACCATCTCCCCATATTTTTCTCACCTCTGTGCAGGCCAGGTTGTTCCTGTGGCTGTTTTCTTCCACACTCCTGCTTTCTGACCTCTGAAGTAGAGCTCTATAGACTACAAACCCTGACATCTTACTGAAACACCCCCAACTTCTTTTAAAATGCTTACAGTGCAGAGGTGCTCTGGGAGGAGCTCAGGGATCATTGGAGAAGAGGAGGCAGGAAGTCTTGGATGACTATAAGGAAACTGGTTGTGGCAGCATGCACAGGACCTATACAAGCTCAAGCCAGACAAAATCCTAGCATGGAGAGGGGAGGAGAGCGTGAAGTCCTACCCATAGCTGAGTAGATATTGGCAACTGATAGCTGCTGGGAGTGGAAGGGTCAGTTTTCTGTAAGGATGCGTCCCTTGGTGGATACATCACATTCCAGTGAAGGTCACACATCCAAGAATATATGGGCAGCACAAACTGACAGACTTAAAAAACATAAAAGAAGCCCAAGTTGGATGGGTAAGGGAAGGGGTAAATCCGGGAGGAGTTGGAGGTGGAGATGTGAATATGGCCAACATATATTGCATAAAATTCTTAAAGAACCAATAAAAAAATGAACAATTACAGCCCAGGAAACCTCAGCTATTTGCTGTTTTTGCAAGTGGGATGAATGGCTTCAGCATCAGGCAAAACATACTGCCCGGGAGAGATAACATCAAGATAGCCACTCTAGTGTGCCCAGAGTCTCCCTTTTCAAAGCTGTTTTTTTTTGGGGGGGGGGGTGACACAGTTTAGGCTCAGGAGAGACTATCTCCCACCTTCTAATAGTCTGAATACACTGGAGTAAAGAACTTCACCAAAGGGCTTCTGTATTTCACTCACCTGTAATCAAGCCCTTCATCACCGAAATACTGTCCCAGCTCCAACCCCCCAGGCACCGCGATGCAAATGGTTGGTCCAGTGTGTCTGCCTCACCCTGTCATCGCATTTAGAAACTCTCATTTTAGAAATGAATTGCCATTCATTTTTTTTCCTCAGGCCAAATGTTAAGCATCAAAATGGACAGAACATTGCAAGTGTCTCTGAAAATGGCCAGCCTTTGTTTGGATAATTATGTTTGAATTAGCAGGTGCTTTTCTTCTTTGGGCCACCAGGGACTAAATCTCCATTGAACCCTTTAGAGAGCTGTGGAGGTTTGTTCTGGTTGCCAAAGGAGGTCTGAGGATATGTGCTAGCCATCTATTTAAAGAACTGTTTTTTTTTTTATAGCGCACAACTGGGGTTCCCTGACTTCATCCCCCAGTTAAATTGAGAAAAGTGAACAATGTACTCTTGGGCTCAACAGTAATTATATATAACATTTCCAAGACTCTACCAGCTTCTGGGGACAAACCGAGGCCCCGGTGACTCCTTCTCTGTCCACAATACAAGACAGGGGAAGAACTTTTTGGCTATTTGTCTGATGAACGCAGAGATGAGCCCATGGGCATCATGAGAAATAATCTGCAATAAGAGGCTACTTCTGCTCTGTTCTGTGGTGGTCTGAGTCATCATCGGTTATGCCTGCTGCGGATTTTTCGTGACTCATCTTTAACATTCTGCCTCTTAGAGAAGAGACAGCTCAGCAGAGAGCATTCATTATGAAGCATCCTAGACCACTGTCCATGTCAGCAGCCAGTCCGTCCTACAAACAAGGACCTTATTAAGTCCTCACCTGGAGTTGTTAGGTTGACGTAAGCCTGTTTCTGTGTTTAATTCAGAATTTGGTAATATGTCATTTTAGTCATTTTCACACACACACACACACACACACACACACACACCACTTCCTCCCCCTCTCTCTGCTTCTCTCTCTCATTCTCCTCTTTCTCTCCTAACAGAATATTTCCATCCTACTAAAAGCAGTCTACAAATTGCAATAGCAATCACAGTGCCAATTCAGTTCTTTACAGAAGTAGAAGAAAAAAAAAAAAAAACCAACCTTAAAAAATCTATATGGACACACAAAGCACCTGAGATATTCGGAGCAATTCTGACAGTAGGAATATTTCTGGAGGTATCACAGCACCTGATTTCAAGTTATATTACAGAGCCATAGTAACAAAAACAGCGTGATACTGACCCAAAAGAGACACGCAGATCAGTGGAAGATAATAGATGACCCAAATATAAATCCACACATCTAGTCACCTGACTTTTGACAAAGCAGCCAAAAGACACATTGGAGAATTGACAGTCCCTTCAACAAAGGGTGCTGGGAAAACCAGATAGCTTTTCATGACTTTTTTGGGGGGCGTGGAGACACATATTGTTGTGACCTTCAGGGAACATCCTTTGAATGCAGTGTCTCCAACAGAAAAGGGACTGTGGATATTTTCTGGCTGCTTCATAAACGGATTTCTGTGTATTGCTGGGGTAGGACCACGTTCTGCTATTTCATTTTATTTTTTTTTCCTCAGGTAAATAGGAAGCCTTATCTTCAGGCATCCCCAGAAAGTTTGCTTTTTGTGCACACCTGTTCTATTTTTAGGGATATTTTTGGACCAAATTTACAGGTATTTTTGACTGAAGTGTGTTCACAACGGCTGGCACGTCTATCAGCACAAGTCATTTAACGAGAGATTTTACTTGGAAAATTGACCCTGCGAAGTTACATTGTCGAAAAGCAATGTTACCTGCTTGGAATAATCGTTGGGTGGGGAGGGGCTCAAGAAGTGAGCAAGCCTGTGTGAGAGAGACGAACATTACAAGATGCAGCAAATGCTGCCGGAAGAGAGATTCTCAACCAGCCTAGCTGTGGGAGTTGCTTCCCCAGCCCGACTGAACACCTTTGAAGAGTGTGCTTATACTAAACACGTGTCACAATACTAAACACGTGTCACAGATGGTTTCCCTCAGTGTGGGACTGTGAGAGAGGAGGGAGCCACCCTCCTTTACAGGTGAGGATAACAAAGGCCGGGTTGCTGATGCTTTACCTGTGCCGTGGGGGTCAGGGTAACGGTTTAGGTTTGCCGACACACAAAGCTCAGAACAATGGCATTACCAGTCAGCTTTTCATCGTGGTGACAAAATACTTAAGGAAAACAACTGAAAGGAGGAAGTATTTATTGTGTTCCTAGGTTGGGAGGCTTCAGTCCCCTGTCAGCTGACTCCATTGCTTCTGAGTCTGAGGAGGTGGAACAACGCATCAGGAGGGTGGGGCAGAGCAGGGATGCTCACCTCCTGACAGCCCAGAAGCAGAAAGAAGACAAGGGATGGGGTTAATATCTCAAGAATACAAGGACAAGCCCCTTGGTAGCCTGTTTTCTCAAGTCAGGCTCCTGCTCCTAAATGGCCCGTTGACAGAGTTAGTACCCATTGTGATCTTGTCATCTCTCAGCAGGGGGAATGAGCGTTCAAGACAGGAGCCCTTAAGGGGACAGTTTGCATCCAAACTACAAGTTGTTTCCAAACTTTGTTTCAAATTGGTACCAACAGGGAACTTGTGACCTATCAGTTCCTAACTCCAACTTTCACATCCTAGCCCTTAGGGGGTCTTCAGGGCATACAAAAGTTTGGCAAAGTTCAAGGAGCATAGAGCTATGCTCCTGATGGTCGCAACTACCTGTCTATACCTGAATCTTTCCCCCGAGTGAAGCAGATTCAAACGGTAGTGTTGCCTTCGAGGTTCTTGGCAAGAAATAGCAGTTACACGTGCAGTGAACACCACTGAGTGTGTGGTTAATGGACTGACTGAGAGACGAAACAGCGATGGGCATATCTGACTCTGACAGGGGCCAGTGACTTCCATTCCTCTCTGGGCCACCGTGCTGTAGAATCTGAAAAATGGGGCAAGTAAAACTTCAAACCACTCATGGGGCTGGAGAGATGGCTCAGCAGTTCAGAACACTGGCTGCTCTTCCAGAGGACCTGGGTTCAGTTCCCAGCACTCTCATGGCACCTCACAACTGTCTGGAACTCCAGTTCCAGGAAATCCGACACCCTTACAGAGACACACTAATGCAAAACACCAATGCACATTTAAAAAATTTAAAAATCATCAAGAAAAAAGCCCATTCATTTTAAATTACTTGTGTGTCTGTGTGTCTGATCATGTGAGTGCAGTGCTCACAAAGGCCAGTAGAGGGTGTTGGATCCCTTGGAGCTGGAGTTACAGGTGGTTGTGAATCTCCCAATGTGGATGCAGGAAACTGAATTATTTTGCAATTGCTCTTAACCAGTGAGCCATCTCTCTAGCCCACAGCACCCTGTTAGGTATTTTAAAACAAAATTCAGAAATGACTTTGAATGTGCAAAAGGATGTGAGTTAAATGCAGACACTGCATTGTTTCTCTGTTTGTTTGTTTGTTTGTTTGTTTGGTTGGTTGGTTGGTTGGTTTTGGTTTTTTTGAGACAGGGTTTCTCTATGTAGTTTTGGTACCTGTCCTGGATGTAGCTCTGTAGACCAGGCTGGCCTCAAACTCACAGAGATTTGCCTGGCTCTGTCTCCCTCCCGAGAGCTGGGATTAAAGGCGTGCATCACCACTGCCCAGCACTACATTGTTTTAAAGTAGGGACCTGAGCATACACAGACCCTGGTAAGTGTGGGGGTCCTGGATGGGGAGAAATGAGTGTAGCCAATAAGCTCTTATCAACAAGAATGTTTACTCTGCATTACTTTTTGGTTTTTTGTTTTTGTTTTTGTTTTTCGAGACAGGGTTTCTCTGTGTAGCTTTGCGCCTTTCCTGGGACTCACTTGGTAGCCCAGGCTGGCCTCGAACTCACAGAGATCCGCCTGGCTCTGCCTCCCGAGTGCTGGGATTAAAGGCGTGCGCCACCACCGCCCGGCTACTCTGCATTACTTTTTAATGTTGCAGCTACCTGGGAAAGTAAGGAGGCACAGAAAGAGGCAGAAAAGGAGGAAGAAGAGGAGGAGGGGATGAGGAGGAGAAAGAGAACAAGGAAGAAGTGGGGGATGAGGAGGCAGGAAGGAGGAGGAGGCAGGAGGCCAAAATGAAGGGTCCAGTGCTCCCTGCAGTACCAACATAGCTTATGTGTGGCCTCACCCTATCCATGGCTGAGTCTTCTGTTGTGTATTATCTAACATCATGCTTAGTCCTAACTGGCTACTTGATATTAATAAAGCATCACGTGATAAGTGGCTCATGGGGTATGGGGACTGCTATTAATCATTGTATCTCATTTGTTTTAACTTGAGATGAATCTCAATCCAAAATCAGTCGCTTCAGATACCTTGCTACAGTCCCTCCCGTGACATGCCTGTCTATGTGTCACAAGGCTCTGTCTCTAGGAAAGTCATGGTAAAGTTCACAAAGGTGGACGTGACAGATGATTGACCATAAAAGATGGCAGCACTCTGGTGGGTCATGGAGCATAGCCACACTGCAGTGACAGTGAACGTCTCTGAAACTTTGTAAACTTCAAATCTCTTGTTTGTTCAGACTGTCTGAGGGCATGGAAGTACTTCTATGTCTGTGTGCATTTGTGTGCAAGATAGCATGATTAAACAATACATAGGTATCACCAGTCTTTGCTGTCCATATTGGGAAATTCATATTGAACAGAGGAATTATTGATATTCTTTTGAAATTAATGAAATGGCTGTGATAAAATACTCTGCATAAAGATGTTAGCTGAGGGTTGGGGATGTAGCTCAATGGGAGAAATCCTTGTTTAGTGTTTGAGAGCCCCTGGGTTCAATCCAGAGCACCTCAAAAGAGTGCACAATTGAAAGCAGCCTTGTTTTCCCTGAAATCAGAATTTGCCAATGTACCCATATTTCTGCTTTTATTTTTTTAGTGGTAGAAAGGACTGAATCCAGAACCTGTCTGGGAGGATGTTGGTCCTTGTATCTAGTGAGGCCAGTGAGGACGATAGTCACTCTAAAAGGCCAGAAGGGCTCTCAGAGAGAGAGAGAGAGAGAGAGAGAGAGAGAGAGAGAGAGAGAGAGAGAGAGAGAGAGAGAGAGAAACAGGCAGAACTTGATCAGACCCAAACTGTAATATCCGTCAAGTTGAGAAATTCTGTCGATAACGATGCTCGGGATACAGCAGAAACTAGTGGAATTATCTGCGATTCTGAAATTACTAAAATCTGTTTAGTGTTGTGGGCTTGGATTTGTATGCAATGTGAGGGCTGAGCAATAGTCTAACACTTAAAGAATACGTTCATTTGTCAGAGCAATGAGAGGACACTTCTGTGGCCACATTGGTTTAGAGTCCTGAGCTTCCCCCCCCCCCCAATTCCCAGGTTCTCTCACCTCTCTCTGATTTTATCATGGCTGAGAAGACAGTGGCCATCCTGGATGACCATGTCACCTTCCCAGGGCTGGGCATGTAACTGGTGGCTGGCTTGTCCCTTTTCCTGTAGCCTCACGGGGCAGACAAGAGGACCTTTGTCTCCAAGGTTGCTGCCTAGAATGTTCTCCAAGCCCCACAGTAAGTGAGATGACCTCTTCTTTAATAACTATAACTATATATATATATATATATATATATATATACATATATATATACATATATAAACATGATAAAATAAGTATATATGTAACAATAAGGTCACACAGACATACATATTCTACTGAGCCCATTTGTTGTTGTTCATATGTACATAGGTGCGTGTGTTTAGGACTGACCCTTTGAGATCAGTAACCTATCAGGAGGCTCATCCCTGGAGAAGACTGACTCTCCCTTCCTTAGCAGTCATTAAATTGCCCATGTCTCTTCATCAAGAGGTGGAGCCTTGTGAGATTTCCCCATCTATGTTGGTATGTAAACTTTCTTGTCATTGTGCAGGTCTTCTTTGGGTGACCGTATTGTTAGATCCCATGGATGCAGCTTCCTGTCATGTCTAGAAGATACTGTCTAACACCAGGCCTCCCAGACTTTGGCTTTTACAATCTTTCCCTTCCCTCTTCCAGGATTTTCTGAGCGTTAGGTGTAGGGGCTGCATTGTAGATGTATCAGTAGGGGCTGGGTACCCCACAGTCACTCTTTAAGAAAATATCAGAGGCTCACACATGTCTTCCTTTGGCACTGTTTTACAAGCTCATGCATGGACATGTGTCATTTACTTCCCAGCAAACCTGTGTGTGCTATCCAAGCTGATCACATGTTGTTGCCTGTCTGAAGTAAAGTATGCTCAATACCTGGACATTCCACTTCATGGGTCTAAACAGGAGTGGCCAGTGGGCACACAACTTTAAAGTTTATCTTCACTCTTGTCAATCCTAAACCCATGCTCTGTTTTTTAGCTTGTAGCAAATCTCCTCAAGGTCATTGTACATTTAAGCCTGCCGATTTCCCATAATGCACCTTTACTCCCATACTCCAAACAGCCCATCTTCCTAATGAAGAAAGCTCGACACGACATTATCTTGAACAAGAGCCCGATTAGCTGCACCTGAAATTGATTCAGAAGCATCATGTGATATTTCAAACTCCTTTCAGAAACATCAAAGTCAAATTCTGTTATATGACACTCAATCAGCTAATATCCACACGGCTGCACTCATTAAAGTGTTTCAGTTCTCCTGCACACCACTGGGGTCACGGCACATTAACGATGCAATTTGAACACAGGACATATCTTGTTACAAAATTTAGAACCCAGGGGGCCGTTTTTCATAGTTTGCATCTTGAAGGCACATTTTACAGGAAAACACGTTTGTGTCTACGTTTATAAATATGAAGGAAGCCAGTTGTTCATCATGCTTTGGTTTTATTTTCCTTGGGAAGCAACTTAGTTCTTGGATGGGGGGACTTCTTTTTTATTATGAAAAATTACAAGTATTATTGACTTATGTGTGTGCACATGCATTTAGCACAGTGCATGTGTGGAACTGTGGAGGTCGGAGAAAATTCATGGAAGTCGGTCCTCTCCTTCCATCATGTGTGTGGATAAAACCCAGGTTGTTGAGGTTGACCAGTTGTTAGCCCATTTCTTTGATTTTGTTCATTTTCTTTTCTTGTGAAATACTGTGGTTCCCTCCCTTCCTATGCTCCTGAACTTAGGGGAAGGATATGTGCCATGTGTTTGCCATAAGTCTGTATATTCAAGGAGTTCAATAAGGCTGGGGATGTAGCTCAACTGGTAGAGAGCTTGCCTAGCATGCACAAAATCCTGGATTTGATCTCCGTGGCCTATAATCCCAGAGCTCAGGTGATAAAGGCTGGAGAATCAAGAGTTCAAGGTCATCCCCAGCTCATAGGGAGTTCATGGACAAAGACCTTAAGAGAGAGAAAAGCAGAGAGCTGTGGGGAGAAATTTAAGTATAAATGTTATTAGTACTGCAAGGAGGGCTTTCAGATAAGCTAGGATAGAGTCTATAGACAACATGTAACAGCCATCCTACTTGACCTCAGGAGTCCAAGGAAGCTGGGGTTTAAAGGATGGCACCAACTGAGACCTTCTCACACATGTATCTAAACCAACATTCACCTGATGAACACAGTCTCCTTCAGTCATCTACACAGCAAGAAGTGGGAAATTTGGCTCATATGGGGGTGAGCAAAAGATAGTTTGGTAATGTTTGCATTTATAAAGTTCACCATAGAGAAGGCAGAGTAAATCCTCATTCATCTCAAGGCCATCTGGCTTTTCTTACCTTTTCAATGTGTGTGTGTGTGTGTGTGTGTGTGTGTGTGTGTGTGTGTGTGTGTGCATGCACACACGTGAAAACCAGATGGCAACTTCAGGTACCATCCTCAGGAGACATCTGCACTGTTTTGTTTTGTTTGAGGCAAGGTCTCTCACTGGTCCATAGCATACCAGTTAGGCTAAGCTGACTGGCCAGTAAGCCCCAAGGATCCACCTAGCTCCACTTCCCCAGAGCTGGGATTACTGCCAAACACCTTCATGTCTGGCTTTTTTTTTTTTTTATCTTGGATCTGGGGAATGGAACTTAAATCCTCATCATGAACAAGTGCTTTGCAAGTAGCCCACCTCCCCAAACCAAGACCACCTTTTTATGCAGTAGGGTTTTGTGAGAGAGTAAGAACATTTCTCCTTTCTCGTGATTTTTTTTCCTTTGGAAGCTGCTTGGTGCTTATCTTTCATTGCATCAGCTACTTTTTGTGGCTGTGACCTAAATACCTAGCAGAAACCACTTAGGGCAGCATATTGGGGCTCTTGGTTGGGAAGGCATGGTGGCAGGTGCCTCCAGCATTGGGTGTCATGTGGTAATGAACCACAGAGCAGAGATTATAGAACCAGAAGTATGGTATAGATGTCACTACTAAAGCTCCCTCCTGGCTCAATGATTTACTTCTGCTAATGGAGCTTTGCATCCTTAAAGTTTTACAGCCTCCCAGAATATCACCTGGCACAAGAAATAAGCATTCAAAGCACAAGAAGCATCTTAGATTTAACCATAACATTCACTTTTACCAACTTGTTAAAGCATTTAGATTTGAATTAGATGCTGAACATTGGCTAGAACATGGTTTTTTTTTTTTTTCCTTCCCATTAGGAAATCAGCATCTCCAAGGGTTTAGAAAGCAATGGGGAAGGAAAGCAAAGTGCGTCTAAATGCAGAATCTGCTCATCTTCTGAGAGTCTGGGCGAACTTACTGGCTGCTCACTCAAAACCCTGAAGAACAAATGGCTTTTGAAACAGCAAACCTGTGTTTCGTCAAAGGCAAAGTCAAGAACAGAGACACTGGACAGACTGTCAGCATGCTCCTATAAGAGCTTCCTTAGAGCTCAGGAACCACACAGCAAGGAGTACCCCATCTTGGTGGGTGTGTCTGGGTAGCAGAGGATGAGTGTGTGTTCAGAAGGGGTGGTGGAAGGGGAGAAATATATGCCACATTCGTACCCTCACCCAGTTTATAAAGCTTTACTGGATCATATCTGTGCCAATTCTTGGGTATGTTATTCAAGGATTTATTTATTTAGAATAAGATCTCTTGTAGCCGAGACTGACCTCCAACAGTTTTTTGTAACTGAGGATGACCTTGAACTCCCGATCCTCCTGCCTTCATCTTCACCTGCTAGGATTACAGACATGAACCACCATGCTTGGTTTATTCAGTGCTGGAGGTGGAGCTTGGAGCGTCCTGCATCCAAAAAATACACTTTGTATCTTCTGAACTGTCACCCCAGCCTACCTTTTATTCTGTAACCACAAGGAGGGTGTGATGATGGAGAACCATCTAGCCTACAACAGATTTCAGGAAGGTTCAACCTGCAGCCCACAGTCCTTCCTGCATCCCAGGAGAGCTGTGGATGTAGCCCAGTGCACTTGCAGATACAAGGCAGGTTGCAGTGTCCAGAGGTTGGGCATCCTGGAGACTCTTTACCGCTGATCCTCTAGCAAAAGTTATGTGAAGCATCTAAGTATTGATAACACACTGCTTGGTCCCATGGTTATGACTGTTCAAGAACAAATGTTTGAACCACAGAGATGGCTCAGTCTGTAAAGGAACCTTTGCCAAGAAAGGCTCAGCACAGGATCACTTATTGTTAGCGATGGCCTCAGTTTGAGCCCTGCGGCCAGCACTATGGAAGGAGAGAATGAACCTGGAAAAGTTGTTCTCTTTTCCATTTGAAGATTTCCATTTGAAGTAGTACATGTGCACACACGTGCATGCACACACACACAGAGAGAGAGAGAGAGAGAGAGAGAGAGAGAGAGAGAGAGAGAGAGAGACAGAGAAATGTATTTTTTTTTTAAAGAATAAATCCTTGGTGGGTGGAGAGAATGCTCAATGGCTAAGATCACTTATTGCTCTTGTAGAGGTCTCAGATTTGAGTCCCAGCACCCACATGATGGCTCACAACTATCTATTAACTCCATGTCTAGGTGATTTAACGCCCTCTTCTGGCCTTTATGTGCACTGCATTGCACGTAGCACACAGACATTCATGCAGGCAAGACATGCACATACTTAGAATAATTTGTTTTTTTTTTTTATTATTTAAAGAATAGGTTCTTGATGCTTCGGTGTCTTGATCTACAGGACTGGAATACAGAAGAACCCATCTTTTGAAATTGGAAGAATTAAGTTAGCTGATTCACACAAACTGCTGGTTTTTAGGAAAAACCTCAGCTTCCTGCATTGTGTGGGCTTCGTTTCCCCGCTCCCCACGTCCCCCAGGGCCTATTGACACCCCCAGCATCACATTCACCCCGCCCCCCAGCACATTCAGCCTCAGGGACATCTGCCCACACAGGAGACTGTTTCATTTCTACTTTCAAATTCTAAGCAGATCCCCAGGCGGAGGGATGAGCACAGGACCGTTAGGAGCAGCTCCCTCTTCTCAAACACTGCCATCCACTTAAGTGGCTGTTAGGCTTTATAGAACAGAAAGCCTTTCCTCTCTAATTCACTTTCTGTTTACACAACAGGATAGACACTTCATCCTCTCATTCCAGCTTTGATTCTGCTTCAGAAATCAGCTATCCAGCCGCAGGCAGATACGGCGGCGTCTCCCATTAGGGCCCCATGCTGGGGAATTCATTGCCACAAATATGCTTGATTTCCTGGGCTGGTAAGTCATTCTAACATCAGCACAAAACACCATCATCAACAACAAAAGCACTTATTTATGATGATATCTGGGCTAGCTTCTCCTTTTCTTCTCCTATTTTCCCCCCTCGGGGTGTTTACATTGTGGCGCTTTATAGACCAGGCAACGGAGTTGTTAGGAGCAATCATAAAAAGATCTCTGCCGCTGTAATTTATTTCGTGGCACGGCTAGCATCCAAGGAGCTGCACACAAACTGCTCTAATCTGGGCCACCTTGTTTCTTGATGAGTGTTTGGCTAAAGGAAACACGAGCTCAGCTTCTAAAACCTAATGTGACGATGACTCTCAGAAGCAAGGAGTCGTCTCTCCACAGCATCCTCCTTTGCCTCACTACGAACGTTGGAACACGTAGGAAGCCTCATCCCACGATTTCATACTAGGAATACTGCCTTACAAATAAAATCCCCTTCCTAAAAGAATGCGTGCACCTGGTTTTATTATTTTTTTTCTTTAAAAAAAAAAAAAAAAAAAAAAAACCTTCAAAGCCTGGGTGAAATGACTCAGTGGTTAAGAGTTTGATTTCCAGCACACACATTGGGCAGCTCACATCTGCCTGTAACTTCAGCTCCAGGGGACCCAGCGCCCTCTTCTGGCCTCTGTTGCCACTGCACTCACATGCACATACCGACTCACAAATACATACACATAAATAAATCAAAATAAATTGTTTAAACACACACACCTCAGGCCAAACTAGACATAGTTAAAGACTCTTTTTTTGCATTACTTTGTTTCTAATACACATAAATACAATGTGTTATTTTCTAAAACAATATTTTCTTCTGGCCAGGACCAATGACTTCTAGCTGCAGAGATATACATGTAGATGTGCTATGATCCAACCTTCCAATAGCAAGTGCTATGGGTGGCATGTGGGGGATGAGGAACAAACATGTACTTGCTGTGCAGAGAGTATATTAAAATGGCCAATACAAATTTTAACATCTCTGATTTCTGTACTCAGCACTGTTCAGATGAAAAACTGGCCACTTGGACAGCTGTCTTAATTAAGTTTCTGTTGCCGTGATAAACACCATGACAAAAAACAACTTGGGGAGAAAAGGATTTGTTGGCTTACACAGCCATATCACAGTCCAGCAGGAAGGGAAACCAAGGCAGGAGCTGGAGGCAGGAACCTGAAGAAAGGAACTGAAGCAGGGGCCATGGAGGAGTGCTGCTTACGGTTTTGCTCCTCATGACTCACTTAGCTTGCTTTCTTACAGCATCCAGGACTAGATTCCTAGAGGTGACATCATGTATCATAAGCTGGGCTCTCCGACATTAACCATCAATCAAGAAAATATCCCACAGGCCAATATGAGGGAAGCAGTTTTTCAACTGAGGCTCCCTCCTCCTAAAGGACTCTAATTGTGTCAAGCCAACCAGCACAACATTCCTCCTATCTAAAACCAGGTCCACATAGATTTATTTCCCTTGTGTAACAAGCATTTTGTTGCTGTATCTGTGAGCTACATTTGTGAGTCAGAAAATGAACCCATTTGTGGCCACTGGCATACTTGTTTAAATTCATAAGAGGATCATGGTTCAGTCTTTGCTGTTGCTGTAGACCTGGAGTCCTACTGAAGTTTGGATTTCAAAATTTCACTTCACGGTAAAAGTAGATTTATGTGTGTGTTGTATGTACACATATGTGACTCATATGTGGTGGCGGTGGTGCCAGTTTTCTCTATTTTTTACTCTGAACACATTTATTTTTCCCAAATATAAAGCTCAGGAGAAAACTTTACCAAGCTGGACCTGCCTTGGGTACAGATGAAGTTCAAAACCTACCTGGACAACTTAGTAAGAAAAAGTAAGAGGGAGTTGGGGGCACAGCATGAGATACTAGGTCCAGTCAGCAGTCCATCCATCCATCAATCAATGTGAAAACAAGGGAACAGCCAGCCAGTCTCTGAGCTAGAAAACCCTGTGCCCCCCTGTTTCACATTGTTCTTCATAAATGCCCCGGATATTTGGAGTATCTCTCTGTGTTTGCTGATTGTCTCTATCTGAAGGCAAACAGGACTGTGTCCTCTGTTTACAAGACACAGTCTGGAACTGGATGTCAGCAGCGCCAAGGCACCTGAATGGAAGATACAGTGGCTCACTTCTTTGGTGCTTACATCCCAGAGATGACTCCCAGTTCCTTAATAAAAAAAAAAAAAAAAAAAAAAAGATTGGCCTGGTTGTAAAGCTAGAAAACGGCTTATTAACTTTTCAATAGATTCACATCTGATGCTAAGAGGCAGAGAAAATTCACAAATAGATTTTCCAAAGTGAGCACTCCAACAAAAAAGAGAGTTTCTGTCCCTTTTATACAAAGGAGGACTAAAATGTATTTTCTTGTTCTTAATTTTTACCTGCCCATATGGATCTCCAACTGTTTCCTAATGACTACCTATTTTGTTTATATATGTTCCCTCTGTGAGGCTGGGTCTCCTGAAGGTAAGAATATATCTTTATTTACTTGTATTCTCAGTTCTCACCACTGGGCACTGCATAAATTTTTCATTTCATTATTGCTGTCCCAACATGCAAAGAACTCAAAACTGTAAGAAACTATATAAACCAATTTAAAAATGGACAAGGGACTAGAACAGACTTTTGTGTTGTTGTTGTTGTTTCAGAGTGGGACATACAACTAACCAGAGATATATGAAAAAAATGTTCAGCATCATTTTATGACTAAGAAAATTTAAATGAAAACCTCATATGTGTTATAATGAATATTATAAAAAAAGATGACAAGGATGTGGAGAGAGAGGACCCCTTTCACATTGCTGATAGGGAGGTGAAGTAGTATTGGCTTTATGGAAACAGTATGGGGGCTTTTCACAAAACTTAAAAGGTTTTCCTTATGATCCAGTTCCATGACTGGTTGATAATAAAGCTTTTGAGCCTATGGCAAGGCAGGAAAAGGTTAGGCAGAACAATCAAACTAAGGACTCAGAGGAAGGGCAGGCGGGGTTGAGAAAGACGTGATGAGCCCCCCAAGAAGCAAGATGCTAGAGGACCGGTAAAGCCATGGACCACTTGGCAATACATAGGTTAATAGAAATGGATTAATTTAAATGTAAGAGCTAGTTAGTAATAAGCCTGAGCCATTGGCCAAACATTCTGTAATTAATATATGCTTTTGTGTATTTATTTGGGACTGGGCAGTTGAGACAAAAGGCTCTGCCTCCATTTACATGAGGACATCTAGGCTCAAGTCTCAGTATGTAATTTCCCATAGGATTACCTGTAGGAAGGCTCTGCTTACCCATTTTGTCCCTTCATTTGGGAGATTTAGGAAGTACCAAGGCATATACATTTAGGAAAATATCCAAGCCTTTGTATTCGTCAAATGCTTTCAAGAAAGGATGGAGAGATATTTGCCTGTTGAGGTCCCAACTTCCTGTCCTGGTCCTCAAGGCAAACAGGGAGCCTGTGGAACAGAACTCTGCTGTGAAGACCATGACATACCTTATGAGATCTGGAGTCAAGGGTGGTACATATATCGATCCCATAAAAGATGACATCATCCAGACAGGATGAGGAGGTTCTCAAAAGGGGAAACCAAGAGAGGGAGGTCTGTAAAGTACTTAGACTCCTATTAAGTGTACTAAGGAGAAGAGGCAGGAGAGGATAGCACTCAGAGGTTCAGAGTACTTGCTGCTCTTGCAGAGGACCCAAGTTTGGTTCTCAGCACTCATGTCAGGAGGTTTCCAACCATCATAACTCCAGTTCCAAGGAATCTGATGCCCTCTTCTGGCCTCTTTGGGTATTGCACACACACACACACACACACACACACACACACACACACACACACACATATATATATATATATATATATATATATATATATATATATATAGTCTTTAAAAATCAAGATCACTTAGTATAGGTTCCACCAGAGAAGAGAAATACTCGCAAAACTAAGAAAACTGTGCATCATGTTTAATTTTTGCAGTTTTCACATGGTCTATCTGGGAAGGAATTTGGCCCATCCTATAGGGTGTCTCTTTTCCCTAAGGATCATGTCTTTGGCTATGCAGAAGCTTTTTAATTTCATATAATCGCATTTGTCAATTCAAGGCATAAAGCTGTAAACACTAGCAGTTTATCTCTGTGGTTTCAGCTAAAGGATGACAAGGAAACATAAATAGTGGCTTTCAATCCACCTGTCTCACAAACAGAGAGCAGAAAAGAGGGCCTCTGACATAAGACATAAGCAGACGAGACCTGGTAAAGAAATGCCAAATGTGCCTCCTTGCCAGGAGAATGTCAGTCTTCTTAACTCTCCTTACTCTCCATAACTAGTTCCTGAGAGACAAGAATCTTTGGACCAAAGCTGCACTTGTGTGTCTATGGGAAGCATTAAGTGCACACATTTTAGTGTCTCAGAGGGGTTGTGGATACACTATGACTCCAGATCACCATGGCTAGGGCAGGGTGAAATCTCTGCCAATACCAGCCTTTCCTTGAGCCCACCAATAGAAGTAATGTCAAATGAAGCTTGGTATCCATGGAAGCTCTGCCTGAAAGCTCTGCTCCTAGGCATTCATTCCACCATGGTAAAATGACTAGTCTCTCTGTTTGCTCTCTTGGTTTCTCCTTTATTGTCTCTTTCTGTGTGTCTCTCTGTTGCTCTCTCTGTGTCTCTTTCTTCTCCTTGATCTCTTTCTCACAGTCTCTCTTTCTTTTTCTGTCTCTCTTATTTTAATATGCATAAACACAAACACAGACAGACAGACAGACAAGCTGATAGATAGATAGATAGATAGATAGATAGATAGATAGATAGATAGATAGAGGTAGGCAGATAGATAAATAGCTAGATAGGTAGATAGATAGATAGATAGATAGATAGATAGATAGATAGATAGGTAATTAACTATAGTGTTACTGGTTAACTGGAGAATCATCTCAGCCTTTTGGGTGAGGAAACAATAAAATCACCTGGGGCACAGCCTCTGAACTTGCCCATGATAGATTTTTCTTATTTGGATTAACTGAGGGGGAAAAAAATCCCACCCAAAATGTGGGCAGCACCACTTCACAGGCCCAGTTATGCACGGAGTGAGAAGGACAGAGGAAACTGAGCAGCAAACATGCATTCACCCTGTGCTCTCTGATTCTTTCCTTGGATACAGGGTGACTCATTGCCTCAAGTTCCTGCTAACCACGTAGCAGCCTGGAACAGGAAGTGTAGTTCAGATGCTTAGCAGGTAACCATCAATACTATGGCAGTCATACTTTATCCGTCAAAGACTATATCAACTCTTTTGTCTTTTGAAGAAGGCTTTTTTTAAAATTTGCATGTGTGGGGATGTAGGTGCACATGAGTACAGTATCTGCGAGTCCAGAGGAGAGCGTCAGGTCTCCCGGAGCTGGCAATAAAGGAGGCTGGGAGCCTCTCAATGTGGGTGCTAGAATAGAAGTCGGCACCTCCACAGGAGCAGTAAGCGCTTTTAACCTCTGAGCCATTACTCAAAAACATCCCCTTTTTGTCTCGTATGCATTGATTTGGTTATTGATTCTCAGAGCGAAAGAGAACGGAAAATTACAGTAACCCTTTTAATATAGATACGCCCATTTCTGCCATTCCCCAGGTGTGCTTATCATAACACACAGTGAACTGTACCAACAACGAGAGTCCCGAGTTCCACTGAATGCCTCGCAAGCAGGTGGTCGGGCGGCTATTCAAGAGTTCAGAATAGCCTGTAGAATGAAGGTAGAGATTTCCCTGGAAACTGGATTTCACTCTTTTGTTTGCGTTTCTGAACACCAGGAGCCTGGCTGTCAACCTGCTTACCCAGCGTGGCAGCATTCACAGCTTTTGCAGGAGACCCAGAATTGCCTGTGGCTTTCTGCTTCTTCTCAGTGCTGTGTGGCTTCTGTATAGTTGCTGCATGTCACATTAATAACAAAACTTTACATAAAATGAAATTATCAACATTAATAGAATTTACCTTTTTGCATATTTTGTATCCATCATTAATAGTTTCTGAACTTTAGGCACCTTACATGACATCACCAGTATTTTTGCTACATTGACATGCACTGTTTATAATATTACTAATCTTGTAAAAAACCTAATAGTAAATTGATTTAATAATTTTCTGTTAAAAATCCTCTTTTTTAATGACAGTCCATGCTTTATATGGTCATTATATATACTTGTTTATATTTTAAAATATTTACATCAAAAAGCAAGCATCTTAGTTTGCTTTCAAAGTTTTATATATGTGAGAGCACATGCTGGCCCCTCCAATGCTCTCTGAAGAGATGGACAATTACCCATGGGATGTTTTTGTGGGTGCTGAGCCTGGAGTTGATAATGCAGAGGTTGTGTTCAGCACTATCTAAGACTCCCACTCTCCCAGCATCCAGCTGAGTAAATTCTCCTCTGTGAACGTCATATCCAATGGGCTTTCAAAGAGAACCATCTTGCCTGGCCAATCAATCCCTCCATCTTCCTGCCAATTGGTCCAGAAACAGTCAGGTGGTCAATTTTTGTCGTTGAGATGTGAGCTCCTTGGAGAGACCTTCTGACCCCTCTAGGACCTCTGAAAATATAGTTTGTAGAGTGTGCGGACCCACAGATACCCCATAGTGTGGCCTTATTTCATCTTGACTCAAGGTCAGAGAGTCTGAGCTTATTTTGCCCCGAAAGGCTGCATAATAGGGTGTTTTGGCCAAAGGTGTGGTTACCAGGTGTTTTATACTTCAAGACCTAATTACAGAATGCTTTGCTGTAAGGCATGGCTACTAGATGTTTTGAGAATTAAAAAAGTGTTTACACTTTTCTGTACCTTATACCTTGAACCATGGTGTCCTTGAGAGGGGGAGGTCTTTTGCCTCTCCCTTTGCTAGTATATAAAAAGCCCATGAGGAGTAAACTCGGGGCTACTGTGGTGTTGACTCAGAACCCTCCCAAACCTATTCTGTGTCTCTGTCTTTTTCTTTTATATCTACATCTCTATTTTTCATATCTATTATTTCTCAATCCACATTCTTCTATACCAAGGACTGTCTGAAGGTTGAGAGCCACTAGGAGTTGCTTGGGAAGACTGCTGAGTGCTTCAGAGAAGTGCTTACTTCACATCAGCTCATCTCAGTTGGAGAACCTACAAGAGATCAACACAATGATTGCACCCAAGACCAACTTGGTAAGCCAGTAGGTTCATTGGGTTTTCTTACAGGACTGTGGCTGCAGGGGTGGGGTGGGGGGACTTACTAACAGGATCAGAGAAAAGCCCACCCCACAAGGGGTGATGAAACTGTATCATAGAAACTGTATCCTGTTGAGGAGTGTTTAACTAAGTACAGATGTGTTACATTTGTTTATGCTGCATTTGTTTAACGATGTAAAGATGTGTTACATTTCTTTATGCTGAATTGTGTTTAATTATGCAAAGGCATGTTGCTGTTTCACAGTGCCTGCCTAAGGCACCTGATTTGTCTAATAAAAAGCTGAACGGACAATATCTAAGTAGGAGAGGAATAGGCGGGGCTGGTGGGTGGAGAGAATAAGAAGGAGGACAAATCTAGGCTTGAGAGAGAAGAGAATGAGGGAGAAAGAGAGGGACACGCCCAGGGTCAAAAGCCAGGCAGCTGCCAGCCAGCCAGACACAAGAAGCAGGAAAGGAAGGTATATAGATGAAAGAAGAGCAAAAAGCCCCGAGGCAAAACATAGATAAAGAAAAACATATTAAGTTAAAAGAGCTAGCAAGAAACGCGCCTAGGCTAGGCTGAGCATTCATAACTAATAATAAGTCTCCATGTCATGATTTGGGAGCTGGTTGGCGGCACAAAAGAAAGCCTGCTACAGTATCCATGATACTCTGTATAGCTTGCAGGCACCTCCGTGGGTCTGAGAACCTCCCATTGACAGCTATGCTGGCCAGAGTCTCTCGCCCAGCTCTTGTTCATGGCTTCTGTAACTCTGAGGAGGGGGGATTCTTATGAATTTCACAAGTTCCAGCTTGCCCTAGACATGAGACATTTGTTTACCCCCTGAGTCTCATGAGTGCCTCTGTTCTTGGAGGCAATGGTTCCATGGAAGAGACTGCTACACAAAGCATTCTAATTATATTCATCTTCTCTTGTGCCCACCTACGCCTCTCCTTCCTCTTTCCAAACAGTACCTCCTCCTCCTGCCATGTCCTTGTTTGTGTTGTTGTTGTTTTGTTTTTCTCTCAATTCCAAACATAAGGGAAACCATGGTATTTGTGTTCTGACTCTGGCCAATTTCATTTAACACAGTGATCCCTAGTTCCAGACACATCATCTCTGTCTGACAAAACTTTGAGGCAGATGTAACTCTGGATGCCCTGATACTATTATCCAGACATTTTCCTGTCTATTGTTTTGTCAAATGTGAGTTAATTGTGTTATAACTTTTATTTAGAAGTGTTCTAACAGTCTATATGCTCTCTATCCATCACAGGTCTTCTTTAACAGAGATGGAGAAAGCCGATTGGCCACTATAAAATGCTAGGATTTGTGTCTATACACATCCTCTCCATATCAACATTACTATTCTAAGCTTGAGAAAACCCTACACATTCTGAATAAATGACAGATATGAGACAGCTAATTAAGGGGTTATGATGACTTAAGTCTCACTTTAAACACCAGTCTGGAACCCAGAACAATCATAGAATTATTTATAGGTTCCTATGGATTAAAGCTAGTAATCATTAAAGACATAACATGTTCCTTGACTTTTGATGATATTTTCTCAATAAAGGTATAGTAAAGAGAAAACACCATAAATTCTGTGTGTGTGTGTGTGTGTGTGTGTGTGTGTGTGTGTGTAGTTTTTAGTATGCCTAACCTGCCCAAAGGACAACTAGCAACACTGTATTGCCAAGTGTTGGTTGTTTACTTTCATTATGGTCTGGTTGCCTGCAGTAAGTTTCATAGTTACCCAACTTCATGAAAAGGGTATTGTGGCTGGGTCTGATGATGGCTGTAATCCCATCCATTGGGGGCTGGAGGGAGGAGGAGGAGTTCAAAGCCAGCTTTGGCTACATAATGAGTTAGAAGCCAGCCTTGGTTATGTGAGACTCTGCCTCAAAAACTACTATATAGATGATTGATAGATAGATAGATAGATAGATAGATAGATAGATAGATAGAAGGTAGATAGATAGATAGATAGATAGATAGATAGATAGATAGATAGATAGATGATTGACTGATAGCTGGATAATAGATAGGTATATAGATAGAAAGATAGATAGGTGAATAGATGATTGATAGGTAGCCAGATAGATGATAGACAGACAGACAGATAATAGCACCATCCCTCATTGTCCAGGAACAAATTAAAATCGAAATTTCAGGTACGTTATCTACTGAATGGAAATCCATTTCCTACCACCACAAAGTCTAAAAATATCCGACCACCATGAGAGGAATTATCTACAAAGCAACATCTTTTGGGTGACAAACTGCAGGGTGCCCTTGTCAAGGGAACTCAGTCCTCTCCCTACAGCCGTTTTTCCTGAAACTGTAAGTACTCCAGTCACACAGTGCGCTTAACGGGATGAGGGAAATTATCAAGGTAACTGTAAGTTTTAAACCTTATTTCCCCAAATCCACCTCTTTGAATCCAACACATTCACCCTTCTGTGGTGGAGCCAGGGTTTCTGAACCCTGTCTCCCCAGGTGGCTCAGATGACTCTGGTTGGCTGTGGTTTGTGGGGGAATGTCATTCACTGATCAGCATGGCTGTTCCCTCGCTCAGGTCTGGCCATTCATCACACCAAATCCCCAGAGCTGTTGGTGTACTGAGCAGGGCTACTCCAGCAGAGCCAATCAAAACCTACAGGTCCTACCGGGCGGTGGTGGCGCATGCCTTTAATCCCAGCATTCGGGAGGCAGAGCCAGGCGGATCTCTGTGAGTTCGAGGCCAGCCTAGGCTACCAAGTGAGTCCCAGGAAAGGCGCAAAGCTACACAGAGAAACCCTGTCTCGGAAAAAAAAACAAAAAACAAAAAACAAAAAACAAAACAAAAAAAAAAAACCTACAGGTCCAAACAAAGGCACTTCCTCGCTCTCTCTGTTCTGCAGGATGTCTGCCTGGTGCTCCAGGTAGCTGTGGTCACATCACTAAAGAGGAAGCAACAGCAGTGGTGGAAGCTCACAGCCAGAGAGAGATGGAGATGGGGAATCGCAGAAATGAGGGGTTCTCAGACACTGTAAGTTGAGGAATATTTGTGTATTTAACATCATGGGACCTTGTGAATACATTTCAGGCATGATTCTGTGTCCCAAGTTTATATCAGCAAGAACTGGTGTTTATGCCTCTGGGTCCAGTCTTGCCTGGCAACAGTTTCACACACACAGGCATGCATGCACGCACGCACATACCACACACTGCTAACTTTGGTTAGGTTCCTATCACAGCACAAATGCCCTTTCCTTTCTCTCTTCACTTCCATTTGAACTCTGTCATCTTAGTCTGGTGGCTGACGCATGTGAATTAGCGCATGTCTCCTGGCATCTGTCTTGAGCACTCTCACGTCTCAGGAGCCACTCCAGAGGACTCAATAGCTCTACAGCCATGGGACTTTAACTCACCCCAGTTTCCTCCCTCTGGACATATTGATATGTATATCATTTAAGCTCTGGTTTTCCTGCTGTTATTTTCCCCAAATGTTCAAATTATATCATCCCTTTGAGCAAAATTTTACTATCATTTATCCCGTGAGTATTTTATTAATGACATTTGCTATCACAATGCAGATCTCTTCTCTAGTGTGTTCGTCATTTCTCCACCTATGTTTCCTCCTCTTAAGCCCAACTTCTTCAGACTGATAACTTCAACCACCACTGTTTCTCAGGAGACATTCTTGTCTCTGAAGGTTAGCCACACCCCCTCCATTCAGTACCCCCGGCATTGCCCCACAGTCAACCCACACCCTGCTTCAGGAAACTTGGCATCCCTTATTGCCCCCAAGTGCTGGATAATTTGCAGACAAAAGCTTGCTTTGGGAAGAACACCTTATTTCTAGTATCTTCCCAGCCCAGTGATTCTTAATGCTGCGACCCTTTAATACAGTTCCTCATGTTGTGGTGACCCCCAACCAAAAAAATTATTTTAGTTGCTACATCATAACTGTAGTTTTGCTATTGTTATGAATCGTAATGTACATATCACCTGTGTTTTCCGATGGTGTTAGGAAACTCCTGTGAATGGGCCATTTGACCCCCAAAGGAGTTGCAATCCACAGGTTGAGAAACACTGTCCTAGCCAGAGGCAAGCTACCTTCCCTTCTTCCCCTCTGATACCCTTCTTAGATCTTTCCCAAATCAACAAGATAGTTTATTATAAGCCCTGCTGAGCTGACTCTGTCCATCACATCTCCGTATTTCTTTTATCATCAGAATAAAAGTGGGTTGTTGTTTTTTTACCCTTCTGTGAGGTGCAGGAGTATATACAGGTGCATGGGTGTGAAGAGGGTTGCACATGTAGGGATTTACATATGCATAGCAGCTAGAAGACTGCCTTGGGTACCCCTCTCAGGAACATCATCATCATCCACCTCCTCTGAGACAGTCTCTCAGTGGTCTGGAGCTCCATGATTCAGCTCCTCTAGCTGGTCATCAAGCTTCTGAGAGCCCCCATCTCCTCCTGCCCAACACTGGGATTACAAGTGAGCACCACCATGCCTAGTATTTTTATGTAGGTTCTAAGGATCAAATTCACTCTCTCATGCTTGCCTGGCAAGTGTTTCACCTACTGAGCCACCCCCAAGCCGAACATACTCATCCTCATGCCTTCAACGCTCAGCGTAGAAAGTGGCACAGAGTGTACCCCTGGCTGATGGCTGAAGGGATGAAGGCAAGGATAATGGAGAAAGCCTTTTTGGTTCTACTTATCAGAGGAAACACCTGCCCAAATGAAGGTGCTGTCAGCCAGTCAGCACTCCCCAGAGACCTCACAAAATAAACAGCTGTAGAGATTGGCACTGATGGTACTGTGTCCCTCCCTTGGAGATTTTGCTCTGAACCTAAGGAAGACTCTTGTCTTTCATGACGCTAATGAGGACATAAAACTTACATGTGGAAATAAGCTACAAGAGTGATGTATCCGAACTGCCTCCTCCAGCTCTCACCATCCCTGAGCCTCATCTATGCGCTTATGAGACACAATGCACCCCTTTCTGACCTTTTTCTGGACCAGAGTTCAGTGGTTTTCACTGGAGGGCAATTTTGCTTCCAGGGGACATTCATTAATGCCTGGAGACATCTTTGGTTGTCACAACTCAGAGGGACTGTTTGACATTAGCACTCAGTGAGCAGAGGTCTGAGATGCTGATAAGTACAGCTGATGCCTGGCACAGCCCCTGCACAGCACAGAGAGCAAGCATCCCTCACATGTCAGGTTGAGAAGCTCTGGATTGCTTCATTCACTACTAATAACATAAAACTAAGAGAAGGTTTATACTAGCCTGGGTCCAGGCAGATGTTCTGACTTTGCCTGAGCTTGTCCTGATTCTGACTCCTCCCAATCACACTGTACTAAACCTGAAACTGATGCCCCATCGTGACTCCTGGACCACTGTGAACTCACCACCTGTTATGAAAACACTTGGCATTTACACAGGGGCCTCCCCGGTGTACAAAGAACAGATCCTGCAGGGCTGTGAACGGGACCATTTTCCTGTTTACTACCTCAGTGTTCTCCAGCCTGTAACATCCAGAGCCTTGGACTCATGCTGTGAAAATGGAGGTAATGTCACTTACATCCTAAAAGGCTGATGTGCCCATGAGTGATGGAAATGACCAATGTAAAGAGTTTGCTGGGAGACCAGGAGCCTGAGTCTCATTTTACAAGTTGAGTTCTTTCTCCCTTGTTTCCTGGTTGCTGAAACAGAAAACAATTTGATGGAAAAAAAAATTTTATAGGGCCCTGAAAGTGCTTTTTATGTTTGTCCTCAAACAACCTTCAATGGAATAGAAGAAATATTTTAAGATTTATTTTTATGTTTTATTTTATGGGTATGGGTATTTTGCCTGCATGTATGTTTATGCAGTGAATGCATGCAGTATCCACAGAGGCCAGAAGGAAGCATCATGTCCCCCTGAGACTGCAGTTACAGATGGTCGTGAGCCACCATATGGGTGCTAGGAATTTAACATGGGTCCTTTGGAAGAAGAGTAAGGGCTCTTAACTATTGAGCCAACTCTCTAACCCCCAAGAAATATTTCAAAGGGACTAAGCAATGTCTTTGGAAGTGGTGAACAACTTACCCAACAGGAGTTATGGTAATCCCAAGGCTCCCAGTAGTGACATAATGTGGATCCAGAACCTGTGCTTTGCTATGTATAGGTATGCTCTGCTGTGCATCGTCTATACAGGACATTTATGCAGACATGGCCACGGTGCTATGAAACATGTCGACAGCAACATGAAATAGAAGGGCGCTGGTGTTTAAATCAATGGTGAGATGAAAGTACGGATTCAGAATCAGAGGAGAAAGAGTCCACAGTATAAGTGGAAGTTTCTCTCCCACCTGCCTGTTCCCAAATGCCCAGCAGTGGCTTCTTAAATAATTGACTCCAAGGCTTAATATTACTTATAAATGCTCAGCCAGTACCTCAGGCTTATTACTAATTAGCTCTTAAACTCGAATTAACCCATAATTCTTATCTATGTTTAGCCACGTGGCTTGATGCCTTTTCTTAAAATGACATTCTCATCTTGCTTCTTCTGCATCTGGCTGGCAACTCCTTCACCCCGCCCTCCTTCTTCCCATCAATCGCAGTTTAGCTTTTCCAACTAACTTCCTGCCAAGCTACTGGCATGTCAGCTTTTTATTAACCTATGAGAGCAACACATATTCACAGTGTACAGAAGGACATCCCACCTCAGAGGCAGGTTCTTAGGATTTATAACTTGGACCAACTTCCTGTCTTATAGCTCTGCTTCCTGTGTGTGGATAAAATGTGATCTCTCTAAGTCCTGACTACCATGTCAGCCCCCTGCCCTCCCAACAGCCATGCCTTCCCTGCCATAATAGCTTTTATTCCTCAGAAAAAGTCAAAATAAATGTTTTTCGACTTTATGTTGCTTTTGGTCATGGTATTTTATCACAGTCATCCAAAGTAACTAATGTAATCAATGTCTGTTATTGGTGAGAGGAAGAAAAAAAAGTAGACAGTAACTTCCAAACCTCCCTATAATTTATACTTCACACTTTAAGCCAATGATAAAATAAGGGGTATAGAATTCACACCCTGGGACTTAGGAGTTTTCCCAATAACTGCCAAGGGTAGAGCACTGAAACTCCTCAGATCCTCTGCATATCTCTTCCCAAAGCGCATTACCAATAATCAGGTTCTCCTTTGGAACACTGTTCTAAACCACAGAGCATCGGACAATCCCATAGGAAAAGGGAGTGTGGCATGGATTCTCCTCTTTAGTTTGCACACTTGCACTTGCCTGCCGAGGGTCTCAAGGGCCTTACAGATTATTCCTAATCTCATCACATCTGTAGTTGAAGATGGATCATCCACACCTTTATTTCTTTTATTTAAATTGCTGTCAGACATCGAGGTGGAGGAAAAATTTATTAGCAGCACTCTCTAAGTGGAATGTGCAATGTTTTATTCTTATCTTGATAAATTACCAGCATTTAAAATCCAGCAGATAAGAGAAATGCTCCCAGAATGGCCGACATCCGCAAAACAATGTGAACCGGTGAGTGTCAAAAGCAATTTTATCGGAACTGAAAACTAATCAATTATAATAATCACCAAGAGGATTTGTAAGAAAAACTACTGAGTCTCATAAACAGCAGGATTTGTGGCATTTGAACTGGCTTGTCTCCATGCCTGCTCTCTGAGCTCTGGGATACCCTGGAGAACCATCCACCTAAAGAAACAGAGGGTAAGACAAGCATCACTGGCCAGGGTGTACATTCACACTGGGTCCCAAGCTTGCTTTGATGTTCTGAAGTTGACCTCTTGAAGTTTTTAATGATATTATTTTAAACTGCTTCTTGGTGAGGGAAGGTTGGGTGGGCAATGGGGCATGTACATGGACCCAGGATACACATGCAGCATGCTCAAAGGCAGAACAAAAAGCCTGGTATTCCAGAAACATGTTCAAGTTCAGAACCTTCAACATCTTATTTTGTTTTTTGTAATCCCATGGACCTGCCAACTCCCTGCTCCAAAAGTGATGACATGGAGGAGAAAGAAAGGGAAGCCACATATATTTCCCTTTCCTCTCATCAGCTAGACAAAGATAGAGCCATGGTGGAATGGGCCTGCAGGTTGGAATAAAATGAGGACTGTTGGATTAACTTTTACAGGTTTGTTATGTGTATGAACATTTTGATTCCATATATGTGTGTGCACTACACACATGTCTGGTACCTGTGGAGGTCAGATGAGAGCATTGGATTCCCTGCAACTGAAGTTAGGAATGGTTGTGAGCCAAGATGAGGGTGCTGGGAATTGAACCCAGATCCTCTGCAAGAGCAGCCAGGGCTTTTAACTGCTGAATGTCTCCCTAGCCCCTGTTGGGTTAATTGTAATGCGGTATTTCCATTGTTCTGCTGCCTTTATAATTATGAATTTAAATTGCTTAATTTTGGAGATTTCCATATACATGTTGAACTTTGTTATATCTCCTTGAATATGCCATTATGCAAAATGAATATGAATGATAACATCCATAATAATTTAAATTACAAATTTCCCTTCATGACATTAGATAGCATAGTTAAAAACATCATGCTAAGCAAGGCCTGGTGACACACCTGTAATCCCAGCACTTGGGAGGCTGAGATAGGATGGTTCCAAGTTCAAGGCTAGCCCTAGATACCCAGTAAGAACCTATGTCAAGAGAAAATAAATCAATCAAAAATACCATCTAAAGTCAAAGGAAAGACGTAGCCGGGAACACACTGTGTAATTTAGAACTCGTGGTGGCTTTTTTTTTTTTTTTTTTTTTTTTGGTTTTGGTTTTGGTTTTTTGAGACAAGGTTTCTCTGTATAGTTTTGGTGCCTGTCCCAGATCTTGCTCTGTAGACCAGGCTGGCCTCAAATTCACAGAGATTTGCTTGGCTCTGTCTCCCAAGTGCTGGGATTAAAGGCATGTGCCACCACTGCCCGGCATGATGGTGGTTTTTCTTACTGTGTGAAGGTAGCTTTCACTTTCACCCACAGATTATGGGGTACTCTGACAACACTCACCCTTTGTCTCCATGGTGTGTGGACAGGAGGATGTGTCTAAATGAGGCTCTTACAGGGTGCATGCAACAGTCTTTGCATGGATACTGCAGACATCACTTGAGTGACTATCTTGTTTCTAGTTTATACTGGGTCATCTATATGTGTGTTTCTGCAGACCTATATATCTGAACCATCTTCCTTTAGTCCCCAAAGAACCCGGCATAAGGGTACATGCACAATAAATGTGAGCTTTGTTGGTGTTAACTCTCCAATGTGAATGCGAAATGACCATAGAAGTTATCATCTTTGCCTTCTTGCCTCCGAGTCTGGTGTGACATATATTGCAGAGGGGGACACTGAGACACTATGACCTCTTCTATGTCTTTGGGGAATGCTGCAAAGCAGTGGCCACTCCATCTTGGTGGACAGTCCTTAGCTTTTTCCCTGATGCTTTGAAGCTCCCTTTGCTGTAGGGTTAACTGCTGTAGGGTCAGGGCTCATGCTGATGAACCATTCTGTCATCCCCATAGGTGAAGGTGAGACCTGGGGCTGGCCAGTCCACATGGTCTCTTCTCCACCCACCGTGACAGAATCAAGAAATAGCATCAGACCCAGTTGTTCCATCCTGTGGTCTTGTTCTGATCCCATTCTATTGGACTTAAAGTTGGGATGCTGTAAACCACTGGGAATAGGGGAATCACACAGAGAGACAAGGATGGGTAAGAGCCACATTCTCAAAGTCCTGGGGACCCAGCTTTCCTTACAGCCATCTGACGCTTTGAGTTCCTCTAGCTGGACTGAACTATAGCCACCCACTCCAGAAAAGCATGGTAGCTTTGTAGGATCCACTGCCTACCACCAGGTTCTCCATGGGGGTCTCCTCTTTGGTCACTAAAGATCAGTGTCTTAGGGTTTCTATTGCTGTGATGAGACACCATGACCATGGCAACTCTTTTAAAGGAAAACATTTAATGGGGTGGCTTACAGTTTCAGAGGTTTAGTCCATGATCATCATGGCGGCATGCAGACAAACATGGTGCTAGAGAAGAAGCTAAGAGTTTTACATCTTGATATGCAGGCAACAGGAAGTGGTCTGTCTCACTGGGCATGACTTGAGCATGTATGAGACCACAAAGCCCACCTTCACAGTGACACACTTCCCCCAAAAGACCACACCTATTCCAACAAGGCCACACCTCCTAATAGTGCCACTGTCTTTGGGGACCACCACCCTCAGGCCTGACCTTCAATGGGTCTCCATTCCAAAAACATATCTCTTGCCATATTAGACTCACTGTACATTCTACTCCTTAAAGACACACGTTGATAGTGATCACTCTGGCAGGACAGATGATATTCTAAAGAGGATGGTACCCTTTGCTTTGGCTCTCAGACTAGCAGAGACCCTAAAGGCTTAAAATTTCCCCCAGAATTTTGCTGGGGGCAGAGCTGAAGCCCCAATGCCAGCCAGAGGAGGAATTTGCCTCCCAGGAAGGGATTTCACAGCTGTGACAAAACATCAGACCACCTTCCAGGACAGAAGAGAAGCCCAGACATTGCTAGGTCAGTGATTGGACAGGATCATACCTTGGCCAGGAATCTCTTGCCTTCTAGTTACCCCCAAGCCTCTTATTGATGACCAAATCACTGAATCTCATTGTTTGTGCCTCTTCCCTATGTGGCCATTTTGAATAAATCTCCTTTGTCTGCTTCCTATTTCTTGAGTTTTTATTGGCATACGAAAAATAGTAATCCAGTCTAGCTAGCCAGGCTTGGACCCTACAGGCTCCGGAAACATGGTGGGCATTCTTTTTTCCCCCTTGTTCCACATTAGCCCAACAAACAGCAACTGTGGAATTGAAGCTGCTGAATTTCTCCGGAACACAGGAGCGTAATTTAGGGACCAGCTCCCAGCACCCCTCTAGGCAGAGAGTTCTATTTCTCCTCAGACAGTACATTCATCTCCAGGCCTTCATCCTTACTGTACCCTTGTGGACCAAGTTTGGAAAGGAGACAGTTCCCTGGGGCTAGGAGGGCTCTAAAACGTTAATGGTCCTTTATGAGCCTTTTAGTACCTCATTAGCACTGGGTCCAGCTGATACTGGAAGCCTGGGAACTTAATTACTTCAGAGACAAGTTGGCCATCAGAATCTTCCAGACGCAGCCCCAGTGTTTTATTTATTTCTCTCAAAGAGTGCGAAAATTCAGCCCCATGCTAATGAGGCTTGATTGGCTTCAGATGTTCCGGAGACTGATTCTCCTTGGCAAACAGTTCGGGCTTCTAATCACATCAAAGTCTGACCTCATCCTACAGCCATAGAGAGACTCTCAGAGGATAATCACACCCAGGAAATTATACTTTTCTTCCTGCTTTCAAAGAAATTTAGTGAGAAGAAGAAAACATGCTTTATAGGTGATATGGCAGAAGATGCAAGTGTTTTTGAAAACTCAGGGGGGAAAGAAAGCTTTTGTTCTGTTAAGTAGGAACTTAGCTTCTGCTAAAGGCTCCAACCAATGGGCATCCTGGAACAGGACTTGCTTTGGCAACTGTACAGTCTACTATTTTAAATATATCATTTGTGTGTGTGTGTGTGTCTCTCTGTGTGTGTGTGTGTGTGTGTGTGTGTGTGTGTGTGTGTGTGTGTGTGTGGTGTTGCAATAGGGGTCTGGCCTGGAGCTCACTTGACCCTTTTACTTCAGCCTCTAAGTGGGAGTGACAGAGAAAAGTCACCACGTCCAGGTCCTGTCTCTTAATGTATGATTATTATATAGACTGTGTTTCCCAGGACCCAGCTGACAAAAGTGAATTGATGCTCAGTTTCAAATCTACAATAACTTCCAGACCATTGCCTTACATACCCATACTATCAGATCAATGAAGCAAAAATTCATAGAATCAAAAGGGAATCTTTGATGGTCAAAGGAGGCCTTCTGCTGTACATTGTCTTCTAGACTCCACAGGGTAGCTGTACCCATGACATCTCCACAATAAGATTGCTGTGGGATGGTCTTTCTGTACACTGTGAATATGCATTGCTACCATTGGTTAATAAAGAAGCTGTTTTGGCCTATGGCAACACAGGATAAGAACCAGATGGGAAATCCAAGCAAAGATACAGGGAGAAGAAAGGCAGAGACAGAGGAGATGCTACAAGCTGCCAGGAGAGCAAGATGTAATAGAACACAGGTAAAGCCATGAGACATGTGGTGATACATAGATGAATAGAAATGGGTTAATTTGAGATGTAATAGCTGGCTAGTAATAAGCCTAAGCCATAGGCCAAACAGTTTGTCATTAATATTAATCCTCTGAGAGAATATTCTATAAAAAATGGCTGCTGCCCAGGCAGGACTGGGTGGGACTGAGAAACTTCAGTCTACGTAAGATCATCTTTATAAGACTGCCTGGCACGTTAACACCACTAGTGGATGTGCTAATGTACAGGAGAGAAATCTCACAAGGCCCCCACCCCTAGATAAGAGGTTCAGGCCAGCAATGGCTAGTGAGAAAGAGAGGATCCATTTTCACTAGGAATGAGACGCCTGAGAGGTTGTCCGGTCTCAAATGGTCACCCCTAAACAGAAGTACATAAGAGCAACACTAAATGAACTCTCTAGGTTGTGTGTGCATATGCACGATCCTCATCATCACTTAGATTATGACAACACTTGTGAGAGCCAAAGTTACATTTTAAATTTTAATTACTATGACCAAGAGATCCATGAAACAAAAATGCCTCTGATCTGCAATCCCCCTGCCCAAGGACAGATAGTGCCTGAAATGCTGGGGGATATTGTTTATGGGAGATAACAAGCCACATGTTTTCACTCCCCTAAACAAGTTCATCTGACCCATCTGGACATGGGTGGGAGGTTCAGGGGAAGGAAATATGTCAGGATGTATGCTTGCTCCTGATTGGACCTCATATGAAATAGTAAAACCCCTGCGAACTATGACTTGGGGTCATTTTCTGGAAACCCAGAGATGAACCTAACCAAAGCCCATCTACCTGGGCAGCATAAAGCTGGCTTCAAATTTGGCTTTAAATTGTGGTGGTGGTCTTATTCTCGACCTGTGGGATTAACTCACACCCACAAACACCCTTCTACTATCAAGACTCTCCTGGAAGGGTCCCCGGCTCTGACGGTTGATCTTCATTGTTAGCCTGACTATGTTTAGAATCACCTAGGGGACCTCTGGGTGTGGCTGTGAGAGAATTCCCAGAGAGATTAACTCAGGAGGGAAGAATCTCCCTGAATGTGTGTAACACCAACCCCTGGTATGGGGGAATCCAGGACCAAATAAAAAGAAAAACTGGAGAAAGCCACCTGAACACCAGCTTCAATTCTTTGCTTTCTGATCCTGAATGCAACATGATCATCTGCCTCATTCTCCTGTAACTAAACCTTCCCCTGTCCTGGTGGACTGTAACCTTGAATTCTGGGTACAAATAGACTCTTTCTGAAATTGCTTTTGTCAGGCAATGGGAAAAAATAACTAAGACAGTGGCTGAGTCAGGACTAGCCCAATTTCAAAGCACATAGCACCCACCCTCTGTCCCACAACCTTGGTGGGAATCCCACCAAGGACCAGTGTGATTGCCTGGGTCATCCACATCATTCTGAATGTGCTGGCCTGTGCCTCGTGGGCACCTGAGCATAATTGTGCAATGTCCCAGTGAAGCTTGAGTCCATGCAACCCACGGCCCAACTTCTGTGTGGACGGAGAACAAAAAACCATAAAGGGACGTCTTGGTGTCCCATCATCCCTCGGCACCCTGGTCCCCCTCCTGCACCAGGCAGAGAGAGAAAGAGAGAGAGAGAGCGCAAAGCCACTAGCTGAGAAGACTCTAGTGAACACAGAGGAGTAAAGCTGCATAGAGAGTCATGGAGACGTGGCAGAAAGAACAGGCTCTGTGGAGGTTGCTTCATGACAGCTTCTGGGCTGGGTACAGCCAGGCACTCTCAGCAGCGAAGCCCCTCCCCCCATACTCTCTCATCCTGGCCTAAACTCCATACCTTTATACGTGTGAATTTACTGCTGTCTCAGGACCACAGCCTGTCGCCTCCCTTGAATGCCCCTGGCCCCTACCTTGAATGCCCTGGCTCCAGGTGTTGGTTTAGCCAACACCATCATGCTGCATGTGTCTCTGACCCCTGTGGCCACTCCCTATCCAGTAGCACCCTGACTGGCCACCTGCTCCTCCCCATCACTAATGCCATCATGTTTTATGTTCCTCCAAGTCCTCAGCACCTCACATTCTGAAGACTCTGGTACTATTTTCTCTTTAGCATAGGATCTCAATGGGGAAGTCATCTACGGGGAGGCTGAAGCGTTGAGTCAGGACCTCAGGACCCTGATGGGGACAGGGCTGAATGAAAATAGGATGAGGGCTGGCAAGGTAGCTTGGTAAAGGCACTTGCTACCAAGGCTGAAGTCCTGAGTTTGATACTACTTTGAGGAAAGAGAGAATAGTCTCTTGTAAATTGTTCTCTGACCTCTACACGTGCATGCTTTCACATGTGCACTTGTGTGCAGGTGGATGATAAACATCTATGATGGGAGGAGCAGATAAGGGAGGGTTGCTCCACCAGTGGCTGACTCAAGGGGTCCCAATTATGCACGTGGCAAAATAATTGAGAATAACGTTGAAGCATCTCATAAAATACAATGTAAGTCAGCAAGGCGGCGGTGGGTGTGTCAACTTGCTTGAAGCAGGCATTCCACGCTGTGTGTCTACAAATATCACAGTGAACCCCACAATATTGTCACCGTCATCAGTGGCTCATGCTTGCCATCCTAGCCCTTGGGAGTCTGAGGCAGGAGGAAGGCTGTGAGTTCAAGGTGAAGCTGGGCAATACAGTGAGACTCTGTTTCTAACAAAAAATAAAATAAAATGACACTCATAATCACAATGAAGAAAAGGTTCAGCTATAGATAGAGCCTTAGAAATCAGTTATCAGTACCAATATCTTTGGAGATTCCATGTTCTCAAAGTTAGACTCAGCTTCAGCCGTGGAGGTCTAGGGAGAAGTCAGGTGGAATTCCCAAACATGTAAAATAAAATAACAGTAACAATGTTTATAGATAATTATATACCAGCCACACTATAGTGATCAGTGTTTAAATGGTTTAGTTAAGATAGGAGTTAGAAAATTTATTTATGTGTGTCTCTAAGCCCTCTTCCTTATGCTTGAATAGAGATGTGATGCCCAGGGCACAGCAGCTATCTTGGCACCATGAAGCAACAAATAGGAGCAAAAGGCCAAGAGAGTCTAAAGGATGCTGATCTTGGTATCACAGGACAGAAGGTCTTCTCCTAACCGAGTAACCTCTTCCTGACTGAGGCCATGCTTATTTTAGGGACTGTGATTCTTCTATGCTGTTACAGACAGAAGCATTTCCAACTGAGGAAGGCTAGCTAAGGACGAGGATGAATGAGCAGGTGCCAGTCTTCTAAAGGCTTGGTGGCGCTCAGGACAGTGGGAAGAGGAGATTGTTAGGCACCCTGAAAACCCAGATAAGCTAAGGAGGAGAGAAGATGGACAGGGGAGGCTTGCTCTGTGTCTCCGCGCATGTGCAGGCCAGCTGTCTGACTGCCTTGCTGTAAACCACAGACAATCTCTAAAACTGTGAATTGTGCCCCTTTCCCATTGGAAGTCAAAATGAGCTTTAAATGTAATTTAAATGTATTTACATGTAATTTTAATGTATTTAAATCAAAATCCTGTGTCTTTCTCCACTACATTCAGATGCACTTTTGATAGCATAAAAAACAATAAAATAAAAAAAAAAAAAACAGCCGGCTGCTACTGTTGTACAGATGACTCTAAATCTTTCTGGTTTTTCACCCTTTATAAATCCTTCCCTCTGAACTCCTCCCCCATCTGGGCCTTACTGTAAAGTAATAGATCTGAGAAGAGTGTCTTGTTATCTTCAGTATTAAAAATAATAACCGTGCGGCCTCTGCCAGCCGGAAATGCAATGCGCACAGCGACTCTTCAGTCTTGATCTCAGCTGCTTCCATCCCTGCAGTTTAATTCTTCAAAGGGCCATGCTAATTGTCTTCTCTGGTGTCGAAAGGAGACAGTTTCTACATTGAATCTGTGTTATAATTTTTAATAGCGTGGGACACAGGACCAGCAGGGAGGTTTGACTGAGTTATATTTCCAATGGCCCAGTCACCTCTGGTGAAAATACCGTTCCATTTGCTTTGGAAGGTCACAGATTCGTGCATCTGGGCGGTGATGGCGGATGTGATGATCACAGGACAAGGTGGATGTCTGTTTCAAGGCCTGATGTTGCAAGAGCTCGCTCAGTCCCTACTGACACTGTCACACCAAAGACATAAAGACATTGGCTGGTCAATCCGTGTGCTCTTCCCTGGGGAAGGCTACTTCTCCTGTTTCCTTCATTCCTTATTGCCTGTAGTTCTTTGTGTCAGGTTGAGTCCTCAGGAGCTTTCCCCTGCCCATGCTGGGATGTCTATTGGTGTCATCATTGTTCAGCTCATGTTTAGGTGGTTATGTTGGTGAGACTTTACAGAGCGTAGCTTCTGAAATCACTAAGAGACACAATCTCACAGCAAACTCCCTGAGCCTTTGGCTCTTACCATCTTTTTTTCCTGTCTCCCATCAGGGACAAATGTCATGTAGCTCCACAATTGAGAGCCTTGGTAGACAATAACTCTGAACTTTACCTCACTGTCTATACATGTATCAAGGAAAAGACAGCACCCCCCCACACACACACACACTCACTGAACACCACAGTAAAGTTCCAGCAGTGCCCTTCTCACAGACTGAGGAGAAGCTCATATTCTGTTCCACCCACGAGCATGCCTGTGCGACACCATGGTGATATATCTGCTCATGGAATCATTACATTTTCTTCATTTCTGTTGGAAGGGAAAATTGTATGGGTTATTTTATCAGATGGTGTTTGAAACGAGTTTGGGTGTTTGGATGTAATGCAATATGACAGATCTATCATTGAGAGGAAACAGAGAAAAATGAGAGCTTGTTTCTACTCAAGAACCCAGAAGACTGAAAAAAAGACAGAAAAGATGTACGCACATATGTGTGTGTGTGTGTGTGTGTGTGTGTGTGTGTGTGTTTGCATGTGCGTATGATGTCACATGTGTGCATATCCACGTGTGTGTGTTTGCATGTGCGTATGATAGTTGTGCATGAGTCCAGGTGTGAATGCATGTACAGGAGTGTATGTGCCTGACCAAAAAAAACGCAGAGATCCTCCTGTCTCTGTCTCCCTAATATTGTGATTATAGGCATGAGATGCCACATCTGGTTTTAAATGGGAGCTGGGGAATCGAACTCAGGTCCTCATGCTTGTATGACAACCAATTTACCCACTGGTCCATCTTCCCTCGCTCAGACACGCATCTCTTAGCTGCTCTGGCCAACTCTACCTCTAACACAGAAATCTAAGCTCTTCCTTTCACTCCACCTTCAGGGCCCACACTGAGGTAGCACGCAGCATCCCCACCTCCTACCCAGACAGCTACATCAACTTCCTGCCTGTGGTTCCATCTTGGTTCTCCTTCTGTCCCTCAGAACAGCAGCTGAGTGAGCCTACTACAGTGAATTTGATGTTCTTTCCTGTTCAAATCCAGCCATGGCTTCCTAGACCCATAAAGAAAAACCAAAGTCCTCTCACAGCAGAGAAGACCCGCAAGACACCGTTTTTTTCACCCCAGATGCAGCCTTCCTCCACCTGGAACCTGGGAACCTGAGTACCCATTGGCCACACCCACCCCACTCCTTTCATCTTTACTTCAATGCCACCTTTCTGGAGAGAGTTTTCTCACCTGTCTACGTTATAAGCCTTCTTTAAAACATTATATATGACTCTGTAGTGGTGGTTCTCAACCTTCCTGATGCTGTGACCCTGTAATACAGTTCTTCATGATGTGGTGACCCCCCAACCATAAAATTATTATCATTGGTAATTCATAACTGTAATTTTGATACTGTTATCATAATGTAAGTACCTGATATACAGGATGTATTTTCATTGCTACAAATGGACCCAAAGGCATATCCACCCACAAGTTGAGAATTTCTGCTCGGGAGGCAGAGGCAGGCAGATCTCTGTGAGTTTGAGGTCAGCCAGGTCTACAAAATGAGTTCCAGGCCAGCCTGGTTTACAAAGTGAGTTCCAGGACAACCAGAGCTACAGAGAGAAACCCTATCTCGAAAAATCAAAACAACCTAGCTTCCCAGGAGAATAAATATCAGAAATCCATTTTGAGACAGGATCTCATGCAGCCTAGGCTGGCCCTGAACTTCCTGTATGGCCAAAGATGACTTTGAACTCCTGATCCTCCTGCCTCAACCTCCCAAGTGCTATGATTACTGATGTATAGCATCACTGTAGGTGTTTTCAGTCCTGGGGCCTCAAATACAGGGTTCATCCATACTAGGCAAGCACTCTACCCTGGCTTCCACCCCAGTTCTAGGAATCCCTAGTTGACTCTTTATTCTCTCAAGAAGATAAGTATCAGAAATCAATAACCAAAAAAAAAAAAATCCTACATTAGAAGGTAATAAAGGCAACTGAAAACAATTTGATTTTTTAACTATCAAATTAACAGGAATTTTATAAAACAGATTTGACTTACAGTCTGTATTATAAGAATTTTGTACATTATCAATAAAAAAGTAAATTGACATAATCATTTGCAAAGGCTTGAGCAATGGATTAGAAAAACTTTAAACTGTTTATGTTTGATAAACTATTTTACTTTTAGAAATAATCCAAACAACTTACAAGAGATATGAACAAAGATGTATTTTGAACACTTTATTGGAACTTTGCTTATACTATCAAAACCCTACTTTTATCCAACAAGAAATTAAATAAATTATATCTCAGCCATTCAGTCTGGGAAATAAAATGCTGTATAGATTCTATACATTGATTGGTATATAAGATCTCTTTTTGTTGTTTTGTTAGTTGCTTAGTTTTCTGAGAGTGGGTCTTATGTAGCCTAGGCTGGCCCTTAAACACCTTTTGTAGCCAAGGATGACCTTGAACTCTTGATCCTCCTGCCTCCACCTCCCAAGTAGAATGATTACAGGTGTGCAACACCACACTAGGTTTTTCAGCCCTGGAGCACAAACACAGGGTCCATCCATGCTAGTCAAAAACACTAACCCTGGCTTCAACTCCAACCCTAGTAGTTCCTATCTGATCCTTAAAATACCCGATGTACTGATCAACACCCAATTAACATTCAAGGCCAAATTCAGTTGGATCCAAACTTTCTACAGCTATAATCAAAATAGAAATGGTTAGCAGGACACTAGCAATGTAGCAATGGAAAGCAAGCCAAATTTATCCCTCTGAGACCTCTCACAGCATCTGCATTTCCTCTGGGCCTGTTAGGCAAATGTAACAGAATGACTCACTTGTATCTCTGAATGAATCCAAAAATTTTTGTGTTGTACCCTGCTTGGTAGATAGACCCAGAACCTGCCTTCATGTGGGCTATGGCTGGAATAGAGCTGTTGGCATGTTTGCCCATTTTTGTGTGTGTGTGTGGACAACGGACCAGGCACAAACACTAGATCCTCCTCTCATTGATAGTGAGGGAATCTTTGCAGGCGTTGTGGAGACCACTACGTGAGACCCACTCTCAAGGTACAATCCCACACATTGTAGCTAGAAGTTTCTCTGGTCCTGCCTGGGCCCTGCAGTCCCTTGGCCTGCTTATAAAATAATCACACAATTATAAAAAAGAATTATTTATAACTGCTCGGCCATTAGCTCAGGCTTACTACTGATCAGCTCTTATACTTAAACTCGGCCCATTTGTGTTAATCTATATGTCACCACGTTTTCCGTGGCTTTACCTGTGTGCTATTACATGCTGTTCCCTGGATGGTGGGCTGGCGTCTCCTCACTCAGCCTTCCTCTTCCCAGAATTCTCCTTGTCTGCTTATCCTGCCTATACTTCCTGCCTGGCTACTGGCCAATCAGCATTTTATTAAACCAGTGTACAAAAGCATTGTTCCACAACAACACATACCAAGCTGGAGTCTAGGCGGAGGCTCCAGAAGCATGTCTCTACCGATGAAGCAGTGTCTTCACTTAGGAATGAGCTCAGCCTGGGTGCCCTCTGGCAGCTGGCCGATACATGGCTGACTTCATACCCAACATCATGACCCCACACATGGAGAGCAACCTGGTTCTACAGGCTGTTGTGGGACCATCTTTTGCACTGACATAACCATGCATAGCTTACTGAATATGATTTGTGATTGGATATATTGAAGGGCCGACTTTCTTATGGGGAGTGGCCAAAAAGGATCTCTGCAACCATAAATTAACTGGCTGTCAGAACTTTGGAGCATTCCAGAAGCCTCCAGGGCTGTACTCTGGTCAACTCAGGTTGCAAAGAAATGTAGACACAGGAAGCCCTTCAGGAGGCTCTTGGCTATGACCCCTGGCTGTCCAACACCATCCACCTCACCTGGATGCTAACGGAGTCCCCACCTCCAATTCTTGCTTCTTTCACTCTACCATGCAGCAATACGCACCCAGAGTTCCCGTGTCTTCCTTTAAATACACACAGTGTGATCAGGCCATTTCTCTGTTTAGAACCTCTGACTATTGCTATAAGTAAATTCCAAACTCTCTCCACAGCCTTGCGAAGCCCTGTATGACTGGCACGTATTCCATTTTGTATAAAACTTCCCAATAGTTCCCACATACAAGCCACGCCAGCCTCTTCTCCATTTCCGAAGTATGACTGGATCTTTCTTTCTCCTAGATCACACTGGCATAGATCCTGCAGCCTTCAGGATTTTTTTTTAATCTTATAGCCTCTCTGCTTTACAAGATTTTGCCCAAAAGCTGCATTTTTTCAGAACATAAATTGACATTATTATTGAGTCACAATGCCAACTTACCTGACGATGTAATAAGCAATGCTTTCATAGGATAAAATAAAACGTTGTGAGAATTTATCTTTGATAGCTCTGTTCATCCCTCTGCCAAGCAGTCTTCCTAGTCCCCAAGGCATTTACTATCCCTGAGAACTCCCCGAGGGCATATACGCCAACAGCAAAAAGGAACCAACTGGTCAACCTGTCACTTGCAGACATAGACTCCTGAAGTTTCAGCCATGGAAAAGCCTGGAGAGTCTCTCCATCTCATTCATACACCAGATAGATTGAAGATGGGGGAAGCTGGAGTAGAGGGAGGGTGATGTCAGTCAGGTGACGGTCATGCAAGCAATGAGGACCTAAGTTCAATTCCCAGAACCCACCAAAAATGCCCTCTGTGGTGGTGTTTGCTCATTAGGTCATTTCTGGTAAAAGGAACGCCAAGGAGTCCTTCCTGGGAGGACTCATGGGCCAGCCAGACTAGCCTGTTTGGTGAGTTCTAGGCTACTGAGAGACTGTCTCAAAAAACAAGTTGGAGGGCCAGGGATATGGTTCAGAGGGTGGAGGTGTCTGTGCTAAGGACCTGAATTCAATTCCTAGACTCTAACACAGAGGCAGGAAAGAACCAACTCCCACTGACTTCCACACGTGCATCCACGGGTCGTGTGCATCTGTCCATGTACCCACAAAACAACAAATAAATGTAAAAGAATTTAAAAAAAAAAAAAAGAAAAGAGGAGAACTGGCGGCGGTGGCGCACACCTTTAATCCCAGCACTCGGGAGGCAGAGCCGGGGGATCTCTGTGAGTTCAAGGCCAGCCTGGTCTACAGAGTGAGATCGAGGACAGGCACCAAAACTACACAGAGAAACCCTGTCTCGAAAAACCAAAAATAAATAAATAAATAAATAAATAAATAAATAAATAAATAAATAAAGTTTTTAAAAAAGGAGAAATCGACACTCACACACCCACACACACCCACACCCACATAGGTGTGAATGAATGAATGAATGAATGAATAACAGACAAATAAATAAACAACACCCATGAGTTACTGTCTGTTCCAGAATCCATTGTCCTCCAACCCTTTGGCCACCCAGGTGAAGGCAATGGTAGCTTACATGCCATGGATTCTGCCCAGATGAAGCCACATTCTGTTTTCCCCTCTGATCCTCTGACCAGACCAGCAGCAGCCAGCGCCCTTCTGTCCTGCTGTGGCTGTGTGGTGGTGTCTGGGGCAGATACTCTGCTCTCTTTCCTCCAAGTTGGAAGTGCCTCCCCACTCCACCCCCACCCTAGCATCAAGTCTCTGCTCTGCTCTCCCAGCCTGCTTAACTGAGAGGAGTCGCTCTGGGCCTTGGGTCATTTGGTGAACAGAATCGACTGTTTTCTGAGAACTGAAGTCCTCCACTGCTCCCGAAGGCCATTCATCTTCATTTCAGTATTCCTTTTCCACACAGCTGAAGACTTAACAGGTCAGCAGTCCTTTTAGTTCCAAGGGATGAGAATGTAAAGCAGGGACTGGAGAGAGAGAGAGAGAGAGAGAGAGAGAGAGAGAGAGAGAGAGAGAGAGAGAGAGAGAGAGCCTCTCCCTACATCCATTCTTCCCTTCTCCTAACTCAATGCCTCTCTCTGTCCTTTCCATCCATGCCTCCTTCCCATTGTCCCTTCTTCCCCTTTCATCCCTCTATCCTTCCTTCCATCTATCCATCCTCTCTTTCTGCCTTTTGTGTGCATAGCTGTCCTTCTGAGAAGCCCTCTCCATCTTGGAGGCAAGGTGACATTTAACAGTACAACAACCCAGCAAAGTCCTAGGACAGTGCTCAGTGAAGCACCTGGGCAGGCGGACACTTGTGCAGAGGTCCTGTCACCAGCCCAGGAGTGACAACTTTTTAGAGAAAAATTAGTCTGATGTGAAAAATATGGAGAACGAGTACCGGCCAAATTTTTTAAATAATAACAAAAAAAAGTGTGCCATTTTAAGAGGTGTGTGGCTGTGCCTCGCTGTGGCTTTACTTGGTGTTTAACTAAGGACATGATGCTGATGGCGGTGCACATCCACTTGCCAAGGATCAATTCCACGTGCGTCAGATGTTAATGATCAGAGTTACAAATGATGGCCTTTGACTTGGAACTCAACATCGAAACCATGGGGCAATTCACCTCAGCGTGGGGAGGTGAAATAAGAACCGGTTTTCAGCAGGACTGGAATGAGTGTCTTTTTTGAAAGTTGCCCTAATTGTCATTTCAGATTAGCGGCTGCTGGCTCTTGAGAAGCTGGGCATACGCATGTAATGTGACAGCTGATGGACACAGGACTAATCACAACAGGGCTTGCTAATAGAGGTCATTGCCCTTCCTGCTCAGGGGCAAACACTGCGTGGTAGGGGGATGGGCCACAGAGAGGGGAGGCTCCCCAGCTGTCATGTGTCTGCCTGGCTGGGCAGTGACCAATGAGTTCTTTCTAGACCCTAGGAAGAGAAAGAAAGTGATGGAGAAAGGGTGTAGAGCGTTATTGTATAGATGGTCCTCAAGGTTGCTATGCAAATCAGAGTTCCAACATGGCGAAGAGAGTAGATGTGTAGAGCAGGCTGGGGTGCCACTGAGAAACATGGTACCTAAAGGCGGGTTCTGGCAAAGAATGGCCATTGCCCTGCTGTGTGATGTGAGCAAGCTCTGTCTATGCAGCAGGGAACAATCCCACCTACTCAAGAGGCATGTATGAAGCATAAGCCAGGTAATGTATACAATTACTGTTACAGCCACAGAGGGAGCAGTTCTGTTTGCCTAGGCTCCACATGCTGGTTGTCAGCATAATGCTACCAGGGAAGCCCACCTACTATTGGCAGAGAAGGTCTCTCCCCTTTCTTGTCCTCCTCTACCTCCTCCTCTCTTTCCCTCTTCTATCTACTCATCTTCTTGTTCTCCTCCATCAATCCCCCTCTGCCATCTCTTCCTCCTCTTCTTCCTCTCCCTCCTCTCTCCTCCTTTCTCTTATTTCCTTCTTCCTCTTCTTTCCCATCTTCATCTTTGAGTGACATTCTGGAAACAGGAACCACAAGCAGAACTCTTCCAGAACTGAATACTTGAGGATTAAGTACAAAATTACCAAACGTCTTGGTGGACACAGCCATGGGGTGCACCCCGGCACAGGTTTGCAGATAACATCACACGCAGGGTGTAACAGGAGGCAAGCACGCCTGTCACAGCCCCAGAGTCACCCTGTTCCTCTGTTACCCTGTGTGCTTGGAACTCTAAGTGTCTCCACACCTTCTCCTCAGCATCACCTCTACCGGGCAGATTCTGAAATAGAAGCTCAGAAGAATCCAGGAATGTGGCCAAGGTCACATAGCCAGAGAATGTAGAAGCCAACCATGGCCCCAGGTTCCAGCTATTCCAGAGCAGAGACAGACTAAATGTCAATCTTCTCATTATCTCTCTGGCTCACCCGTCTCTTTCCCTTCCCTGCCTGTGGAGAGACAATGGCCAAATGAAAATGAGTCCAGATGTCTACATGCAAAGCTGAGCAGCCTGGCCAGGGGTTGACAGACATCACCTCAGGCAGGAACATCAGCTGCCTGCCTAGCCTCCCTTTGCCTTGAGTGTAGATGAACAGCCAACAATGAAACGGATCTGAACCAAGGCAGTTCATTCTGGCTATAATCCTGACATTCATTCCAGGCTGCTGTTTCCTTTATAGATGGTGCAGTTTGGGCATGTGTGCCTCTATTAGTATACAATTCAATTAAATGTTGAAAGCTGCATCCAAACATCACTTATGACTGTATGACTATGACTTCCCATCTTGTGCATCCTGTAGCAGATCCCAGGCTAGTGTGGACCACACAAAGTTTATCCATCCTGCCTAGTGGGACTCAGCGGGGGCAGAGCAGGACTTGAAAATGTGTGGTCAAAGGAGTTTAGGACTTTCCACAAGCTCTTATACTCTTCCTCATAAGAATCATAAGCTGTTCCAGACAGGGTGACCAAGGTAACAGATTGACAAGCGACTTCAGCAGCCAGAGTGGAGAATTTGGTCAATGACAAGCTCCTGTCCAGGGACCACTCTGGTAGCAAGCTGATCAGTCGAGGATGCTCAGTGTGTGATTGGCCAAAGTACAACCTGTGAACTCATCACAGACAGATCACAAGCCAGTGGAAATGAGGTCACTCTTGCCCAGAGACTTGAGTTCAAACTACGTGTCAGCCATGCTGTCTGTCGTCTTGAGAAAGTTAATACTCCGTTGGGTGTGTTTGCCTTTGCTTTGAAGGACTTATCCTATTACGAGGTTGGCTCTTCTTCATATCCCCTTTCAAATTCAAAGGATTCAATATGTAATATAGTTAGATGACGGGACAAAGCACCAAAGGAAGAGCCCATCCTCGCTCTGGTCGTAACCCAATCCTCAGCTGTGCAGCCATTAATGTGGATGCTCGATAGCATTTTCTCACAGCATAGCTACTTATGCTGACACGCATGTTCTCATGAATCATATTTAATTATTCTTACACCTTGAACCTCAGAATTGCTCTACCTCCTTGCTTTTTTTTTTTTTTAATCCCCCGAAACGGTTCAAATCTGAACTTACACATGCAGGTGTGACAGACACTCACACAGTAAATTCTCTGCCACGTGCAGCAGTGACCTATGAAAACAAATGATTCCCATTTTACTTTTATTTTTAAGCAGAACGTTCTTCTGGATGTTCCATATCAACAGAAAGAGAACTCTTGGTGTTCATCATCACTAGCTGGTTGCAGGACAGAGAGAAATGAAACCTGAACTGAGTGAGCTGGAAGCTTCTTCCAGGGCGGCTAGCATTCATAGTTCTGGTAAGTAAATGTGAGTTGCTGCAGGAGAAAAGTCATCAATGGTCTTACCCAGAGAGCTACAATAGTGACATTCTGGGTATGATGTGCCCCTGACAGAAGATGTTTAAAAGTGAAAGGGTTGACTGCGGCTAAGAGTTCAGGGATACAGGTCCAGTCAGTCATGGCGAGGAAAGCCTGGTAACAGACATTTTAGGCATCTGGCCATGTGGCATCTACAGTCAGGAAGCAGAGAGAGATGGATGCTGGTGCTCAGCTCACTTTCTCCTTTCTATACGTTGCAGAAAACGGCACCACCTAGTTTTAAAATGGGTCTTCCTGCCTCAGGGAACCCAGTCAAGGTCATATCTCACAGGCCTGGCAGGGGACTAACCTAAGATAGATACGCCTTCAAAGGCTTCTTCTAGGTGATCTAGATCTTGCCACTGGAGTAGCAACCAACTACATTTGTTTGGGTATGATGCTTGCCTGACTGGAGGGATTTCACACCTGGTACTGTAAATCTGGTCAAAATTCCATGGCTGACCTTATGGGTAAGTCTACTATTGGATGTTTTGCTAAATAGGAATGTTTTAAATTTGCTTTTTAAATTTTTATTTTATTTAAATAACTTTTTTTTTCATTTATTTTACATACTAACTGCAGTTTCATCTCCCTCCTCTCCTCCCCCTCCCCCACTTCCCATCTACGCCCCCCTCCATCCACTCCTTTGTCTCCGTTTGGAAAGGGGCAGGCCTCCCACGGGCTTGAACAAAGCATGGCACATCAAGTTGAGGCAGGACCAAGCTCCTCCCCTTGCGTCAATGCTGGGCAAGGTATTCCAGCACAGGGAAGAAATTTCCCAAAGCCACCTGCTGTTTTTTAAACTTTTGCTTGTACTCATCGATTAGTGCTTCTCTCAGGCTCCGTTAGGGAAGCTTCTCTTGCAATGGGTAGCAATGAATGCAGAGACTCATAACAGTTCTAAGTGATGTGAATAAGTGATCGTTAATGCCAAACAGGACATATGCATCACCCTCTCCAGGGAGCACTGTAGAAGAGGAAGTGAAAAGGATGTAAGAGGTAGAGGGCGGGGAGCTGTCAGATGCTGTCTTCTGGACACGGCATGGCTGTCACATTTGGGACTCACAGCAAGCTGCCGTTGTCCAAGCAAGGACTGAAACAGAACTGGGCTCATCAACAGGCCATCTTGGATGGGGAGCGGCTCATGAGGCCCCGCCCACCTAAAGAGCTACATTCAGCCAGTGGTTGCTGGTGAGTGAGGCAGAGACATATTTAGTTGCATGTGGTTCTCTGCCTTAGCTTACACAAATAACCCTATACTTTTATCTCCTGAAATAAATCTTATTTAAATGCGGTGGGTCATTAAGGCAGGAGTGAAGGTGCAGAGATTAAAAACACCCAAACTCTTGTAGAAGACCCAGGTTCCGAGTTCCCAACATCCATATCAGATGTTCACAACCATCTATAATTCCGGCTCTGGAGATCTGACCTACACTTGTGTGCACACGTACCCACAAACACAGGGGAGATGGCTCAGGAAACAATAGAGACATGGAAATAGAAGGGGGAGACTGGGAGGGAGGGGTTTGGTAGGAGGAGGGGAAATGAGAGAGGATAATGGGGGGTATAAAAAAAAGCACATTATGTATGTACAAAATTGTGAAAGGATAGATTTAAAAAACAGAAAACACAGCCCCCAAATGTATAAATAAATGAACAAGTAAACAAACCCTCCAGCCACTTCACCTGTCAAAGCCACCTTGTGAATGATGTTGATGACAGAGGCTCCATCAGCTGCTCCTTCAACCGGGGACTCACACATGCTTGAGGGCCAGTTCAGGTCAGTGTGGGGCACATACAAACTTGTCTCAAAATAATAAACACTGAAAGAAAAAGAAAGAAGAGGAGGAGGAGGAAGAGGAGGAAGGGGAAGAGGAGGAGAAGGAGAAGGAGGAGAAGAAGAAGAAGAAGAAGAAGAAGAAGAAGAAGAAGAAGAAGAAGAAGAAGAAGAAGAAGAAGAAGGGAGGAGGAGAAGGAGAAGAGGAAGAAGAAATAGAAAGAGAGGAGGAGAAAAAAGAAGAAGACAAAGACAAAGAAGAAGAAAAGGGAAGAGGAGGAAGGAGGAGGAAGAGGAGGAAAAGTCATACTGAAGAAAGAGCCTTCAGTTGGATATGATTAGCATCCTGATGAGGGGAATGCAGAGACAGACACACAAAGGACATCTACACAATGACAAAGGTATAAAAGCACCAGAAGTCATGAAGAAGAGAACACAAAGACTAGGAATATTAGAGCATAAGTTCAAGGGGTCGGGACAGGGAGAGGACTTAAAGACCAAGCAGTAGGATTACATCTGATGTTTTGAAACATTCATTCCTGGTGACCATAATCAATAGCAAGAGTGACGACACTTGTCTGATGTTGAACAAAATTGTTGGACAGACATCCCTGTAGAAGTGATTTTTGTGTGATCTGTCTTCTTTGCTTTGCTTCCTGTTGCTGCAATAAACACCACGACCAAAAGCAACTCGGGGAGAAAAGGGTTTATTTGGCTAACAGGTCATACTCCATCATTGAAGGAAGTCAGAATAGGAACTCAAGGCAGGAACCTGGAGGCCAGAGCTGAAGCAGAGGCCATGGAGGAATACTTCTTAATGATTTGTTCTTCCTGGCTTTCTCAGTCTGCTGTTTTATACACCCCAGGACCACCTGTCCAGGGCCAGCAACACACCAACCACCAATCAAAAAAAAAAAAAAAAAATGCCCACAGACCTGCATAAGACCAATCTGATGGTGACAAATTCTAAACTGAGGTCCCTATTCCTTCATGTGTTTATAATCTTGCCATGTTGATAAGAACTATGACAATGGTGGTGGCCTGTATAGCAAGCTGGTGGCCCCAGCAGTCTTCAGGGGGGATTATCAACAAGCAATTGTAGGTAAGAATTCTTCCCCCATCAGCTCTTAGCTTCACTGACTGACTTTGTTTTGCTTGGGTTGACAAACGTGACTCCATTTTGATTCTGATATGAGGTTCCCATTTCACTCACAAGAGCATAGAATCTACTGGCTCCTGCCTTGAGAGGAGACAGGACAGCAAAGGTGACCAGGAGTCATGAGGCAGGTTGCATTCCTTCCACCTCAAGCTTCCCCTTTGCAAAGTCAGTTTTCTGCCCCACTTGCTCCAGCTGTCTTCTCTGCACAAACAGCCAGTTCATTTCACCTTTGACATCTGTATCAGTTAGGAGTCTCTAGGGGAAGAGAATCGATGGCATACACAGAACCGCAATATCAAAGGCTTTTATTAGATTGTTTCCCACAATTGGTGGCTGGGTAGATCAAGAACGGTTGTCAGCATGCTGGAGAGATGATTAGTGAAGTAGCCGCTAGGCCCGGGAATTTGGAAGACTCATCATGGATGCCTGGATGGGGCCATATTGTATACAGACCTAACCCAACAGTGAAAGGCATGGAAGCTTCCTAAAGAGTCACTACTGGGAGTCCACACAGAAGGCTGAGGATGGTGGATTCTGATGTCCAAGGATGATAACAGCAGCAGTAGGTGAACTTGCTTCAGAAGTAAGTACGCTGCACGCATGAATCTGTGTGTATGTGCTGGTTTCTTCCATTGTCTACTTTTATTCTACCCCCAATGCCCAGGATATTGAATGGTGCTGACAGCATTGAGGGAAGATCTGCCCCACAAGGTTACTATTCCATATGTCTGTCCTCTCTGGGAATGTCCTCATAGGTATATCTGGATATGAGATGTACCAGGCATCTGTCATTCCAGTGACCTTGATCATCAAGGTTATAACGCAACTCCCTTCTCCAGGTAATAGTCTTGTCATGTTGTAGTCAAGTGGGACTGTGTTGGGGACACCCTGCTCCTTTGTTTCCCTCACAGATCAGCAGAGCAGTATGCTCCTGGTACTGTGGAGACAGCCAGCCCCCTGCAGGGCCAAGCCAGTCTCACAAAGCTGCCTCTTAAATAGGAGTTCTCAACAGCACTCGAGGGAGCCCCAAGTGGGAACTCTCATCGAATATAAAAATTGTAAGATGGTTTTGGCTCAGAAAATGAGACCATGTTCTGACCCATTAGGTTTTCTACTGCCTGGGCAGCTTGTTGTGCTGAGTGACTGTCCTCATTTTTAAACTCTTGTCCCCTGGAGAGAAGACGACCTCATAGTCATCAGGAGGAGTAAGCAGCCTCATCAGACACAGATAAATAGTTTACAGATTTAGATGTTTCAAGGGGACTGGGGTTGGGGGTCAGGGTGGGGATAGGGGTCAGAAAAGAAGACCCTTGAAGCCTGAGGTGGCTCTTCACATTGTCTTTTCAATTTCAACCTGGTCTTTTCTCACGCCTTATTAAAAGCTTTACAGCTTCCTTTACCTAATCTTGAATAAGCAGATTCCCTCTGGGTGTTAGTGTTTTAAGCTTGCTCTGCAATCACAGAGTAAATCCTAAGGTAGATTGCACTCACCAAAAGTGCACTGAGGATGTCTTCTCCATTATTTTAAAGCTATATCAACATGCAGCCTTCCAAAGCAAGTTCTAAATTCCCTTCTAATTAAATAGAATACAGTGACTATACCATGAATTTCTCCATGTAATCTGGGAGGAAGACTATTAATAGACTCTAAGGACTTCAGCTCTTGGGGTTGGAGGGAACCCACCTCATACAGAGAGGCCATGTTTGGATGCTTTGGGCAATGGCACCAGGTGACCACCGAGATCAACAGCCAGATCTGTGATTAAATGAACCTTCTGATGACTCCTATTGTAGCTGCTGGGTTACTGTGTCAGCGAGGATTATCCAGAGGAACAGGACAGATAGACTGTCTGCCACTGTAAGAGGGACTCAGCAGACTGGCCTACATGATCTCAGGGGCTGCCAAGCCCTACTGCAATTATTTTCTTGTTAGAGAGACAGATGACATAGTATTTAATTGGAGAATCTGAAAGCCTCACATTGAGAGAGAGAGAGAGAGAGAGAGAGAGAGAGAGAGAGAGAGAGAGAGAGAGAGAGAGAGAGAGAGAGGATGACTCCAGGGAACCACAGACTGAGGAGGGAGCTGAGAAAGGCCTTGGCTTGGTGCCACCACATTCTAAGGATGAAGGCCCCGTTGTCTTAATTTCTGGGGGTGACAAGAGGGTGAAAGCTAAGTCTACTCCAGAAGGGTTGAGCAGAAATGATAGCCATTACTTACGCCCTGCACTTTTACCTGTGTCTGGCCTCAGCCTAGGGGATGTGTGGCCCCTGCTGAGAAGTATAGCTTTTCCCACTTGGTTTGCTGAAGTTCCCAAGAGCTTTTTCAGAAAGCACCCAGAAACATATACTGCCAATTCTCTAAGTCATCCTTCAGTCTAGTCATATCCAATCTAGTCAACACCCAAAGCTAACCATTGCTCTTGCTTTTATCTCCACTAATGTTTGAGAATTCTCCGAGACGGGCCCAGATTTCAAAACGTAGAACCTGCCAATTCAGTGGCTCACTTTCAAATTGAAAATTCATGAGCTGAGTAAATAGGTGCTCTTGCTCTAAACTGTTAAGTTTTGTGGTGTTTTTTTTTTTTTTTTTTTTTTTTTTAATCACACGGAGACGGCTATCCAGAGCAAAGGCTTGTAGCTCCCATTAGAGCAATGGCCTTAGAGAATCAAGGCAAGTCAGCACGTGGGCAGAACACGGGCCTTGGAGCTACACCGAGCTCACAGTGGGGAACTCTGGGTATCACTCCTTCCCCCCAGCCCAGCCAGTGTATCACCCACCAGGCACACAGGTCACAGCCAGGGCCTAAACATTGCATTGTCTGTTCCTCAGAGCTGTATGACAGGTTGTTGTTTTAAAACACAGAAGAGGATAAGGCCAGAGAGTCGGTGGCTCAGTGGTTCACAGAGGATCCGGGTTTGATTCTTAGCACAACTGGCTTATACCTGTCTGTCATTTCGGTTCCAGGGGATCCAATGCCCTTTTCTGACCTCCAAAGGCACCGCACACACATGGTGCCCACACTTCTCCCCCCACCCACCTGCACACACACACACACACACACACACACACACACACACACACTTAGGGGAAAAATAGAAGCTGTGTTTGGGCTCCCAGATTAAATAAAAATAAATTATATAGAGAAGCATGGTGGTAAGAGTGACTTGCAGTGTGGCTTTCTCAAAACAGGAAGCAGGAAAGTGCTTCTTCTTTTTCTTTTGCTCTGCCAGCCCCAAGCCCATGAAACAATGTGTGCAGTTCTCCTCCCTGCCCACCCAGGAGTTAATTGTCTCTGAAAATGCCCTCACAGACTCACCCAAAGTGTGCCTCGTGAATGCCCTAGGCGTTTCTTAATCCAACCAAGCCGATGGTCCAAATCAGCGGTCATGGCGCCATGAAGGGAAGTGAAAAGCAAAGAAATGAATTTAGAGCCACGAGTGTCATCTGTATTTGCAGCCAGAGAAGCCAGAGATGTTCTGTGGAAGGTGAAGAGCAGGCTGTGGCACCCACAAGGTAGAAACTCAGACTCATAGGAGGTAGTGATCTGTGGGTGTTGCCACGACAGTTGATATTCAGGACTCCAGTCTCCTAACAATTATGGTACTTTTCTGCAAGGAATACACTTGTCTTGAGAACCCTTTTTGAGCGGCTGTGGTATAGCACAGTAGCTGAACACTCTTCCTATTATCTCTTTGCCTCTGCTGTCAATACTCACCATCCAACCAAGCAACATGATATTAGCTGATGTGGATGGATGGGGCTACACTGGCTGTTTTAAAAGTGTATCATAAATATTACTGTCGTGAATGGCATCTCACAAGATGTGCCATGTCCTGTTCTTACCACAGAAACCTCCAGAATTCTGTTAATGGATGAAGAACAACCATTTCTCTTGGAAACTTGTTTATCTGACTGTGTTTCCTGGCTCTGTTGGGAAGTTGTGTGTCAGGATAGATTTTCCCAAACGCATGCTGGGCAATATAGCTTGGTGTGTATCTCTCCTCTTTTATGTGTTAACTGTCTCAAATCTGATTGCTGGGATCAATTCTGTTGTGCTTTGTATTTCTGAGGAAATCACATAGAACATTAGCCCTGCTTTCTGGTTACTGCAGGAATAAGCTTGTGGAAAACGCTTGTTGGCGCCACACACTATAATAACACTCGGCTCTGGGACTTTAGAAGGGTTGCCACTCCCAGTGAGCACACACAATGGCATTGATATAGCACCTGGTTTTAATCCTATCCTATGAAGAATGCTATTTCTGGATCCTGGAACACTGTATTCACAGGGCATCCCTTCCCTGTGAACGTTTCAGTCCAGAACAGAATGGATCAATTAGTTAAAGCCATTTGTACGTAGCTGAGCAGACAGCTCTGTGCAAAACATCGTGCCCATTCTAGTTCACACAAAAGCACAAAATGTCCATTTGCAGCCAGTTTATTCTGAAACTAGCCGCCATGCAGCCAAGTCCCTCTGGCACACAGCCTCAAGCAAAGACTGAAAATGATGATGCTTTGGAACATGAATCTGCAAAAATCATATGACCGGAGAATTAATCGAAAGCAACTTAGAAAGATACAGAAAATCATTCCTTTCCTGTTAATGCTAATGCCTGTATCCAGGGGGGGAACAATCACCTTTATGATGAAGAGATTTTTAGCTATGTAGAATCAGAAATCTATGTTTCAGGTTTCACTGGGAAAGCTGGAAGGTATAGACATTTAAACTAATCTCCCCAAATCTAGGAAGTCTGTCCACAGTACACATTGAATCTACCCTTCTCTTGTATCCCGGGCAGACATCACTAATCAATCACAGAATTCGAACAGAAGCCAACTTTGTCATGAGGATAATTTCCATCATAGAGCTTTGGGGATACATTCAGCTCATGGCATAAAATCCATTTTATACTCACACTGGACCAGGCTTTAAAGACTGCAGTGGGAAGGTAAAGCTGGAAACGTAAATGACCAGAAAGTTCAATACCAAAGGCTAAAAATCATATTTAAATATACCCAACATGGAATGATATTTGACACTGGTCTATACTTTTAATCCTTGCACTCAGGAGGCAGAGGGTGGCGGATCTCTGTGAGTTCAAGGCCACCCTTAAACTTATACAGGTCTTGGGCCTGCAGTTACAGACACTGTGCATTCATGTACAACGGCTCTACCTATCATGTCCAGCAAATGCTATTTCACTACAGACGTCCAATCCCTATGGTGTTAACAACTTTTCTGGCCAATCTCCCGTGGTGATGATCCCTGAGTTTGTGGAGAGAGGTCTGACATGGGCATCTTATTTAGACCCTGAGCACCTCTAGGTTCCTTATCCTTCTCACTGCCCAGTTCTGTGACTCTGTCAAAAGAAGTTTCGTTATTGAGGGTTGAGAGATGCATTAATCTCTGGGAGGATATTCTGTTACAATGTGGACTTGGCAGAATAGTAGCACTAAATTCTCCTCCAGGGACCATGACCTCTTAGTACATTCCCTAAGGCACTGGCCTGGGGTCCCAACAGTGCACACTCAAAAGCACACTTGTCTTAAAGCACACTTGCATTCAAGACAACCCCACGAATGCTTATGCAAGATAATAGTGCCATGGTTAAGAGCATTCTGCAGAGAAATGTAACCTGTGTCAGTGTAAACACATGAAGTATTTAGATAAAAAGTCCCACAATTAAAATACTGGCTGATTTTATGAGTCTGCGTTTGTTTAAAAATAACTCAGTAAAGGTGGGAAACACTTCATGGAGTAATTGTTTTCTGATCATTCATTTTGGTCTTTGTAAAAAGTTGAACGGCATAGTTGGCAGTTCTCCATAGCTCAAACAGTGAAGAAACCCCAGTGTTGAGAGTAATGTAATTCCAGGAGGCTGTAGATGTGAGGGTGCGTGCTGTTTAAATTAGCCTAAACGAATTAATCTCCTTTCACAGACTTTCAACAACATTGCACATTAAATGTTGATCTGTTACAGAACCATGTCCAACTTCATTAGTCTGAGTCCCTGCAAATAGCAGAATATCATTTCAAATAGCTTGACTGAAATGATAAGGGAATTATTTACCCATGGGAGCATTACTAGAAGAGACAATACATTGCCCAGGAGCTGTGATTGTCTGAGGTAAGCCAGGCAAGATGGGGAAACCATTTAATCTCAACTTGGCAATGGGCAGGACACTTATAGGAGCTACAGCTGCCTATGGATGCCCAGGAGTGTGCCAGAAGCCAAAGGATGATGGACCCGTGTTCTCTCCTTCCCTCCAAGCATTCGACAGCATGGCTGAGCCTGTGCTGAATTGGTCAGCACATGAAACCAGGTGGGCAGGCCATGGGTTCAGGTCACGAGGTTATAAATCAGGAAGGTGACCAGTTTAACATGGCTCCTGTTCAGGACACCCTTTCTTCCTACCTTGAGTCATTTTTCTTACAAAGACCTTTCCAAATTCTGTAACAAAATGAGCAAATTTGCTCTCGTACTTTTGGTGGGCCTGCAAACTAGAACTACTTTACGAGACAATACAGTTATAAGACCCACATGAGTCCCTCTCCAAGACCATATGCAGCCTTGCAGAAGCCATGTGTTCAACAGTATTCATTGTATATTTATTTTCGGTGGTTAATAGTATATGCTCAGATGTCTAACTGTGGAAAAATGTTTTCAATAAGAATATAGTATGCCCAGAGAATATAACGTTATAAATAATCTCAAACTATGTGATGGGTCTATTTGTACAGACACAGAATATTTAAAGAAATGGTTTTATGAAAAAAACAAAGAGCAGAAATGAATAGAATAGTTTAATGTCGATTTAAATATACATGAAGAGGACTATTAGTCAACCTATTCCCTCTACAAGGATATTTCTTACATTCCATCAAAATAAATCCAGGGCCTCAGGGATGTTAGATTCCATCAGAAACACAGAAGGACAGTTTGTAACTCTGCCAACTGTCCTGTGTGCAGGATATTTGGTCATTAGCTGGGGTCTGAACAATATGTCTGACGGAAGGATAAATGAGTGAACATTTGTGGGTAGAGAACCGAGCTTAGAGAACAGATATGACACATTTCTCCATGATGCGAGCTCTGTCCATGCATTTTCATAGTCTGTTTCGATGCTGGCCAAACTCAAAATACCACAGGCTTGATGGCTCAACCCTAGGGACATATTTCTCCCTACTAAAGTGGTGTATAGTATAGACACCAAAGAAGGCTCTCTTCCTGATTTCTAAACAGCAGGCTTTTTGTGGTGTCCTTTTGGAGGGAAGGGTAGATAAAGATTGTTCTAGAATCTTTTTATAAAGACAACAACTTCATCTGACTAGAGCTTCATCCTTCCTTTCTCATGTAATGTTAATTACCTCTTACTGGCCCTGTTTTTAGATATGGCCACATTGAAAGTAAGACGGTCAACCCGTGACTTGTGGGGTGGCAGCAATCCTGTCCCTGCTGATGGGGAAGGAGAAACTGTGATTGCAGGGTATGTCAACTTGAGCAGAGTCACAAGCTAAGTCTTTTCTGTTGCTCTTCTCTCTCAATCACTGCTGTTGAACATCAGAGAACTTTCCAGGCCATCTTGTCCAATAAGGCTCCACACAGTGTTAAGCCACATAAGGGACCTCTACATCATCCCTCCCTACAAGGCTCAGGGAACGTAGTAAAGAGGGAGCAGAAAGACAGTAAGAGCCAGAGGTTGAGGAGGACTCCTTCAAGAACAGTGTACTCTAATCATGATAGGGCCACTGCACTCATGATCTCACAGCAGCTATATTTGCCTGCACAAGCCAAGAAAACTTGCACCACAGAGGAGGGAGAAACTCACAGACCCTACTCTTGGCTGAGAGATATTGACAGTTGATGGCTGCTGGGGGAGAGAGAGCCAATTTTCTTCAGAGTTGTGGCCTCTCTTGTATTCTCCATTCTCCAGAGAATGAGCCCAACACCCATGAGCACACAGGAAGCTGAAATTTGACTAAGTAGGTATTTTGTTTTGTTTTTAAGAGAATGTGAAGTTGGAAGCAGATTTAGAGAGGCCTGGGAGAAATTGGAGTGGAATGGATGTATCATAGAACTATACCATATACATGCATGCATGAATGAAATTCTCAAAGCACAGATATGTAAAGCTAAAAAAAAGAATAATGTTAAGATTTAAAGACATAAATGTTGAATAAAACAAAAAGAAGCAGTGGCTCCATGTCCATTAGAAGCGAGAACTCAAGCTGTGTGACAGATGGTGGATGGTCCAGTTGACTGTCTAGAAGGGAGGAAGCTGTATTCTAAGGAAGCCTCAAGGAGTGGTCTAGCACAGGAGGTGTCAGGAGACACCTGAGAGATGAGCGACTGTCACTCTATCCTCATTGGCAGGTCAAAGATCTGACAAATGGCTTGTAGAGAACCATTCTGTACCCCAGGCCCACAGTGAACTGTGTCAAGGTGTGAGAGCACTCTCATAAAACACAAGTTTCTAAATACTGCAGCTAATGCTGCTTTCAGGCCAGAGGAGCATCGCTCCTTCTTGGTTGCATCTCACCATCTCTTGGTAACATTCTGACCACTCTGATTGCTTTTAACTTGGCTCAGCGGCCATTTCAGCAGTGCGGTGAAAGCTCCCCCTTTTCATCTTGATCGTGACTCACAGAAAAATGTATTACCTTTTCCATTTCAGCTCCTTTAAAGTGGTCCACTTGAAGTATTATATTGTTTCTCCCAAGGTAGGGTAGGGGAGAAATATCTCTCTGTGGATCCTTGTGATATGATATAGCCCTAGAAATCCTGGGAGGCAGTGTTCAAACAAGCAGGCTGCTTTTGACTCTCATGACAGTTTGTCAGAGGGATGAACTCGGAAAGCTTCTCTCCAGCACAAGGACTGATGGAAGAGGACCCACTCACTTTGTCTCTCTTAATGGCTAATGCCATGCAGAAGGGAAGCTGTTGGGTACAGGGTTCTCATCTTTTGGAGTAGTGATTTGTGACTCAGTATCACAGTGGCTCACTTACCTTTCCATGGCTACCATATGCAAGAACTCTTCTGGTCAGACAAGACCAAGCCAAGCTGGTTCTTGTCTTGTCATTAAGCATTCACAGTTGAAACATCTTCCTGCCACATCTATAGCTCAGATTTATTGCTCTTCTCATTGCAGGAACAAAAATACATGACAGAAGCAATGCAAGGGAAGGGAAGTTGATTTTGTCTCACAAGTTAAGGAGGTTTGCATAGGGCATAGTGCTACAGCATGAGGCAGCTGGCCACATTGCATCTGCTGTAAGGAAACAAAAATGAATACCAGTTCTCACTACATTTTTTGTTTGATTCTTCTTCTTCTTCTTCTTCTTCTTCTTCTTCTTCTTCTTCTTCTTCTTCTTCTTCTTCTTCTTCTTCTTCTTCTCCTCCTCCTCCTCCTCCTCCTCCTCCTCCTCCTCCTCCTCCTCCTCCTCCTCTTCTTCTTCTCCTCCTCTTTCTTCCTCTACTCCTCCTTCTTCTCCTCCTCCTCCCCCTCCTCCCCTTCCCCTTCCCCTTCTCCCTCTCCTTCCCCTTCCCCTTCCCCTTCTCCCTCTCCTTCCCCTTCCCCTTCCCCTTCTCCTTCTTCTTGTTCTTCTTCTTGTTTTATTCATTCCTGGACCTCAGCCCATAGCATAGTGCCATCCATATTCAGAGTGGGTCTTCCAAGTTCAGGTAACGTTCTCTGGAAAATCCCTCCTGGAAACACCCAGAAGTGGGTTTCCATAGTGACTCTAAATTTCATCAAGTTGACAATGAAGATGAACCGTCAAGTTGCTCAGTCGTTATGGATGTTTAAATCAGCTTTCCAGGATCATTGTTCTATCAAGGAAGCCATAGTTACATAATTGACACAGGAGTGCAGGGCTATAGGCTGACTTGAGTGTATTTGAATCCTACCTCTGCCACGCATTTGCTCTTTGACCTCTTAACATCTCAGTCTTCCCAGCTGTTAATTGGGGATTATGAAACTCATGTGTTTTAGCTAGGATTTCTATTGTTACAATGAAACACCATGACCAAAAAGCAAGTTGGGGAGGAAAGGACTTATTTGCTTTACACACTTCTCTATGGCTGTTCATCATCAAAGGAAGTCAGGACAGGAACTCAAACAGGGAAGGAAACTGTATACTGATGCAGAGGCCATGGAGGGATGCTACTTGTTGCTTTGCCTCCTCTGGCTTGCTCAACCTGCTTTCTTATAGAACACAGGACCACCAGCCCAGGGATGGCGCTACCTACAATGGGCTCGGGCCCTCCCCCATCAATCACTAATTAAGAAAACGCCTTATAGCTGAGGAGCCATTTCCTCAGTTGAGGTACTCTCCTTTCAGACGACTCTAGCTTGAGTCAAGTTGACGTAAGACTATCCAGCACACCATGTAAACTTTATTTAAGGAACTTCGTTAGGTTAGGGGTTTTCAAACCTGACTATGCATTAGAATTTCTTGGTGTGACATGAAGTTATTGATAGCAGGCTTACCTGGTCTTGGCAACAGCCTGAACTTTGAGGGTTTAAAAATATCTCCCAATGACTCTTAATTAAAAATGAACCTAAAAGCCAACAGATAAGGTCATTCGTAGGGAGCTGCGCTCTTATGTCATTAGCCTTATTCAGACTCACGGGGCAATTTCTCAAGAGAGATGACCAAGCTCACCCAAGAGCCTTGAATTCAGTAGGATGCTCTTGTGTGCTTAAGAGTTCCCAGGGCTGCTGCTGACCCAAGATCCTCTCTTGGAGGAAGGCTGAAAAAACATAATGTAAGAGGAAACATCTTTTTGAGATGCAATCAGAATTGACGGTTTTCCAAAGACAATCTCTGGGGGTAGACTCTAAAATAAGAATTTACCTTCTTGGACTTTTGTCATTGGCCAGCAAGAGGCCACATAGGAGCCTTGGATAAAGAATTACTTTCTCATAGTGTGTCTACCTCTCTAATAGAACTTTTGATTTTATGAGTTTGTCTAAAATTAACTGACTAAGTCTCTCTCTCCCTCCTTCCCTCCCTCCCTCCCTCCCTCTTTCTCTCTCTCCCTCTCTCTCTCTCTCTCTCTTTCTCACTGTGTGTGTGTACGCGCACACGCACGCACATGCATGCACACAAGCATGTGTAAACTAGTTAGAACCAATCTGCCCAAGGATTCCAGCCCCATCTTTACCAAAGTAAATATTTTAACGGAACCCCAATGAACAGAGGTCTGTTAGCAAATATTGAAGTCTTTACTTTAAAAAGAAAAATAAATAAAATTTTATAGTGTCCCCATGATTGTGTTTGAATTTCCTTCCAAGGTTTAAAACATTGCTTGGAAAAATGAAAACTAAATCTGGGTTCCAGAAAAATAGCATATATGATATGAACACATGCAGGTACAGGTTTCGATGACAAAGGTCAATCACAGGCAGTGGCACATTGTCTGTTCTAGCTGTGTACTTCTTCAGAATTCCATGTGTGGGACGAGGGAGTGGAGTCAGTGAAGCAGAAAGAATATGCACCATTTAAGACTGGAGGGATAGCTCCTAGGTGAAGGGCACAAAATGCCCTGGCAGAAGACCATGATTTGGTTCCCAACATCTGTGTCAGGTGATTCACAGCAGCCTCTAACTCCAGAGGGTCTGGTGCTCACTTCCAACTGCTAAAGGCTCCTGTATATATGAGGCAGACACACAAAGAGAGAGTGAGACAGACAGACAGAGAAACACACAGAGATACACACACACATACACATAGATAATAAAATCTTTTAAGATAAAAAAAAATATAGCATAAATCCAAATAACCACACAATAACACAATCCCTTTGGCTCCGTGTTCTTCCAACATCATCTTTAGTTAGGAGTAGGTTGATCAACTTTGGTTTTTGTTTGTTTGACACAGGTCTCTCTACATAGTTCTGGACGTCTTAGAATTTGCCATGTAGACCGGGCTGGCCTCGAACTCACAGAGATCCTTTTGGGAAGGATAGAAATTCAACTTTGGTTCAACACCCAATGAGAAATATGGGGGTTGAGGCCATGACGACATGAACTTTCACTTGTACGAGGCTGAGGAGTGGCCACCTCCAATGTGGGTGGTGATGAGTCAGCATCAGAAAGGTTTTCTGTGACCTAATGTGAGCAGGCAGCACACTGGTTACTGTCCTGCTGCTGTGATAAAATGCCCTAATGAAGGCAACGTAGGAAAGGAGGGTTTGTTTTGGTTCACAGATTGAGATGATAGTCCATCATGGGATGGGGAAGGAGTCATGGTAGCAAGAACATGAGGCAGCTGCTCACATTATATATTTAGGGTGGCTCTCCCCACCTCAGTTAGTAGAATCAGTGTAATTCCTCACAGACATACCGAGAGACTTGTCTCTGGATGATTATATCAAGTTGACCTTATTAACCATCACAGGGAGGTGGGTACCCTCTCCCCGGGTCCACTCAGAAACCCCCTGACACCCAGCACATATCTATCCACTGGCCATGGAAATGTGAGTGAAGAGGAAAATCAATTTTATGACTTGGTGCCATATAAGTCATTTTTAAATTACCTGAAGCAGGTAATTAGGCTGGATTCTCAGTCTCCTTCCAGTCAATGTGGGCTCCATTAGAGCACATTCAGATGGCTTCAGGAAGGCAGTGGTGTGTTCATTTTCATAACAACTTTACAGACTGTTCCTTTTCGTGCCCCTTTCTCTTCTTTTCTAAAACGAAGTAGGTGCAGATTCCCTTTTCTTTCCACTTTTATTACCCACCTTTTCCAAATCTTAACTCAAGAGCATTCTGTATGATTGAATGAAAAGGTGTATAGAATATATGACATTTTTTATGTTACAAATCTAAAAGCCAGAACCAAGTCAATTTGTGAGTATTTTATATTCAAGATTTATGAAAGTGATATTGGGGTAAAAAAGTTTGATTCATGGCTCAGATGAAACTGTAATGCTCCAAGGACATTTAATTTTAACCACCTGCTTGGCACAAGAAAAAAAAATCATATTCTCATCACAGCTGATGAAAGGTATCAGGGAATTGAACTATTTCTTGACTTTATTCTCAGTCTGTTATACATAAAGAAAGTTTGAAACTTTGGTGGTTGGAAGCTATAAAAATAATAATATCTAGCATGTTTTAACTGCCAACTAAGTGTCATATATAGATGATATTGGGTATCCCATAGGCCTTTGATCCTTCATGAACATGCTTCTTCACTTCCTGGATGCGTATGTGGATACTGCTCTGGTCACCTTTGCATCCCACCCTTTTCTGTTTATAGCATCATGGTCCTTAATTTCCAAACCTGTTGCCATAGAGAGTGAACCACTGTCTCCTACCCAAGGACCTTTGGTTTTAGGACTTGTGGTTGGTCTTGATTGTCAGCTTGAGGTGATTGAAAATGCCACAGACTAGTGAGGTGTACTTCTGGAAGTACCTATGAAGTGTTTCCAGGGATGACTAGCACGTAGAACAGTAACTGAGGAGGGAAAACCTACCTTGAATGTGAGTGGCGCTAGGAGTCGGAAATATTGGATAGTAAAGTGTTGGGAGCAGAGGAAACTATGGCGCATGTAAGATCCATGCACAATGAGTGAGGGCCCTTCCTCCTGCTGCCTTCCCCAAGACTAAAGATTATGGTAGTTTTGACCTTTTAGCATCGATTTAACACAGTGACTCTCCTGGAAGCTCCAGGCCTTCAGTGTGGGGCTGCTGAAGTTTGCAGTTTCTCGGACAGAGCAGTTTCTGGGTTCTCTATCTCTCTCGTGTGACAAAAGCCATTGTTCCGTAAGCTTTCAGGTTATACGTCTACACTCCAGCTTAACTACTTCCTAGGTGTGAGCTCATGACAGAAAGCCCCACCTTTCCCTACCTCTGTTTACTCACCTGCAGAATGGACACTGGAGGAGACTAGGGAGGGGGTGGGGAAATAGCAGCCCTTAGCAAGCTGCCTGCCTCCCTCTGAATTCTTTGAATTCTAATGTAATATTATCAGCCTCAACACTCCTCATCAGGTCAAAGTGCCCCCCAAGAAGACAGGACAAGAAAAAGAAAATTCACCTGCTAGGTACTCTGATATTTAACACAGTTCTAAAAATGGTTAAGTCAGACGTCTGTGAAAACAAAAGTCCATATTTGAAGTTTATCTAAAAAGATGATCTGTGCGCTAATTTTGTTATGTGGCTAGAGGGGGCTCATCTTCAGATCATATCAGTTTCTCATTAACGCCAAAATATTAGTCTGAGGGGCGCGTGTTTAAGTTGGCATTTAATAACTTGATTTATATGACCTGAGTAAATAGGTTTCGGTATGTTAGACAATATTTCTTTCAGTCACACCATGAAAACCCATTTTAGGTTAAACTAAGTTCGTTTAATTTTCATTGCTTTTTGATAAGTTCGTTTATAAGAAAATAAACGAACAACGAAAGGCTGTGAATTTGAAAGAGAGAAAGGATGGGTATATGGGAGAGTTTGGAGGGGCAAAGAAAAGGGGGAATGGAATAAAGTAGATACATTATAATTTCAAAATTAAAAGAAATGATTAAAGAAATGAACGCAGGATGTCACAAGCCCTTATATTTCATGTGTTTCTATTTACATTATTTTGTATTTCTTCCTTACCACTTTGCTAACCATTTGTTAGCTCTATGGCAAGATGAAGGATTCTAGGTATTTCCTAATACCCCCTTTTCTCATGGTAAAGAAAGGTACCCAGATGCCAAGTAACCCAGCTCTCCTCTGCCTGTGTCTCTTAGCATTTATTATTTAATCTGAGCTCAGCAGAGAACAAAAATCAATAAGGACACTCCAATGTATATATGCAGGGGGTAAGAATGCTTATGCTCATGTTATAGCTGCATCACTTCTAGTAATGTTATGAAGTAATGTGATGTATTGATGGATATATATATAGAGCATAGATAGATGGATACATACATACATATATACATACATTCATACATGCATACATAGACACATAGATATATACATAGATACATAAGTGAGTGAATGGATGACAGAAAAGTGATAGGTTAATATGTTATGGATGACACATAGATAATAGATGATAGATAGATAAATAGATAGATGATAGATGTTAGATGATAAATAGGTAGCTGTATAGATAATTAATATATGATTCATAAAAAGATGATAGATTGAACCATAAGCAGAAAATACAAGGTAGGCAGATGGATAGATTCATATATAGGTGGATATATATAGATATATAAGATAGATAGATAGATGGATAGATAGATAGATAGATAGATAGATAGATAGATAGATAGATAGATAGATAGATGATACATAGATGGATGATGGATGGATAGATAAGATGATAGATAGACAGATGACAAACAGACAGACAGACAGGATTGAGCATATCAGGACTTCAGCTTTAAAAGCTGAAGCTGCTCTTTGTCCATGAGATGGCACTCTAAAATAGGAATCCAATTCTTCTGATGCTCATTCTCCCACTGTGAGCAGGACAGGAAGAGATGATCATCGTCTCTACATTACTCCTCTGTCTCAGCCATGGACCTATCCATGCATGTCCACAGTAGCCACAAAGTAGCACGGAATAATAGAATGCGATAATACTCATCTGCTAATGAACAAGAAAATATTGAGCATGTATCTGACACCAATGACAGCAATGAAGAAGAGTAAAAATACTTGTACTATTATTCTCTAATGAAGTGAGGTGGACCACACTGAAATCAATACCCAACATGTCAGGTGGTAATACACGCAAAGAAGCCAAGTGGACAGTGAAGGTAGGCTGTGTTTTTGAGAAGGATGTACTGAGGACAGGGACATGTCTTTACTGAGGGGACATGTATGGTGCTTATTCTCAGCTTGACTAGACTGAGAAGCACCTGGGAGGTTACTCATGCAGACCTCCGGATGTGTCTGTGAGGGTGTGTGCACTGGTTAATCTACCTTGTCAGTTTGACAAAACCCAAGCCACCTGGGAAGGAGGAATTTCAGTTGGGGAATTACTCCATCAGATTGCCCTGTCAGCACATCTATGGGGCATTCTCCTAATTGCTGATTGGTATGGGAGGGCCCAGCCTACTGTGGGCAGCATCCCTCCTAGACAAGTGGTCCTGAATTCTATAAGAAAACTGCCTGACCAGGAGTCAGGGAAAGCAGGCCAGTAAGCAGCGCAAATACTGTGGGGACGAACCTCAGACCCACTTAGGCCCGTTACCCTGTTGAATTCTGTTTTCTTATCCAGGTCAGAAGAGTTATGATATCTGGATGCCTAGTGGCCAACACTACTTTGAACATTCGCGTTTTGGTCACATAGTAAGATGAGAAAAATGTAAGTACAGTCTGTCTTGTGTTGCCAGCCAACTTTGTCACTTGGGGAGTCCTCCTACAGAAGGAGCTTTGGCGATGTTGTCTCATTTCAGGGGACATTAATAATTTAGGAAATAGGTAGAAAGGAAAGGTGCTTCCTGCTTGTACTGATGATAAGTCTCATTAAGAAGGTATGCGAAAATCTGAAAATCTAAAATTATATTGCACAGGAAAATATACCATTGTGATGAAGACAGAATATGTCTGTGTTATTTAGGGAAATAAGCAATCCCACAATGCTCTGGTGAGGGGTTGCTAATTTGGTACTTTGAGTGGATATTAATTCTGTTTCCTCTGGAACTGAATTTGATAATCATATGTTCAAGACCAAGGCCGGGACAACTGAGTATAACACACACACACACACACACACACACACACACACACACACACAGATAAATAAATAAATAAATAAATAAATAAACCTTTAAAATAAAAAGAAACTGATAAAATTCTACTAAGACTTATAATTTATAATAACATACTGATGTTGATGTTTGTGTTGATTGTTGCATCTTGGTTGTGTTAGGTCAACATCTGCAGAGAGCTAGGTGAGACACAGATGGAACTGTCTTACATTTTGAGGCTAAATGGGGGATGCTCAAAGAGAGGAGAGGAGGGCTGGGATTCAGATGCCCTTGAGATGGAATGGTGAGCCACCTGATGTGGATTCTGAGAACTGAACTCAGGTCCTCTGGAAAGAGCAGCTAGCACTCTTCATGGCTGAGCCTTCTCTCCATCTACCACAAACACTTCAGTATATGATGTTAATGTCATGCACTTGTTTATCCATCTGATTTAATTATTTTTCCATGATAAATATAGACAAAAACATAACACAATGTCCATAAATATAATTATTTTTAATTAACAAAAAAATCAGAAAAAAATGAACTCAAAAAATAAATCTTGTAGCAATGCCTTCTGTTTATAAATTAGTTTGTACGCCTGGAATATAGTTTATATTGTGTTAGTTTGGGGGAGACATTGACTGGATAGAATTCTGTGTGCCAAGTTTATTTGGTTTACTTTGTAGCTTTCAGTACTGTTGGATTGTTTCAGTGCTTTTTTGTTTGCAACATTTCAGTGATAAATCTGCTGTCACTCTGTCCAGGAGAACATACATGAGGACACCAGCCAGTTGCTTCCATGTTTTTTCTTTTTTATGGCTGGTTCAGACTTCATTATGATGAGCCTCATAAAGATTTCATGCTTTTTGAACTTCAAGTACATTAGTCTTTTTAGATTTGGAATTTATTATTTTCATTCAAGTGGAACATTTTTGGGGTATTATTTTTTTCAAACATCCCAATTTCCATTTCTTCTGAGTCTCTCTCTCTGGAATGGTTGCAGAATTTACTTCCATGCTTCTCTGACTATAGATTTTCTTGTGTTTCATGTTGGAAGATGTATGTCATTATGTGTTCAAGTTTATTCTCTTCAATTCTTTCCTGTGTGTGTGTGTGTTTGTGTGTGTGTGTACCCACTTAACTATTATATATTTCACCTCATTCATCAATTTTCATCATCAGAAATTAGAATTGAGATTTTTTTTTAAATAGCTTCCAGACCTTTAATTGGATTTGAAATGCATAGACTGATAAATATGTATCTGCTCATTATAACATTCATGTTACAACCTGTTTGTTTCTCCACCAGGTTTACATGGGGTAAAAAGCTACTGGAGAAAGCAGAGATCAAGATTTGCTCATGAGTGAGCTACTGCTGGGTAACCAATCGCTCCACGTAGAATTGCACAAGTCATTAGCCTGTTTCCAGGCCTGCGGGTCTTGATGTGGAGTCCCCTTTCCAACTGCAGGCTGAGGCATCTCAGGGTCAGCTCTGTGCAATCTCACACTTTTTTTAACAAACAACCTGAAAGAGCAAATGGAAAAGGCAATTATGCGGATCACACATCTTCCTGTCAGATTTTTCAAAATCCAATTAGCCAATGCAAATCACACAGAGAAAACCAAATCAAGAATATACCACCCATGAGATGGTCCAGTACAGATGCTTGGATAAATCCAAACATCGATTCAGCCAGGAAGAGATGTTACTTTTTATTCCAGATAAAAGCAGGAAACTATGAAATGGCTTAATACTTGAAAAGTAGCACTAATCCATAGAAATGTGTTCACAAAGGATGTTAAAATTGGGCTGATATTTATGAAATAGGTGAGATATTAAGATGGGTGGAGAGAAAGTGAGAATGTGTATGTTATAAAAAAAAAAAAGTGCTATGAAAACCTTCAAAATGCGCAAAGAGACGTTTCGCCAGATCACAACAGACTGGAGTGATTCCTGGCTCCTTGACACATCCTTTCCTACAACGTAAATAAGCAGATTTCTCTGTGACTAAAATATTTTAGTTCCTGAGCTGTGAATGAGATGTTTTCATTTCAAACTCCTTTATTGGGAATGACGAGATGAGAAAAACTTAATTAATCGACACACACAGCATTGGGGGCTGGCACATGGCCATTCACCGTGTTCGTATTTCCAGGGCCTGCTCATGGAGGAGAAGGGGCTGTGGGGTGGGGAGGAATGATTGAACAACCACATGCATGTTTTCCTGCCCTTTTTTGCTACGTTTTTGCATAAGTAGCTGCTACCTGTGGGAGCAGAAACAGTGAGCTCACCTGGAGTCTTTTGTGGTTTTTATCTTACCTACTAGGCCAAATGGATTAATTTTTGTTTTCTTTTTCCATCTTTGTATGTATGTATGTATGTGTTGTGTATTTTTTGCATGTGTGCATGCATTGATGCATGTACGTGGCGGCCAGAGGTGGATGACACTGCTCTTCTATTGCATTCACTGAGGCAAGGTCTCTTAACCAAACTCAAAGATCCCCAAAATGTGTACACTTCTCGTCAGCTTGCTCTGGGGATCTCCCAGTGGGTTCTGCCTTCTGAGGCTGGAGTTTCAAGCTGGACACCAGGCGTACCTGGCATTTGTGTGGGTTTCTGGGGATCTGAACGTGGGTCCCCACACTTGCTCAGCAAGTGCTTTAGCTGCTGAATTGTCACCTCAAATCCTCAAAGAGGCTTCTTAGAGCCATCTAGTCACAACGGCTTCACTGTCTTACTCTTGAGTCTTTGCGCTCCACCTGCTCTGGGTCGGTTGGGCTAAGCTGGAATTGTAAGAGTGGACCCTGAGTTAAAGTTCCACTCGCCTCTCTAGAGCAGTGGTTCTCAACATTCCTAAAGCTGCGACCCTTTAATACATTCCCTCATGTTGTGGTGAACCCCCAACCATAAAATTATTTTCATTGCAACTTTGTAACTGTACCATTGCTGCTATTATGAATCATGATGCAAATATCTGATATGTAACCTCTGTGAAAGGGTTGTTCGATCCCCAGAGGGGTCATGACGCATAGGTTGGGAATTGTCACTCTAGAGCCTCTCATAGATGACTCAGTGTCCTCCACCAGGCTGGCTGTTTTCACAGGGTACATGGCTGGGGACAGCACAAATAGTCATAGGAACTGGCGGGGCAAGGTGATTGACAGGGATACTACAACTATGGGACCTTCTGCTTTTGCTAACGGTGGATGTCTATAGAATGTCAGAATAGGTAATTTTTACTCCAGTCCTTAACAATGCCTTTATTACACCCAAATGCCAGGCTCTACCTCAGCCCACCCAGAGGGCTTTCCACAGCAGGACATTAAAGAATTGCATTGATCTTTATATTCGCAGACAGAATTGTTATTCAAGTACAAAAACAAAATTCACATGGACACTAGTTATAATTAATATTGGCTGAGAGCCTAGTATACAGCTGCTGGAGGGCTGGAGAGATGATTTAGAGATTAAAGTGTTTGCTCCACAGAGGAGGACCAGAGTTCAAATCCCCAGACACCTAGGTAAATGCCAAAGGGAGTGGTGGCCCATCTGTTATCCATCCTGGGAAAGTGGAGACAGGTGATCCCCAGAACAAGCTGGTTAGTGAGACTGACCAGATCAGAGAGCTCCAGGTTTGATTAAGAGACTCTGATTGCATGAATAAAGTGGGAGAATGGTTGACAGAGATATCTCTCTCTCTCTCTCTCTCTCTCTCTCTCTCTCTCTCTCTTACACACACACACATGCACACATGCATGCATGCACACACACACACACATGAACACACACACAGAGGCACATGCACACACACACACACATACACACACAGGCACATGCACACACGTGTGCACACACACACACATAGGCACATGCGCATGCCCACACACCCGGGCACCTGCTAACATGCATATGACACACATGTATACGACATGCATGCAACATACACTAAAACACAGTCTCAGGAGTCTCTCTCTCTGCTCAAGAACCCTTGGAGGTAGGTCCTGCTTTCATCCTATACACCCCACAAATGTAGAAAGTAGGTGGAGAGAAACAAGGTTCCTGGGGGAAGCAGCTCACTAAATCAATGAATACCCAGGCCACATTTCGGGGACCCCACAGACCTGTCTGCCCCACATATCCCAGCCTCCCACCAACAATGTGTAAAGGAACAATTACCTTCTGGGAAAGGTAAGGGCCAATCAAGAGCAGAAATGGAAATCACATACTGTCCTAACTTATGAAATTAAAAAAAAAAAATACAGAGAAAACAAACTGGTGAAGACACCCTGCTACGGGGCAAAGACCGCAGTACCATGTTTCTGTGCTTCAAATAAGTGAGAGGCGTGCTGTGGAGAGCAGTCACTGCGCACGCCTTCACGGCTAGCTGCTGGTGAGTAACTACAATCGGATGGTGCTGAACTGCACCCGGGCCACATCCCTCCCACAAAGCTCCCTTTGAATCCCCCTGTTCTCATCCTCTGACTTACCATAAAAATAGAAATTTAAAAAAAAAGTGCCTAAGGCTCTGTCCACATAGTCTCGTGGCCTCTGTGTGACGCTTTTACTTGTTTGTCACAGGGAGAAATAGAGTCTGCAGTTTCTGTCTCTTCATCTCTTGGGTGAATGACGAGATCAGAATCCATTATCCATTGCCCTGAGACCCCCAAGTCTAGGCAGACAGGATGATAAGCATTCCCTTTCCCACTGAGTGACAAGAGACCTGTTAGGAGCTATGTGTTCTGTCTCCTCTCCCCTCCTGAGGCCCACTGTCTTGTCTCTGATGCAGTCAGCTGAGTAAGACCAATTTTTTTTTATATTAGATTTTTTTTTTTTGTTTGCCTTCAGTAAGTGTTGAATCATAAAAATCCACCACCCTATTGTGGCATTTCTGCTAGTTACAATTTCAAAAATTAAAGACAGAGAAGGGGGAAAGGAGAGAAGGATCAGAGGGAGAGAGAGAGGGAGAGGAAAACAGAGAGGCGGGGGAGAGAACGCAAAGACTCCATAACTGCTTTTATCTAAGAGCAGAAAATGGATAGAACCATCCCTGGTTATGTTGTCCACGTCACACACAACACACTGAATGTCACCAGGGACTCTTTGGCACCAACTAGAATATCCTCTCAGCAAATAAGAAGCCTTTTCCATCTGATTAGACATTACTTCCTGAATCTACATTTGACCATAAAGATTCACAGAAACAATCTCTCCATCATACCTGTGTGTGGAGGCCAGAGGTTGCTCCTCAGGAAGCCGTCCATCTTGGTTTTCGTGACGGGGTAGGTTGGCTGACAAGTGAGCCCCAGGGATCCACCTGTCTCCAGCGCTGGGGTTACTAAGATACACCACAACACCTGGATTTTTCATATTAGTTCTGGGGATGAAATACAAGTCCTCAGCTTGCAAAGCGAGCATTTCACCTTCTAAGCCTCCTGACTCCCTGGCCCCAGAACACATCTCTTGTCTCTTCAAAATCTCTGAAGACTGGCCAGTGTGTAGAGATGCATGACGATCTGAAAAGACCCAAAGCACTCCCTTGATCTACAGACTGTTGTAGTTCTCCCCTCAACACACTTCCAGATTTTTAAAGACATGGAGATTTTATACAAAACACTCATTATCATTTGCCAGAAATTCTGCTCATATCTCTCAGCTTGAAAGATTAAAAAAAAAAAGAAAGAAATGCTTCTACACTTGTTGATCAAAGTCGACAACAAAGAGAAGCCCGTGTTTTTATCCAGCTTGAGTGGGGTGGGATCCCTTAGGACCTGCATTTAGATTAGTCGGATATTAGTAACTTCTGCACAGAAACCAGCCTTGAATGTTTCATCTGATCTCTTTAAAGACCATTAAGGAAGTGTCTTTTTTCTCTCTACGCGCCACACTAAAGCGTTAAAATACGTGATCATAATTTAAAATGTGTGTGTGTGTGTGTGTGTGCATGTGCACGTTCACTCCTGTATGTGCCATGACCCGTGGAGGTCTGAGAACATCCCTTTCATTCATTGTTACTTCCCACCATACGCTTGGTGTGAGACAGTCTCTCATTTCAAGACCAAGGAGCTTGGGGTACACTCCGGTCTCCATCTCTCATCTCACAATAGGAGCACTGTGATCACAGAGGATTGCACCCCTGTCTGGCTCTACATGGATGCTGGGGATCCAAACTCGGGTCTTCATGATAATGTGATGAGTGTTTTACCCACCGAGCCATCACCCCAGCCCTACAACGTCATTTTTAATAACTACAGCTGATTACACAGGGCACTGAGACTCATAAATGTTGTCACTCAGTATCACATGGGCAGGATTTGAACCAGCTGAATCTAAATGCAGAGATAACTATGTGGCCTTCCTCAATTCTCAGGTGTATGTGACCTTTCAGGCCTGTGGGCAAGTCTGCAACAGACTTGAAATTTGGGCGACTGAAATTTCTCCTTTGGGCTTAGATTGGAGACATGAGTAGCCTCTATTTTGAGTGAATCATGCACACACACACACACACACACACACACACACGCACAAACACACCACAGTTTTTTTCTAATAATTAGTTTGTAAATCAATATGAATGGGGACAACCTTTCTATTTCATTCCAAATATATATTTATCTTTTCCATTTTATTCACAGACCAAAGAAAATCTCATAGTTCATAGCCAGTATCTTCAGTTCTAAGGGAGAAGTTGAACAGAGCAGACAGACTCACCTGCAGGACCACCGACCACTGTCTCCCTGCTGAGACCTCACCAAGGTTATGGCCATTCTTGGTGTCAACAGCCAGTGCAAGCGGAAGGGGGTGTCCAGATGTCAGACTGTCATTTCCCCCTCCCTGGACATCCTACCTTCCCCCCTTCTCCTGACCCTCAGCAAACTAAATGACCCTGCCTGGTTTTCCTCTTAGAAACAGCAGCTTGAAATTCATGTGTTCAAATCAAGAGTTCGAGATAAAACTAATCAACAAAAAAGGTAATTTTTTAAAGGTTATCACTGACCTCAAAGTTCAGAAAATTATGTGGGACCACACAGCTACTTACCTAGACAAATATTTAAAAAAACAAAGAGGGGGGCGGAATTTTAGCTTGTTTTTCTATGACCTCTACTGAGGAAATTCCACGGAGTCTTATTTGAAGGTCGAAGGAATTTATTCAGGGTTTAACTCACAACAAATATAATTGAGTTGGTCTCGGAATCTAGGAGGAGTGGGGCGTGGTCCTACGCTGTTCTCGGGAGAGCTCTGCCTTTATCCGCAGCACCAGCATCCAAGACCAAGAGGTATCAAAGAGAGGGCGGAGGAGCACATACTCCTTCCGGATCTTAAGGGATCCCCATCTGGGCCACGCCCTTGGGTGGGTGGGGGGGCAGGTACCTGTCAGTTACCTCCTGCCTCACAAGGGGCGGCGCTTCAGGGTAAAGCACCGGGAACCACCCCTACAGACCTCAGTGTCTTCCCCTTACGTGGGGAAATACATTTGGGAAGTGAAGAAATAGTCACAAACACTTCCTTTGATCTGTTCTCCCTAGGGCTGTAGTATAATAGTCCCAGCTCACCTTGAAGAATTCACTCTCGCTTCTCTGGAATTCTTTGCTGCTCTCATCTATCCACGGGGCACCAGAGGCCTAGAGTCTCCAGCATTTCAATGAGTCATGGTCCAGGTGTAGAAAGGGAGCTGGCTGGCTTTTTGATGTGTTATTCACCAAAGGATTTGCAAATATATAAAGCCAGGGAGTCAGCTTCGCTGGGAGTACGACAAATGTCACTTTGCCCGTGAGAGCGTCTCACAGCGACTAGCATGCTAGAAAATAGCCGAGTCTGAAAATGTGACCTGTGGATGACAAGAAATGTGAGCAAGCCGGGCGGTGGTGGGGCACGCTTTTAATCCCAGCACTCGGGAGGCAGAGTCAGGCAGATCTCTGTGAGTTCAAGCACAGCCTGGTCTACAGAGTGAGTTCAAGGGCAAGCTCCAAACCCTGTCTTGAAAAAAGGAAAAAAAAAAAAACTTGAAAAAAAGAAATGTGATCAAAAGCTTCTAGAAAGATCTCCTTACACTGAGTCATCGGCAAGGCTCATTAACTGGTAAGGAGGCAAGATGGCTCAGTGGGGAGCTTGGTGCACAAGCCTGATGACCTGAGTTCCATCCGCAAACCACACATAAAGGTGACAGGAGGGAACCAAGTCTGCAGGATTTTCTCTCACCTCCATATGCATGCCATATAGCATGTCCACACGCTTGCAGGCACGTGCATGCACCTGTGTACACCCATGCACACACAGTAATAACAGTAATAATGATGATACATAATAAACAAAGCTAAGGAAAAATATTTTCCATGATGTAGATTGGGGCGTTGCATGTACACAGCTTAATTAGAAACTGTCTTGGCCCCCCTTTGCTCCTCCCACCAATTAGTCATTCTTTGCCCACCTCTGTGTTATCTTGGGACTAAGAATAAAACCTTTGGGGATGTATTCACTAAGCAGACCACCAGCTTCCATCAGGCAGAAGGCTGAGTCTCATCAGACAGCATCTGAGGCCTAGAACAGAGAGATCTCTCCTCTTGGCTGTAAAAGCCTTTGGCATTTCCACCAGTGCATTTGTCTTTTTTTTTTTTTTACTTTCTTTGTTCTATTGCTTAAAAAAAAAAAAAATCATGAAACTAGAAACTCCTTGCACGTTGGAACCTGGAATCGGGCATAACCTGTGTCCGTGTTCCCCAGTTGTGGTCACTGATATTTGGCTCCAGAATAAACTCTCTCTTATTCTATTTGAGGCAAGAACCACATACAGGAAATGTCTGGCAACATCTAATCCAACTGGAGGTAGACACATGCTTTGACCCAGAAACCCACTTGTAGACATATTTAACTGCACCCAAGGCGACAGGTAAACCGTGACTGCTTAAGAAGTCACCCATCTCATCTGCCTGGGGATAACAATGTCCCTATAAGGATCCCAGCAGCTGACTGATGCTTGCTGGCTTTTGAGCTTGCTTATTTTCCCAGCTTCTTCCCTCCTCCTTCAAAACGGCACGGCTCTCATCTTCATTTTGCACATATTTTCCTACTAACAAGCATTTAAACTGTTTTAAATTAAGACCCTCTCTCTCTTCTTCTGGCCCAGTGTACTGAGTCCTTACATTCAACAGCCTTCAGAATTCTTATCAGAGTGTTCCAGGCAGCTTGTACATTATATTCTATTAAAGCAATCCCGCCCAAAGTTGTCAGAATTCAGAGACCGCAGTATCAGTGGGACACGTTTGTCAGGAATATATTCAGAGATTCACTTTACTGGTCATCAAACACGTCCCACAAGGCTACGCATAACATCTCATTTGGTAACATAATTCAACAAAAAAAATGGTAAAAATAGGCAATATTTATTCATATGGCAGGGTGAATTTTGTGGGAGATACGAGAGAGACGCATGCCGGCCTTCCTACATTTGAACAGCACACACAAGGTCATGGAGAAATGGAAATAACAGAGGAAGGGTGGGACCGAAATGTGAGGATTCTTAATTATGTAAGTTTCTTACATAAAAGAGTACTTTTTTCTCTTATGCAATCATTCTTATCCCTTCTAAAAATAATGAGAATGTTATTCTCATAAAATAAAACAGCCTCCATCTGTGCTGTTCGTACCAATTTAAAAAAATCTCATCCCTTGATCCAAAAGTTGGAAAAATGTGCATCCCCTGAGATCCACAGATGTTGTTGTGAGAGCCCCAGACTGGGATTTCTGCAGAGGCCGAGCATCTGGGTGGGTTCCTCTATGAGAGTAGGGCCTGGAAGATATTGATGTCTAGGGGGATCCACCTTTACACTGTCCCTATCAGCATCCACCCATCACCTAACCTCATCCCCTCATCCTCGGTGCATTCAAGAGTCTGCTGGAATCCTGGTAACTACAATTCCATGGGGCATGATAAAGAATATAAAAAACTGTACCAGAAGGCCCCCCTACTCCTAGCTAAGGAGCCATTGGCAGTTGATGGCTGTTCATGGAGGGAGAGTGACTCTTCTTTGGTCATGACCACTGCTAAGAGGTCCATTCCCTGACAGATGATCCCACACCTATGCACATACAGGTACTACAAACTACACGCAGTGGGTCAATTTTTTTAAAGAGGAGGTGAAGTGGTGAGCAAGGGGCATTAGGGGTGTTAGGGGAGGTTCTTGGGGAGGTTGAGAAGAGGAGTGAATAGGATCAGAGTGCACTGGGCTGGAGAGATGGTTTAGTAGTGCATACTCCTTATGTAGGGGACCCATGGTCTGCTCTTAGCACACACATCAGTGGCTCACAACCACTTGCAACTCAAACTGCAGGGGGTCCCATGCCCTCTCTGGTCTCTGCAAAAACCTGCATTCACATGGCATAAACACACACACACACACACACACACACACACACACACACGCACACACACACACACACACACACTTTTAAAAATTAAATAAGCCTTTATAAAAGATACATTTTATTTTTGTTACTTTTCAATTGTCATGATGAAACACCATGACCAAACAAGACAAATGATAGATAATTGAAGTTAGGGGCTCATGGTTCCATGAGGATTGATCCATGACCATCAGGGCGAGGAGCATGGCAGTAGGCAGGCAGGCATGGCCCTGGAGCAGTAACTGAGAATTCATATCTGACCCACAAGCACAAGGCAGAAAGAGAACTGACTAGGAATAGTGTGGGGTTTTGAAACATCAAAGCCCATCCACAGTGACACCCCTTCCTCAACAAAGCCACACCTCCTAATCCTTCCAAAACCGTTCACCCAACTGGGGACCCAATATTCAGATATATGAGCCTATGGGGGGCTATTCTCAATCAAACTATCACATATGAAGTGAAAAATATGGTTGTCTAACCAAGACCTGCACAATGACAACACCAGTTGGCATGGCAACATAGATGGGAGTCTCACAAGGGTCCACCCCTAGATGAAGAGCTATAGGCCATCAATGGCTGCAAAGATGGGGATGTTCTGTCTTCTCCAGGGATGAGACCCATGATAGGTTATCCAACCCTAAGTGGCCATCCCTAAACACATATACATACAAGAAACACTAAACGGACTCAGCAGGTTACATATATATATGTATGTATGTGTGTGTGAATATATATTTATGTGTATGAATATATGCAAAAATAATTAAGGGTCAATAATTTGAGAGGGTGCATAGGAGGAGTGGGGAGGAGAGAAAATTATGTAAATCGGTACTAAAGAAAGACCCAAAGTTTTTAAGTAGAAAATTCATGAGGTCAGTGACTAAGGTAAAAATGTGTAAAGATGTGATGAATGGTTCCTGGTGGGGAGGGATGGCTGATAATAAAAATCACTGTTTTATGTGTGCGCGCGCGCGCGCGCGCGCACGCGCACACACACACACACACACACACACACACACACACACAAATATTTCAAAGAAAGAAAATTCATTAGATTCATAAGGCAAGTTCACAGTTGAGTTGGAACCTAGAAAGTCTGGTTCTTGGGCTCACATTGTAAATACTATAAGGGAAAGGTTATAACCATGGTGACAAGGACAGTTGTTAAGCTAGATATGTTATGCCACTGGCCTTGGGGTACCACGGTTGTGCTTTTTGTCGCTGTTGTTGTTAGTAAGAGTAACAATGATCCAACTCACCATGTTCTTGCAAAGTGTCGACAACGCAAAGGGATGATCCCATATGTGTTGTGACTGTCACATTTTCATCTCCGTGAAAACAGAAGACACAAGACAAAAAACCATCGAACTCCAGCTAGTGTGTTGCGGGAGATGGCACATACAAAGACAACTATTTAAAGAGGCTGCTCGAGAGAAATGAAAATAAATCCAAATGGCCTTTGTTTTTGGAGGAATGTGAGACACAGGCGTCGCCACCTTCATGCTGCCTTTCACCAGCAGATGGTGCCAGGGAGGTGGGAAGAGCAAACGCCAAACAGAGAAATGATGGGAAAAAAACTCCTGTGTTTCAATACTGAAGTGTGACTTGGAACCAGGAGATATTCAAGAAGTTATTTAACTTTAAAAAAAAATAAAATAAAATTGTGTGTGTACATGAAAGTGCAGTGCCCACAGGGACCAGAAGAGGGCGTTGAGTGCCCTAGAACAGGTTGGGAGCTGCTCAACTTGGGTACTGGGAACTCCAGTTCTCTGTAAGGGCAGCAAATGCTCTTCACCATTGAGCCCTGCAAAGTTCCTTAACTTTTCTTTTCTTTTTTAATGACAATGACATTGAATTTCAGAGGATGTTATGAGCTTTGGGCACACAATGCACAAGTTCTTAGATGGGGGGCCTGGAATGTGTCAACTGCCTGGGAAATCACAATGGCTTTTATTTCTCTCAAAGCAAACCCCATACATACTCTCCAGAGATTACACAGTCAGTCACTCTGGCCTCCTCTGTGAGATGTGTTTTGCAATCCCTTGTCATTTTTGAGCATTAAACTACCTTCCTTCTGGTTCTGATGCAAGATTGGACGAGTTAATAATACACTTCGGTGGGGCTGCAGGGAGGGATGCCATCTTCTTCAAAACATTTCAAAGTAAGATGAGGTGTGTCCCAGCTGGACCTACACTGTGCCCAGCTTATGGGAAACATGATAACTGTTGCCTGATCTGTAAGGTGCCAGCTCTTGGGGCTGGAGAGGTGGCTCAGTAGTTAAGAACACTTTACTGCTCTCCCAGAGGATCTGAGTTTGGTTCCCAGCACCCATGTCAGGTGGCTCACAACCACCTATAACTCCAGCTCCAGGAAATCTGACGCTTCTGGTCACAAATACACATTTGTGCACACACATGCATATAATTAAAAATAATAAAATTAAAATATTTTAAAAGATGTCAACTCTCTCTGGATGAGGCAAACCTGTGTCTAGAGTAATCCAACTGTGTGGGCATCACAGGGACTTAAGGAGTTCTTAAAATAAATGCAAGATTTATGCACTCAACGGGGGAAAGCCAAGACACTAGAGGAGTCAGTTCAGCTCAGTGGTTATTGAAAGACCGATGTTGGGAGCAGGGAAATATTGAGATGCAATGTACCAGGATTTATCAAACTTAGCACAATTGTTTGGCCAGCAGTTGAATTACACAGATTTCCAGCCTTAATACCCAGAGGTCCTTACTTAGTTTCTCTGGGGCAGAAAATTCAAACCTCTCCATCTCCTCAGGCCCTCAGAGTATCTTCAAGCTATTAACTTGGGTTGGCATCCTACAGAGGACAGAGTCCCTGTGGCCTTATCTTCTCCCCGCCCCCCCAATCAAGGAAAATGACACACAGTAGCATTTGGCATTTGTCAGACATTCTGAGATATTCCAGCCCTGGGAAACAGAGGCACTTTCAAGGGGTGTGATTGATGACAACTATGAAGATATGTCTAATTTGGATTCCCAGCCAAATTAGTCTCTGTGATAAATTAACCAGAAGGAGAAAGAGAAGGATGTAAAGTCTGCAATTACTCAGGGCAGCTGAGGGCTGGTGTAAGGTATGCTATCTCAAACAAAGACACACAAGGCCTAGGGAGATTCCAGAAATGGAATCTTGGAGGGATTCCATCATATGGGACCTACTACAGAGCAGAGCAAAGGAGTCCTATTTCTGTCCCACTAGGGCAGGACATACCAACCTGGCCATCAGAGATTCCTAGTTCTGGTCAATGAAGTGAAAGTGAAATTGAACCATCTGGAAAGAAAATTTGTAAATACTCAACCCATAAACCATAAACCTGCAAGGAAGGAAAAAAAAAAAAAAAAAAGCATGATACAGGAGTGATTCCAACTCTGAGTATTCAATGTAAGGAGGCAGAGCCCAAAGCAGGTGGGGACTTTCCCAAACACAAACCTTTGTTTAGCAGAGATGGTGTCACAGTTTGCTTTCTGCTACTGTGATAACAACCATGACCAAAAGCAACTTGGGGAAGAAAAGGGTTGTTTGCATTACACATCCCCATCACAATCCATCATGAAGGGAAGTCAGGGTGGGACCTGGAGGCAGGAGCTGATGCGGAGGCTGTGCGAGGATGCTGCTTATTGGCTTGTTCCCGTGGCTTGCTCAGCCTGCTTTTTTTTTTTTTTTTTTTTTTTTTTTTTTATACAACCCAGGACCATCTACCCAAGTACAACACCACCACAGTGAACTGGATTTCCCCTCCCCCAGATCAGTCATTATAATTAAAAAAATGTTCCACCCACATGTCCACAGGCCAAGCTGATAAAGGCTTCCCCCTCCCTCCAGACAGGGTTTCACTGTGTAGCCTTGGCTGTCCTGGAACTCAATCTGTAGACCAGGCTGGCCTGGAACTCAGAGAGATCTGCCTGCCTCGGCCTCCTAAATGCCAGGATTAAAGACACGTGCCACCACTACTCAGCTGAAGGCATTTTTCTTAATGGAGATCCCCTCCTCTCAGACAACAACATCTTATGTGAATAAACAAACAAATAAAAACTAAAACTAACCAGCATAGGTGACTTCCTTTTGTTTAAGGATTGATTTTATTTTGTTTACCTAAGAAGGATAAATTCTAAGTTCTAAGACACACTTGTAATCCCAGCACTTAGACATAAGAGGCTGAGGCAGAAAGCATGCAAATTCAAGATCAATCTGAGCTACATAGCAAGACCCTCTTCCCACAAAGTCCTGTGAGGTGTCACCATATGTACCTTATCAGCAACATCAATGAAATAAGCCACATACATTTACTAAAATGAGTCACAAATAATAATGTTAATAATAGAAGTAAGTCGATATTTCATAGAAATTACTCTGTTTCTGTAAAATTTGAAGCCATGAAAAATAGTTTTAAATGAAGATATATTTGTTGTGCTATGTTCAAATACGTGTTGTTCTTTTTTTAATATAATTTCAAATGTGAGTAAACGCAGCACCCATCATAAAATTCCTGAAAACAGAAAACTCCACTTAAATTTAAAAAGAGAAACACACAGGAATGATAGGCACAGGGTAGGCCCATGATTCATCTAATGGAGATGGGAATGAGCAATAATGAGAAGGGTACCACCACTGAGGGCCGTGATGGCACAAGTAATATTTTATTTCTTAAGCATCGTGGTGGGCATACATAGTCATCTTCATGCTCTTCTTAAATGTTAGATTTTGCATCATAAAAGAAGCAGGTTTAGGCTCACAATCAGACAGCTCCAGTCCCTAACTGTCCTGCAGACATTATCTGTCATGGATGCCAGATGCCCAACCCCAACTTTCTGCTCAAACCTCACCAGCACCGGAGACTTGCAGAAGAAAATATTGGGATTTCTGACCTGGACCCTTGATTCCTATCAGTTTCACATGCCCAGTCTTAAAGATGTTTTTCTGGTCACAGTCGTAATCAAAGTGGCAAAGGAAGCCATACCTAAGTGATGGTGAATATAATTGTGTTCTATTAAAACTAGTTCCTGAGGCCAGGACTGCAGTCAACATGCAAGAGCTTCTGTTTCTTTTCTTGCTAGTCATTTTCTCCTTCAAAATGGGCTATTTTAGGTTCCTACCTAAATGACTGTACCCCCCATAGTGGAGTTCTAACACTGAATCTTGCTTGTTTCTGCAACTGAATCTCTTGAGAGTTTTTCCTTCATATTGTCAAATTGAAGCCATCTTTCAGTTCTCAGCCTTTGGAAGAGAAAACCTGCATCTGTAGAGAAATGAAAATGAATTATATTTTCTGGTGTCTTTGAAATAAAAATGTACTGGCTGCTCTTGCAGAGGACCTGAGTTCAGTTCCCAGCACCCAGAGCGGCTCACAATCATCTACAACTCCAGTTCCATGGGATCTGATGCCCTCTTCTGGCTTCTGCAGGTACTGCAAGCCATGGAACACATACCTACATGCAGGCTAACACTCATGCTCATAAAATAAAAATGAATACATCTTTTTAAAAGCAGTTCTTTCTGAACTTAGTGGTTTATGCCAATAATCCCAGCATTTGACATGCTGAAACAGGAGGATTGCTATGAATATGAGGCCAGTCTGGGCTCTCTGGTCTAGATATTGAATTCTAGGCCAACTAAAACTACACAGTAAGACATTGCCCCCTTCCCTTCCGACTTCCCACAAAAAAAAAGAGTTCTTAAAAGTGATTGAAATCTCATATAATTAAATGTTACTATAAATCACCTAGTGTTAGAGCAGCAGTGGGTGGGTCAATTAATGATGGGGGTGGGGGGCAGTGAGAGACCACTTCACAGGACAAGGAACACTTGTACAAAACCTCAGGGAATTTCTCTATCCAGAGAGAGGGCAGCGACGTGATTTTTCCACAGTGCCATCACGATGAATTCCTGTCTTGGTGTGAATTGAAAACTGAACTTTAGGTCAGCTCAAAAGGATTTTTTTTCTCTCTCAATGGAGGCTTTCCATTTCCAAGTTATCTTAATGGCTGGTTCTCCATCTTCTGAGGTTACTTTAGTAAGTGTGCTGGAGTGCTATTTTATGTGATAACAGCTTACGGCTAACATGTAATATTGGGGAACCTCTTGGCTTTGTATTTAAAGACTGGCTTGAGTCCTGAGGCTCCTTTATGGAAAATGAGATCTCCGCATGTCCCCTTTTGACAGCTCTCAGATAGATAAGGTCCTAGCAAGGGACATCTCTATATGCTGATGATGATCCATGGCACTCAATCACCAAAGTGGGCAGAAAGGCAGAATTATGAATGGGACCCCTGGAAACTGCTGAGGTCATCAAGCCGTTGACAAAAGAGCAATATAAAATCCGAACTGTGTTGAGCTTCATTTGGTTTGAAATGTCACATCAACAGTGAAAGACTCCATATGACCCATAATTAACCCTGAGAAAAGTTGCCAAGTTACAAATGGGTTTAAAGTGTTATCTGCCTAAATAATCATCAGCAGTGTGCTGAAATGGGGTTTTACTCCTTGTCTGTCACTGTTTACTTTCTATGGGCAGCCATGGCCCAACCCTGGCTCTTACCCCTTTCATTTACTTTAAAACAATCAAACAAGCAAATAAATGGAATATCATGAAGCCCAGGATGGCTTCAAACTCTCTGTGTAAAGGGATGACCTTGAATTTCTGATCCACCGATGGGTGGTTTATGCCAGACCAGGATGGGATCCCAGACTTTGTGCTATGCAAATATTCTACCACCTGAGCCCTCTCTTTGAGTAAACTGGTAGAGGATTCTGAACCTTTGCCCACCTGAGGTCTTGTTTGGCTTCGGCTGTGGATCCAGCATCCATAAAACCCTGAGGGCAGAAAGGCTTTGTGGGGTGGCAGTGTCTCCCACAGATACTCATTTCCAGGTCTCCAGAGAAAGTTTCAAGAGATGAATAATTGAGGGCTGAAAAGATGGCCCAGCAAGCTAAGAGCACTTGCTGCTCTGGCAGACGACCAGTTCCATTCCCAGCACCCACATGGTGGCTCACCGTCATCTGTAAAGCCCAGAGCATCTGTGGTACACATGAAATCATGCAAGCCAACACACCCATGCATCCATAAATAAAACTCTTTTTCAAAAAGATAAATATTTGCTGTGAAGCAGATTAATTCAGTAACCTAAAGAGAATAGAGACCCGGGAGCAACCCAACCTGTCCCACTGACAGCCATAGACCATCAGGACAGGGAGGAGCCACTTCAGGGCTGATGGCTTGCTCACGGGTTTTGGATTCCAGGGAAGTTTTCCCTAGACAGTTCTGCTCTTGGGACCATCTTGGTGAGTGGGAGCTGTGTGCAGTTGAAAAGCCTCTCTGGAAACCCCTTTGTGGAATTCACGCATGAATCTCATTGGGCAGACTCATCAGGTGCCTGCCAGCACAACCTGCTGCAAAAGGTGTTTGCTTTCTGTTAAGTTTGGTGTGTTGGCATGGGAACACAACTAGGGTTGTGTCTTTAACGACCATGTATGGGGACAAGCTTATGACACCATGTTTGTCAGCGTGCTGCCCGCTTAATTCCTCAACACAACAGCTACACTGGAATTTACCAGGGTGGAGGCACAGACTACATACACAAAAGCTTAAACATGGAGAGCTGTAGCAACTTTAATCAGAATGCCCAAACCTGGAAACAATCCAAATATTTACCAAGAGAGGAAGGATGAGTAAATATCCTTCAATAAATACCCAACAATAAAATACTAGTCAGGTGTGAAAAGGTGAGTGAATTTCCAGTTCACGCCGTGATTTTGGCCTGGTGGTTAATATGGATCGCCAGCTGGACAGGACGTAGAAGGGCAGGGCCATAGGAGACAAACCTCTGGCATACTTGTCTGTAAAGGATTTCCGAGATGAGGTTAGCCGAGACAGGAAAACCCACCTTGATGTTGTGTGCCACCATCTAATATTGGACTGGGGTCCTGAACCAAATAAAATGGAGAAAGTGAGCTGAGCACCAGCATCCATCTCCCTCTGCTCCCTGACTGTGGATGCCATGTGACCAGCTGCCTCACGCTCCTGCTGTCTTGGCCTCTATGTCATGATGGGTTCTACTTTCAAACAGTAAGCCAAAATCAAGTCCTCCAGGCTGGAGAGATGACTCAAAGCTTGAGCTCCCTTACTGGTCTTTCCAAGGGCCAGAGCTTGGTTTCCAGCACCCACATGGGTGCCTCACAAATACCTATAACTCCAGCTCTAGAGGTTCTGATTCCTCTGTCCAATGTCTCCTTCTGATCTCCGCAGGCACCAGGCCTCCACAGGTACCTTCACTCGTGTGTATACAGCTGCATACATGAACATATGCACGTAATTTAAAATAATAAAAATAAATATTTTAAAATAAAAAAGAAACCCTCATTATTCCTTCATTTGCCTTTACCAGAGAATTTTATCACAACAGCAGGAAAAGTGACTAAGGCACATGGAATAAGCCTGGAATTGTTTTTCAGCAGATACGTGCTTATTTTCAGTTTATTATTTTTCATGCAATTTAAAAGTCAGCACACAAAGTATCAGATTTCATTACAGCCTGCCCATGGATCTGCTTCATTCTTTTTACTTATTTACCCCCTCCCTCACCACCCCTTCCTTCCTCATGCTGGTCCCCTCCTCCTCAACACCAAATAGTCCCTCCTTCTGTACTATGTCACCTGAGTTCCACTTACCCTCACCTTCCACACACACTTCCCTCTCATACTCTCTCTCTCTCTCTCTCTCTCTCTCTCTCTCTCTCTCTCTCTTCCTCTCATATTCTCTCTCTCTTTCACACACACACACACACACACACACACACACACACACACACACCTCAAGATTCTGCATAAGAGAAAACATCTAGTCTCTCACTCTACACCATTTACACAGTAAAAGAAGCTAGACAGTTCTTGTACGGTTCTAGAAAGAAACATAAATATAATTCAGATGGCCAAGAACCAAATCAAATGTTTCTGTGGGACATGGGGCTGTATCATGTGTGAGAGAACTTTGATGAGTGATGGGATGTTCCTTTTTTTTTTTTTTTTTTTTTTTGGTTTTTCGAGACAGGGTTTTTCTGTGTAGCTTTGCACCTTTCCTGGAACTCACTCTGTAGCGCAGGCGGGCCTCGAACTCACAGAGATCCGTCTGCCTCTGCCTCCTGAGTGCTGGGATTAAAGGCGTGCGCCGCCACCACCGCCCAACGGGATGTTCTCTATTGTGCTGTGATGGTGGCTTTGCTGGAGGAAAGACTACATATCCACATAAGTTTCATCTCTACAAAGTTGATTTTTAAGTATACCTATGGTTTAACAAACAAAAATACAGCCATCTGCTGCTCCAAAGAGCACCTCCCCCCAGCTCTTCCCCGGCAGCAGTTGCAGCCTTCAACCAATAGCTCTCCCTTCACTCTTGGTCTCTCAATGTAGCTAAATCCTTAAAAGAGGGACCTAGGGGCTGGAGAAATGGCTCAGTAGCTAAGAGCACTGGTTGCTCTTAACGAAGACCCAAGTTCAGTTCCTGGTACCCACATGACAGTTCACAATCATCTGTAACTCTAGTTTCCAGGGGATCATCTGATGCCCTCTTCTGGGCTCTCCAGGCACCAGGCATGCATGTGGTGCACAGAGATATACGTAGGCAGAACATTCATACACATAAAATGTATTCGTTGATTACACTTAAAAAGTAACATAAGTTCTGTTCCTAAATCACCTCATGGTCTAAGATTCCATAGCTCCAGCCAGTACACCCGCCTCTAGACACTAAGAAATAATAAAGCCTGTACACACACACACACACACACACACACACACACACACACACCACATTAAGAGCACACCAAGAAAAGGTGAGTATCCAGAAGCCACACCCTTTGGAAGAAGAAGGAGGAGGAGAAGGAGAAGAAGAAAAGAAGGAGGAGGAGAGGAGGAAGAGGAGGAGGAGGAGGAGGAAGAGGAGGAGGAGGAGGAGCTAGGACATTTTGTCATATTCTGAGGCTAAAAATCCAAGTGTCTGTGCCTGAGGCAGGCAGGAGAGCACGGTCACTGGGGACAGTATCAGCTCCAGTGTCACTGGTCTGCCAGTGTCTGCCCCAGTCCACCTCCCTCTTCCTTCCCTCCAACTCCCCTCCAGGAGGCCAGGCTTTTCCCAGCTGCCCCACCCCCACCGCCTCACAGCTTGTCTCTCCATCTGGGTGGGACTCCTGAACTTCAGCCGGTTTCTGGGCTCCAACTTCAACCTTGTGTGCTCAGCCCTTTCTGTGTTCTATCCATTCATATCGCTTTATTTTTCACGAGCTCAGAGAAAGCTTTCCTCAAAAAGGAGAAAGGAAGGGAGAGAGGAAGGGAGGGAAGAAGGGACGGGGGAGGGAGGGTCCCGACTGCAAACATAAAGCCCTACAGAGAAACGAGGCATTGTTAATTTATGAGAACTGTCTAGCTGGGTAGTCTGAAAACCTCCAACCTGAAGGAGGATTCTCAGGTAACTTTTCAGCGTCGCTGAACTTTTCAGGGCGTTTATAACTTTTCTTCAGGAATCGACACGGGGCGGAGAATACGATTCTTTATCCTGAACCTGACCGGAGCACATGCGAGGCAAGGAAGAGATCCCCAGGCCACTTGCTCTGAGACTCCAGCCCCAGCTTGGTAGCGCCCCCTGTGCACCTCATAAAGATGAGAATGCCATTGACAGCCGGTCTAGAGAAAGTGACAGTGGCGGTACTGTGTCTCCAGCCGGACCCTTAATTTCCCGTAACACTCCGGGTACGAAGGAGCAGGGCTCTTTGAGAAGTTCAGTTCCTTCTTCATCCACACAGGTGGCTGGTGATGGGCGGGGCCAGGACCTTGATGCTGAGAAGATGAATCTGGGGTTAGACTCTTCCCCTTCCCAGAGTCACAGTGCAACCGACTTTGGGTCAGGAAGCCACCGTGGATAAAAGAAGCTTTTTCTTAGCTGCACTTTCACGGACGCTGAACCAGCCACGCTGCGCCGGGACTCACCGCTGAGTGAAAACATCCCAGTAAAGGAGAAGGGATGCGACCAGCTCCCCGTCCTCCGTCCATCTCCAGTTTGCACCTAGGACACATCTGTACAGCCCGACAAATTTCCAAACATGAAGCGATTATCTCGCTGTTTTCTTTTTGCAGAAGGCGTCCCTTAAGGTCCTGGGTTCCTCCCTGTCCCCCGCGCTCATCCTGCCTGCACCTCGTCCTGCAGTTCCCTCAGCAGTCTTGGCTCTTGGATGCACCCAGACAACTTTTCCAAGCGGGCTCCGTCCATTCCAGCTCTCTCCCTCTGTATCCTCTCCGAGGTTCACTGCTTCTTGTGGATTCAGCAACCGGTTCTGAAGTCCCAGCTTCCCGGCCCCACCCCCACCCGCTAACACACGATAACTTGCCGTGCATAAAGTATAACCGGACTGAGCATCCTTCCAGGTGAGGCAGGAGGCTCCCACAGCCAGGAGGAGGATATCCCCACCTCCCAATCCAGAATTGCATTGACAGGCTGGAGACTCTCCTACATCATCTGCCCTTCCAGCTGCCAGGATCCCTAGAGGTCTGAGGTCCGCCCTATAGACTCAGCTTTAGGCCACACGCTGCTAGGGATAGAAAAAGAGCCAAGCAGCTTCATAAGGAAAGATCCAACTTCATTTTAAAGTGGGGGAAATGGGACTGGGAAAAGTAAACACTGGTGCATATTTCATATTTGAAGTTAACGTCGGTGCCCTTGGGAAATCTGGACCATAAAACAGGAGGTTTTTGTTTGTTTTTGTTGTTGTGTTATTTATCAATCCAAGAGCGTTCTGTCCTGTGTGATTTCTCAGTATGTGTGCGCAGGGTACTCAGGAAAGTTAAACACCACATGAACAGATTGGTCCCCTTTCTGTGCAGAATCAGACAGGAATAGTCTGGTGTCCTCCCCACCCGCCACCAACCCCTGACTTTCCCAGCACTTCCCCCGATGGCCTCCCGCCACTCAGTGATATTGCTAAACTGTCATTGTCCCCTGGAGTTGGCTGTGCCTTGCGGGTGGGATTCAGCCCGACCTTCCAGAATTCCCTGTGTGAGATTGTAACTATGGGAATCTAGAACCCTGCAGGGAACAGAACCTTCAGACTGACCTGAATTCCTCCCCTCAGCCTAAATCAAAAGAGTAACTCACATGATGTCTCCCACAGGACTGGACAGTGGTGTGGTTTTGTTTCTGGAAATGAACCCCAATGTAAGCGTCCCAGCTCTTCCCTTTGTTTGGCTGGTGTGGCATTGGTTTGTGGGATCAGACCTAAAAGTCCATGGAGACTGGCTTTGTTCTCTTAAACAACTCTTGTGTAGGAGTTTTCTCCAAGATGTGAACGTTCCACCCTACAGGGAAGTTTCTTATGCCCAGGACAGAAACTACTCAAAGCCTTCAGGAAGTTCCTGAAACTGACAAGATTCTGTCCCCAAGTATATGTAAGGAGTAAAGACTGGTTAGAGACCGTCTTAGACAAGCTAAACCACCTAGAAAAAAAAATAGATGTCAGCTGAGCTACCTGGAAGAACCTCAGAGCAACTGAGCCGTATAGAAAGGACACTTGTCAATTTGTCAAGAAGCCTGCAGGCTGTGTGTGCACTGCGCTCCAGGTTCCTGACTTTTGTGAGCTGTCACCCATGCTGGGGTGGACTGTTGTGATGTAGCATTGAATCATTTATGCTCCTGTAAGTAACCCCTCACCAATATTCTTGTAAATAACCTTGATAAACTCATTGGCTCACTTAGGTAGATTTGGGCGATATCCATGCTCTGGTCTGTCATTGTTCCCTACCCGAGACAAGTAGGTATTTGTTCATGTTACCATGGAAAGTGTCACACAGCAACAATAAGCATAGTCTCTTTTGAAGCCCCTGAGCAGTTGCTGCATAACTGCTTGACCTTAACTTCTGGTTCAACTAGGAATAAAACACGCTTTGACCAGAGTCTCTATGAATGAAAGGGGAAGGCTGGATATGGGTACAGAGACATGCCACAAATGCATTCCAAGATGGAAAGGACAGGGAGCCAAGGAATAAAGGTAATCTGAAGGACCTTAAGGGTCAGTCAGAAAGCTACCAGAAAGGGCCAATCCTGCTGACCTCTGGGACTTGGGGGGGGGGGGGTTAATCACAATAAATTCTCCTTATCTGAAGCCACCAAGCCTGTAGTAACTTGGAAGAGCAGCTAGAGGAAACCAATATGCATGTGAATGGCCATGTCACCCGGCTTCTCTCAGGTTCTGACCATCGAGATGGCTAAAGGGGGTCTCCTTGTTGCTTAAACCCACTGTCTCTGTCTGCACCTTCACTACTCGGTGATGGTTTGGTTTTTTGGGTTTTTTTTGTTTTTTTTTTTTTTGGTTTTTTTTTTTTTTTTTTTTGGTTTTTCGAGACAGGGTTTCTCTGTGTAGCTTTGCACTTCTCCTGGAACTCACTTGGTAGCCCAGGCTGGCCTCGAACTCACAGAGATCCGCCTGGCTCTGCCTCCCGAGTGCTGGGATTAAAGGCGTGCGCCACCACCGGTTTGGTTTTTAAAAGGATAATGCATCTCAGTGAAGAGCGGGTGCTCCTGAATTCCTTCCCACTCCACGCTAGAATGTTAACTGACCTTGTGCAGGCAGCCATGGCTGCCATGAGCTCATGATGTAGCTTTCTGCCATGTACCAATGATACTGTTTTTGCTCTGGTCACACCAACCTTTGGCTCAGACTTTCCACCCGCTTCTTCTGTGCTGGTCCCTGAGCTGTGTTTCTGTGGTGTATGTGTGTGTGTGTGTGTGTGTGTGTGTGTGTGTGTGTGTGTGTTGCATGTGTTTGTGTGGCATGTGTGTTTGTATGGTGTATGTGTGGGAATGTGATGTTTGTGGTGTGTGCGTGCGTGTGTGTGTGTGTGTGTGTGTGTGTGTGTGTGTGTGTATGTGTGTTACAGATGATATATTTAGGGCAGGGCACTCCACACACACACTCCTTCTCTGCACTTTGGCCAGTTGCTCCTGTGTGAACCATTGTCCACTGAACAAAGAAACTTCTCTGATGAGGTCTGTGTAAGCAGACACAGCAATAAACCACTGAAAAAGGCCATTCCGTGGAGAGAAATGTAGTTTATCGAAGACAAACTGCTGGGCTGCCTCAGAGAATAGGGAACAGCACCTGGGCACAGAAGCTTGCTGGGTTTTATGTGGGTAAACGGCAGGGGGAGGCAGCTAGAGGGCTGGAATAGTCGAAAGGTTGGCATGAAGACTTTCGGGAGGGAGGGGTGACATTTGTGGTTAGGAACAGACAACCACCTGTTAAGGACTTCTGAGAAATGGTGAGGTTTAGATTTTTGATTTTAGCTAAGACCAGCCCAGGTGAGACCTGATCCATCATCTTCAAATATTACCACCAGCAGTGCCATCCTGGGGCCTATTTTGTAACCTAAGTCTGAGAGCTGCACCATAAATACACAGATACTAATTTAAAGTGTAGTTTGATATGATGCACATTTAGCCAAATAATAATAATAATAATAATAATAATAATAATAATAATAATAATAGGTTTAGCCCTGGTGCCTGTGAGCACTCCAGCTTTGGATTCTCAGCCAGATTTACAGTACCAGGCATGTGTTTCTTGCTGTGTAGAAGACCTTAAATCCAGCCAGAGAATAACGGACAGGAGATGAAATCTGTGGGAGGAGGGTCAGTTTTCATTTAGGGTGTGGGTCCAGCTAATTCAATTATGCTGTAATTGCATGACCACATACTCAGAAGTATAGGGATGGCACAAATTGGAGTTTGTTGGGTGTTAAATTTAAAGGTGTGTGAGTGAAGAGGTGGCTCAGGGGTTCAGACCACAGGCTGCTCTTGCAGAGGGACCTCGGTTCATTTCCGAGCATCCACATGACAGCTCACAGCCATCTCTAACTCCAGTTCCAGGGGATCGGACATGGACTCTGGCTTCTGAAGCCACAAAGCACACAGAAGGTGCACAGATACACATGCAGGCAAAATATCCATACACGGCCTGGCGGTGGTGGCGCACACCTTTAATCCCAGCACTCGGGAGGCAGAGCCAGGCGGATCTCTGTGAGTTCGAGGCCAGCTTGGGCTACCAAGTGAGTTCCAGGAAAGGCGCAAAGCTACACAGAGAAACCCTGTCTCAAAAAACAAACAAAAAAAAAAATCCATACACATAAAATAAAAATTAATACATTAAAAATAGCGACTTTGAAATTAAAAAGAAAGAGAGAGAGGTGGGAGGTATCCGGGTAGTTACAGGGAGGAGTTGGGGGTAAATATCAAAACACATTGTGTGAAATTCTCAGACTAACTTAAAAGTTAAGATTTTTGAAAATATTCATTTAAAGAGAGATGATATACAAGGAAATTTTGATAAAACTGTGTTGTTTGGCACATACCACGAGATAATGGTGTTTCCCTTACTATCGCCCTAAATAGCTACTCGGTGTAATTGCATCACGGTGGACAAATGGATCTCCTTAAACACTGTCGCTGTGTTAAGGGCTAGAATTTAGCACAAAGAAAATAAAGAGCAGCTCAGGTTCCCTCGTAAAGGTTGTGTCCCGTGCTAAAGCTACAAGCCAATCAAAGTGGTGGCACCAAGTCCAGCAGCCGTTAGGATTTTGTTTGGGTCACTGGGAAGAAATACTAGGCTGCTGCTGGCCTCCTGACCACCGACTTGCATGAATTAAGAACTGTGATACTCCTGGGGTGATTTTTCTTCAGCATTGCTTTAATACGTGGGGTTAAAACAGTGAGCTAAGGAGACTGGGAGATGGACCTTTGCTCTTCATGGCACAGGGAGTGTCTGAGATTGTTCAATTCTCTGCAGCCTGGGCCAGCTGGGTCCAGAGGGGTGATATCAGTGTCCTCTGCACCCTATTCTCTTACACCACGAATTGAGGGGATCGATTATCAGATGGTAGTAGTGCCCTCCTGTTGGTTGGGTTGGACCAGCAGAGCAGCTAAGGGTAGTTAATGCAGAATAAGATCAACAGGACAGGAATAATGGGTTAATGGTTTCACTGTAAGTTCAATGGTGAAGACGACAGGAGAGAAGATGGGGGGGGCATTTCTAGCAAAGCGTCTGGAGCAGTTAGGCTGCACTGCTACAGGAGTGGGAATGGTGGGGGTGGGGGGAGGTGGGGGGGTCTCTCCTCTGTGGGTGCCATTTTGGAATTTTGGCAGCCAGGTACCCAGTGCTAAGACAACAACAGGCTGAAGAACTGACTGTGTGTACCACACTGAGAATGAGGTCAAGCCAGAGCCCACTGCCATTTGTCTGTCTGTTGCTACTATAGCCCGGTAGATCTCAGAGATGAGGTGGCTGTGCCTTAGTCTGTCTTATTAAGCATTCATGGCATCCTCTTAGCCTGGACACCACAGGGAAGGGAATTCTGGGAAATATAATCTTCTTCAAACTGGCACAGGGCAAACAGCTGCTGTCTCCATAAACGGATGTTTAGATATACAAAAACCATCCAAAGGAACACCTGGCTTTGAAAGCTAATATAAATAAAAGTGGGGGCTGAAAAGATGGGTTAAGGATTAACAGCACAGGCTGCTCTTCCAGAGGACCAGGGTTTGATGTCTCCCAACCATCTGTAATCCAGTCCTGAGGGATCTGAACCCCTCTTCTGGCCTCTGTGGGCACCAGGCATGCATTTGGTGCACAGACAATCATCCAGGTAAAACACACACATTAAACAATTTTAAAGTAGCATAAATATATGATGGATAATTTTGTAATGGTGGAGTTGTGGTGCTGTGTGTAGCTGTGTGTCTGTTTCTGTGGGATTCTCAGATGCTCTTGAAGGGTGACGTGACACTCAGCATCACCTGATCAGTCCCAGGAAGATAGAACCAACAAGAGAACAAAGCAAAGATCCATCCAAGGTATAAAAATCATCCCAGTGAATGAGGGGTGGACTGTCCAGAGCAAGCCATTTCAACCAGGCTTACTAGTTCACACTCTCTTTAGAAGTTGTAGCCAAGCCTGTTGGTGGTGGCACACACCTTTAATCCCAGAACTCAGGAGGCGGAGGCAGGCAGATCTCCGTGAGTTCGAGGCCAGCCTGGGCTACAGAGTGAGTTCCAGGATAGGCACCAAAACTACACAGAGAAACCCTGTCTCAAAATTAGATAGATAGATAGATAGATAGATAGATAGATAGATAGATAGATATACAGATAGATAGAATAAGCAAAAACAACAAAACCCCCAAAATTAAATAAATCAATAAAAGAAGAGGAGGAGGAAAAGGAGGCGGAGGCAGTCTAACAATGGGTTAGAACCACGGTGCATTTATTGGGATAGAGTGTGGTGGATATGTGGGTGGGAGGGAGCAGAGAGAAGAGAGGCAGGGTGACGAGAGCCGACGTGTCTGAGAGACCAGGAGCAGAGAGCCTTTGGCAGGAATGGTCTCAGGCAAGTGGGTGGAGAAGCCTTGCTTCCCAACATGAATGACACCAGGTGTCCCTCCATCCTCACATACGGGGATTTGCATCTACCTCTGAAGGCGGCTGGCACTCTATGAATATGAGTCTGAGTGGAAATCATCTTAAAATAAATTTGATTGGGTCTCTGGGTACCACGTGTTCAGCCTCAGAGAACTGAAGTAAAAATAGAATTCATCTTTGCAATATTGTGAGGGAGAGGTGACAGCTGCCTGATGGATGTACTGTGCTGGCTAGCAATAAGCAGCAGAGTTGGTCTGTATTTTTAAAATGCCATCAAGAGTTCTAGCGAGGGGCCGTGTGTGAGGTTCCCCGAGCTGAATTGTACAATACGTCATCCAAAAGGTCAGAAACATTCAGACAATCCGGCACAAAAAGAAACTGGGAAAAAATTACCAGAGACAGAGGAGAGTGGGAGATAGCCAAATAAGGATGTAAATAACAGTACTTGGGAGCTGTGGTTAAAGTGCTGGCTGCAGACCAGGAAGGACCTGAGCGCCAACCCCTGGAACCTAAGTAAAGCTAGGAGTGTTGGCACCTGCGTAATGTCAGCGTTCCTACTGTGAGAAGGAAGATAGAAACAGGAGAATCTCCAGATGCTCGGGGACCAGCTAACAAAAGATCCTGTCTCAGACATGGTGAGGACCGGTACCTACCATTGTACTTTTACCTCCAGACATGTGCTATGGCATGTGGGCCTGTGCCCCCCACATCAGACACATGCTCATATAAACACTGAGGTTGAAAAAAACTAAATTTGCATTTATAAGAAAACGAATGTTTTAAAATTATGTGTTTAAAATCTCAGCCGGTTTGTTCTTCCAAGGGTTTTAATCATCTATGCAGTGTCGGGAAAGACACCTTTATACTTGATTTTTATGTTTTGTATTTGTGTGTGTGTGTGTGTGTGTGTGTGTGTGTGCGCGCGCGCGCGCGCGCGCGCGCGCGCGCGCATGCATGGTTAGGTACCTGCAGAGTCCAAGAAAGGGTATTGGATCCCATGGAGCTGGAGTTACAGGTCGTTATAAACCACCTAACATGGGTGCTAGGAACCAAACACAGGTTCTCCATGGGCACCTGCATGAAAATAGTGTGCATACACACACACACACACACACACACACACACACACACACACACATGCACATAAATAAGCAAATAAATATTTGTGTAAAAAAGTGGTAGACAAGAAGGAATAGATTAGAATTATAGAGGTTGATTAGAAGAGGCACCTGTGGTAGGTGTCCTGCGGGGAGGGAGGAGCAAATGGAAGAGAGTCTTTTCACTGTGATGAAGAGGCAAAGCAGAGCCTTGGGCAGAAATAATCTTAGCCAGATGCATCAGGAAGCCTGAAGCCAATGCCCCGCTAAAGGACCCCTGTGCATATGGTCTGTGAGCCAGTCCAGGCAGCATGGTCTCTGCAGACGTGTGAGTTGAATCCAAGAGAGCAGCAACCTCAGTCATGGGCCAAGAAAATGACTGTGGAGGCCTGTCTGGGTGAACAGAATTTTTCTAGGCCACATAGACATTTGCTTGGTACCCAGAAAACCAGTCACCTGTAGTGCTCATGGGATTCCTCTCCTGAGATAGGTGCAGCAAGCCACAGGTGGAGTCAGGGCTCTCTGGGCTCACATGCACATTCCCACCATCCCTCACACTTAGCAGGAACCAGGAGAAGTCTCAACGGCTCTGCAGGCAGGAGGACCCGGGCCTGCTGTCTTCTGTTATTAGACCTGAGTTATTGTACAAACGGACCAAGTGATGAGGGGAGATGCCTCACCTCAACCCCCACCCCCACTCCTCTTTGTTCTTCATAGAAATGGCCTTACTTCTTCACGCCCTGAAGTTGAATTTTTTTACCCATTCGTCTATGAACACAAGCAATGCCCATGGCAGTGGTGATGCTGCCCTTGTGGTCCTGTGGGAAACTCACGGTGCAGCAGGGTTGGGAAACAAGAAGGATCCAGGGGTGGAAGAGCAGAGAAGCTAGGACCCATGGGTACTGGACCCACTTACTCCTGCCATTTATCAGTGTTTTCTCTGCCCTCCTGAAGCTCAGCCCAGTGGAACCTTATCTTCCCAAGAAATCAGTGTTCCTGTGCTCTCCAATCTGGATACACTTTGGCTGCATCAGAAGCTATACCATGGAGATTTCCAGCTGTGTGGACATTGGCTTGTGTTGCTCAGATTGCACGACACGATTTCTGGAGAGACATGAACACGTCAGTTCCCAGATAGTGAATCTATAAAATGCCCAAGTAATGACACCACTAATGTCCGGCTTGGAGAACCAATGAGTTTATTGAGATTACTAACAGGAGTATTGTGAGGGGTTACTTACATGAGCAGAGGTAACTTCAGGAAGCTGCATCAAGGATAGTCACAGGTCACGACTCCTCAAAGCTGGAACACTGCCTCTCTGTACAATTTGCAGGAGGTTCCACAGGTTGGACGGTCTCCTTTCTTCAGCAGCCCTTGCTTCTTATATAATCTCGAGGATGGAGGGCTTTGTGTGTCTGGTTGGTTTCAGGTACTTCCTAAGACTTGTGAGTTGTTTTCTTTCTGTGTAAGTCTTTAATGAGCATCTCTCCAGGGTGCAATGTTTCAACTCAGAAAAAATGGCTATGTGGCAGCCCAATACAAACTAGTTTTATACAGATACACAACATGCTCCTTGACTGACATGACCTTGCTCTGGAATCCCAAGGCTCTCTTGACCTACACAGACCTTCCTATGCTTCACACATCAGCTTTACCTCCGTGGACATGCGAAGAACAGTCTTCTTGAGGCCTTCCCAAACCTTTAAAGTTGATTGCGCTGAACTGTAGAGAACAGCCATGTTTCTTCCTATGGCGGGGCCGTCTACTGAAAGCTGTTCATGTTACATGTACATGAGGCACAGTGATATTTCTGGGTGTGAAATAGATTCCCCCCATGTCCCATAAGCCCACAGACACTCCCCTTTCCCTTTCTAGTTACAGATACAGTAATATGACATTCGATGCAAAGACATCCCGCTGGGCTGTGACCACTAGAGGCCCAGTCAGTCACAGAAAGGCACAACTCCTCAGTCTCCAGAGCATGGGGTCTCTTCAAGGCCTCTGATCACGCTGTGTCCATGTCTCCATTGACTCCATGCACCCATGGCAAATTCCATGAGACACACAGGACATGCGTCCGTCTTTAGACTGTGGGATGTATAACCCTCCACCAAGCCAATACTGTAAATGAGTATAGTTGTCCATCTCACCTGGTGACAAAAATGTGTGTGTGTGTGTGTGTGTGTGTGTGTTTCCAGCCATGTACCTATTCTACACATAAAACCAATGAGTGTCAGGTGCCATTGGAACTGTGATACTACAGCCCCGACTTCCATGGGTAGAAATGCTTCCCCAGAGAACCTTGAAGTTTCTCTATTGCCTGTGCCACTTGCATGCTATATCTGAAGTTAGAAAGTTTTTCCACTTCTTGCAACCCAAGGATCTATCAGCAGCAACGTGCCCTTGTGCGTCTCGGTCAGGGGTGACACGTGACACGCTGCGGCTGGGTTTTATGGCTCTGCCGTTGGTGCCTTGTTTTTCAGAGTAACTCCCCTCTTTATGGCCCGCTGTTTAATTTCCCCGCTGTCAAAAGGCAGTATGAAGTTATCCCTCTTTTTTAGAGAATGATGTAAATGGGAAATAATGAATGCGAAGCGCTGTAGTTAAACATCCGCCGATGAACTGATGGATGGGCCGTCGCTCAGACGGCGCTATAAACGGAAGGAAAGTGGTATTTAATCATTTGCAAAAAATAAAAAAATAAAAACAGCGTTGATGGATTTGGTGAGCATGGACTCTGAGTGACTCGTTATTGCAAATTGTTATTTTCCAGTTAATAGAGAGAATAAAAAGGGCAGAGCAGGGCAAAGTCATCGCTCTCGAGCACAGCAAGCCTCTCTTGAAGGGTTAGATGGAGGAAGGTCGCCGGTCATGTGATCTGCGCTGACTGAGTCCTCCTCAAGCAGCCCGGAATGGGACTGGATTTGGGGAAGGGTTCAAGGAAGTAACTCAAGTTAAATAAGGACAGGATGGTGGCCCAACCTAGTCTTGACAGTCCTTACACAAGGAGGTTAGGACACACCTACTACACACACACACACACACACACACACACACACACCATACACAGAAACATAATACACATACATACAGGGAGAGATACATACACAATATATATATATATTATATATATATAATATATATATATATTACATGTATGTATACACACACACACACAGAGCGTGTGCTATTGGAACTGACCCCTCTTATTCAGAGGGTGAGAGGGAAACCCATGATCTGTTGTGGCATTTGCAGCATGGCTGCTAGTGTGTTCAGCCATGTTTGGGGGCCAGGAGGCTGGAATCACGCACACGCTGACACACATGAAGTGCTGAGACTAGAGAGGGTCGGGAACAAGGTGAATGTGTGAATCACCGTGACTTAGGGATTCTGTGCAGCTGTGTGACACAGGTGTGGCCTTAACCCACCTCTCCCCATAGTCGCCTCCAACCCATCGGCCCCTCAACAAAACAGAGTGGGCGTGTGCAGACTGTTATCTGGAAATGGAAGGAGTCTGTGTGTTGTCTTTACAGTATTATTTGTGATGGCCGCTTTACATGTGTGTGTGTGTGTCTGTGTGTGTCTGTGTGTGTATGTGTGTCTGTGTCTGTATGTATGTGTGTGTCTGTGTGTGTGCATGTCTGTGTGTAAGTGTGCCTGCGTCTGTGTGCATGTGTATGTCTGTGTGTGTGTGTGTGTGCATCTGTGTCTGTGTGTCTATCTGTGTGTATGTATATGTGTGTCTTGTGAATGTATGTGTGCATGTCTGTGTGTGCATGTGTGTTATATGCTGACAGCACCGCACTCAGCCTCTGACGTCACACTGCCTCCTCCTCTACTCTCCTCCTCTGAGCACTGTTTCCTGCTATTGCAGTGACGTAAGGGACTTCAGGAGAAGGAAAGGGAACTGTGTCTGGGAAGTTCCAGGTCACGCGTGGTCCTGTGAACTTCCCCCGTGACGAGCAAATACTCTGCACAGGGAGAGCATTACATGGAGTTTTCACGTTCCTGTGGATGGGGAGTGAACAAAACGGTATAGATGAGGCTCTGATTTTGGGGTGATACTGTGTTCCCCAAAATATTGAGTACCGTAATAAACTTATCTGGGGTCAGAGAACAGGAAAGCCACTAGATACTTAGGATAGGCAGTGGTAGCACAGGCCTTTAATCCTAGCATTTCTGAGGCAGAAATCCATGTGTTCAAGGATACAGTCAAGCATGGTGACTGACGCCTTTAATCCCAGGGAGTGGTGGTAGAGAGCAGAAAGGTATATAAGGTGTGAGGACCAGAAACTAGAAGCATTTGGTCTGGTTAAGCTTTTAGCTGGTTAAGCTTCAGGCTTTCGAGCAGCAGTTCAGCTGAGAGTCATTGGGATGAGGACACAGAAGCTTCCAGTCTGAGGAGACAAGATCAGCTGAGAAGTTGGCCAGGTGAGATTAGCTGTGGCTTGTTCTGGTTCTCTGATCTTCCAGTGTTCACCCCAATACCTAGCTCAGGTTTGTTTTATTAATAAGAACTTTTTAAGATTCCTGCTACACAATCTCTCCACGGCCGTGACCCCAGTTCCTATGTCCCTGGCTCCCAACAGCACAAGGGTGGGAGCACAAGCCTTTGTAGAACAGGCGGCTGTCAATCAAACTGTCGGAAATATGGAAGGCTTCAGCAAAGTGAATTGAATCCCTTATAGTTCCACGGCTGGAAGTGTAAAGTCAGGCTGTGGACAGGGTCGTTTTCCTGAAAGGATCCACGGAGGATCCTTCTTCTCCTTCCTGACTCTGACATCAGGAGGATCCTTCTCCTTCTTGACTCTGACATCCATCCATACCTCCATAGCTGCTCCCATCTCCACCTGCACCTTCCTGGGGCTGCCCCACCCACACAGTCTTCTCCTTTCATCTGAGCCCTCTTACTGGGCTGAGGGTTCACCCAGTAAATAATCTCATGTGAGAACATCCCTTGGGCCTCTTTCTAAAGAAAGACACACTCGCACGTTTCGGGGATGAGGAGACCTTGGGGGCCCCTTCTCAGCCCACCACACCTCTCAGGAGTTGCTGTAGGGATCACACTTGCTCATCTTCCTGAGAGCTCAGTGATGTCTGGTAAAGAATAATTAGATTGCGTGTGTTGAGGGACTCAGTATTATCTTCCACACCTGCATCATTTGCTGTTCTGCTGTTGTGATGAAAACCAAAAACAAAATTAAAAAACAGACAAGGCCAGGTGGCGGTGGTGGCACATGCCTTTAATCCCAGCACTTGGGAGGCTAAGCCAGACAGATCGCTGTGAGTTCAAGGCCAGCCTGGTCTACAGAGAGAGATCCAGGAAAGGCTCCAAAAACAACACAGAGAAACCCTGTCTCGAAAAACAAAACAAAACAAAACAACAACAAAAACAGACAAGCAAACAAACAAACAAAATGACCCAAAGCGACCTGTATAGACAGAATTTGTTTCGGCTTACAGTGTCAGAGGGTAAGAGTCCATCATGGCAGCCAGGCCAGGGAGCCCAGCACTGACATCTTCAATCCCCCCCCCCCCCCGCAGAAAGAAGAGTGAATGAACAGGAAGTGGGGCAAGGCTACAAACCTTCAAAGCCCACCCCTGGTGACATACTTCCTCCAGCAAGGCTTGATTCCCCGCCCCCAAAGTTTCCATAAATGCCTCTGAACAGTGCCACTTGCTGAGCAACAAGTGTCCAAACATGCCTGTGGGGGATAATTTCCCATTCAAACCACAACAGCTCTGCCCAAAACATAACACCTTGGGGACTGACTTCGCTTAAGATAAATAAGAAGGAGCATGTCTACATACCAGAGCATAATACTCTTGAGATGTGCCCATAAGGCTCTCCTGT